>NC_088796.1:47782401-48085431 GCF_011386835.1 Chrysemys picta bellii | reverse complement strand
TACATTTTCAGATATATTGTAACTGAAATCAACACAGAATACAAAGTGTACAGTGCTCACTTTATATTTATTTTTGATTACTAATATTTGCACTATAAAAAAAAAAGAAATAGAATATTTCAATTCACCTAATACAAGTACTGTTGTGCAATCTCTTTATAATGAAAGTTAAACTTACAAATATAGAATGATGTACAAAAAATAACTGCTTTAAAAATAAAATAATGTAAAACTTTAGAACCTACAAGTCCACTCAGTCCTACTTCAGCCAATTGCTCAGACAAACAAGTTTGGTTACAGTTTGCAGGAGATAATGCTGCCCATTCAGGGCCATCCTTAGGCATTCGCAGCATACGCAGCTGCATAGGGCACCTGAAAATTTGGGGCACCCCTGGGTCTTAGCGTCTACCCTCCCGCCTCTTCCTAGCCTTGTTCTGACCCTTCCTGCAAGCTCCCACAGCTAGCTGCTGCAGCCCAGTGACTCTTATTTCGGAGGAGGATCTAATAACTTAAAAGTGAAAAAAACTTCCAGCCTGCCAGACCAATTAGCACAATATTGAAACTGTTAAAGAGCCATTCAAGTGGTAATGAAGCCATTTAACAGGCATTTGCCAACCCCTATGCATATATTGTCAGTTTCTGAATTTACTGTCAAAAACAGTTGTGCATTACTGTAATATTTACTCAGAACATGTTAGTCTACAGGACCTTAATTTAAAATTTGCTTTAAAATATTTCATTAGAAGATTGCTTAAGATTATAAAATCACATCTTTAAAAAATCCTTGCATAGATTTTTAGATCTACAATCTGAGTATTCATCTTTAGCCTTAAATGCTTGGATCTTCAGACATATAGTTTTTTAAATAAATCCTTCAAAAGACCAGTCTTATCTAAAATACACACTTTAATTTTAATTACTATAGTACAAAAAACTTGCTTCCAAAGTCTTCCTGTCCTTTCTGTCCATCCCTTTCTCCCTTCACCCCCCCAGTTGAAGGGAGGCTAGCTCTTAAAGGGACAACACCCCTTTCCTTTCAGATAGGGAAACTTGTTTGTCCAGCTTTCTTTACTTCTGAATATTTGATGAACTAGTTTTAAGAGAACCCTCCAGCAAAATCAGTATCTTAGTAAGATATAAAGTCCTTTGTTATGCCTAAAATCTTTAGAAACATATTTTTTAAAGTTGGTGACATTTTATAAACATGTCTGTTTTGGAGATCACACAAAGTAAATTTGTGTTCCCTTTTTCTAAAAGCAATGAACATTATTATGAACACACTAAGGCTAGGTCTATACTACCCGCCTGAATCGGCGGGTAGAAATCGACCTCTCGGGGATCGATTTATCGTGTCCCGTCGGGACGTGACAATTGATCCCCGAATCGGCGCTCTTACTCCACCAGCGGAGGTGGTAGTAAGCGCCGCCGACAGAAAGCCGCAGAAGTCGATTTTGCCGCCGTCCTCACAACGGGGTAAGTCGGCTGCGATACGTCGAATTCAGCTACGCTATTCACGTAGCTGAATTTGCGTATCTTAAATCGACTCCCCCCTGTAGTGTAGATGTACCCTAAACCTCTGTGACTGATTAATTTAAAATAATGGCTTTGTTTCAGTGAGTTAAATATGAGGTAATCTGGAATGATTACTTTATGAAGGTTTAAGAGTACATTTAAAATAGAAAATCAGCTTAGAAATACTGATTAAGAAAATGTAAAATAGAGGAGCTGCATCATGTATTACATAACATTTAATGTATTGAGCAGGGCAGCTGAGTCGCCCTTACTACAAAGTTTTTGCAAATAAATCTCTGACAAATTTCAGGGTATATCAAAATACCTGTGACTGACATTTTTTATTCCCAAGTTTAGTGCTTTTAATTAGGTACCTTCTGCATGTCCAGTCTTCACCTTCCGGCATCCAGTGGAAAACATTCTTCATTTTCTTTTGAAACCCCCCCCCACCCGCCCACTATTCTGCAATTTATTTCTAATGTCATTTGCTTCATTTGGGTTCAAGGATTTGTCTGGAAGGGGGGTGAGCAGGGAGGGGGAGGGAGACAGTGGGGAGGGGCGGGGTCTGGGCAGAATGGGGGTGGGGCCTGAGGCAGAAGAGGTGGGCTGGGGAGCTAGCCTCCCCAAGCGGCAGCTTCACCCACCACCCATGACAGCAGATAAGAGTGGGTTGGCTCCCACACACCCAGCGTGCACCTCAGTCTCCTTAGGCAGGGGCTGTATTCACAGAGCCGAATGAGCCAGCGCCGCACATTCTGTGTGAGGGAGAGGGTACGGGGGTCTCTGCGGGGAACTGTGATTCTCCACCACTGTGAGGTGGGCCGGGCGGCTCGGTATCCTTGCTGTCTCATCCATCCCCCACCCAGACTGCGAGCCCAGGCTGCTGTCAGGCATAGGTGCATCAGTTTAATAATACTGCGTAGGGTCCCAGAAATCCTAAGGATGGTCATGTGCCCACGTCTCGTTTATAATGTCACCTGAAAGTGAGAACAGGTGTTCACATTGTAGCCGGCATCGCAAGATATTTATGTGCCAGATGCGCTAAAGATTCATATGTCCCTTCATGCATCAACCACCATGTGTGTCCATGCTGATGACAGGTTCTGCTCGATAATGATCCAAAGCGGAGCAGACCAACGCATGTTCATTTTCATCATCTGAGTCAGATGCCACCAGCAGAAGGTTGATTTTCTTCTTTGGTGGTTCAGGTTCTGTAGTTTCTGCATTGGAATGTTGCTCTTTTAAGACCTCTGAAAGCATGCTCCCTACCTCGTCCCTCTCAGATTTTGGAAGGTATTTCAGATTCTTAAACCTTGGGTCGAGTGCTGTATCTGTCCTTAAAAATCTCACATTGGTATCTTCTTTGCGTTTTGTCAAATCCGCTGTGAAAGTGTTCTTAAAACGAACGTGTGCTGGGTCATTATCAGAGACTGCTATAACATAAAATATATGGCAGAATGTGGTTAAAACAGAACAGGAGACATACAATTCTCCCCCAGGGAGTTTAGTCACAAATTTAATTAACACATTTTTTTTTTTAACGAGCATCATCAGCAAGGAAGCATCTCCTCTGGAATGGTGGCCGAAGCATGAAGGGGCATATGAATGTTTAGCATATCTGGCATGTATATACTTTGCAATGCCGGCTACAAAAGTGCCATGCGAATGCCTGTTCTCATTTTCAGGTGACATTGTAAATGAGAAGCAGTCAGCAGTATCTCCTGTAAATGTAAACAAACTTGTTTGTCTTAACAATTGGCGTAACAAGAAGTAGGACTGAGTGGACTTGTTGGCGCTAAAGTTTTACATTGTTTTGGTTTTGAGTGCAGTTATGTAATCAAAAAAAATCTATGTTTGTAAATTACACTTTCACAATAAAGAGATTTCACTACAGTACTTGTATGAGGTGAATTGAAACATATTTCTTTTGTTTACCATTTTTACATTGGAAATATTTGTAATAAAAATAATGTAAAGTGAGCACTGTACACTTTGTATTCTGTGTTGTAATAGAAATCAATATATTTGAAAATGTAGAAAAACATCCAAAAATATTTAATACATTTCAATTGGTATTCTATTGTTTTACAGTGCGATTAATCATGATTAATTTTTTTGAGGTAATCATGTGAGTTAACTGTGATTAATCGACAGCCCTAATATTTAGACTCACCTAAATGGTTCATTATAATGCTGGAGAAGTATCGTAATGCTCAATTAAAAAAAAAATCAGAGACTTCAGACTTCAGCAGGGACAGTCTCATACTATGCATATGAAGGAATTATTGGGTGAAGTTGTATGGCCTGTATTAGGTAGGAAGTCAGGCTGGATTATCATAATGGTGACTACTGGCCTTGAATTCTATGTATGCGTGTAGAGAACCTAGCACAGTGGGGTCCTGATCTTGGTTAGGGCTTCTGTATGCTAGTGTAACACACCTAAATCTATTATTATTATTATTATTATTATCAATAATAAAATGAGGTGTCCCCTGATTAAATAATGAAGTAAGCTTAATGCAGTCAGTAAACCAGATTTATTTTAGCATATTGATGGTGCACAGATGCCTAGTGGCTGGCTTTAAATAACTAAAATAAATATTCCTTTTCAGTGAGACTGCCTACAAATCAATCATGGAATGCGGTGGTTAATATGTGTGTGACTATGTTGAATTCTAATGCCTGGTTACAGCTTCCAGGGAGGGTAAAAGTTCCACTTCAGTTAAGAATTTGTGGGGATTCTCCTCAAGTTGTTGAGTTCTGTATTTCTGGAATAATGAATATGTTCTACCCCCAATGTATCTTCCTTACAACATACCACTGCAAGTTTACAAGTTCTCATCTCACCTTTAGAGGCAGGGCCGGCTCTGGCGTTTTTGCCTAGGGTGGCCGCCGCCCCCCCCCACCCCCAGCGCGGCAGGGGAGGGCACCGAGCAATCCCCGACCGTCCGGAGCGCCGGGAGGAGGGCGGGGAGCCCGGCCGGGGCTCTCCGCTCTCCCCGGCAGCCAGAGCGCCGGGAGCAGGGCGGAGAGCCCAGCCGGGGCTCCCCGCTCTTCCCGGCGGCCAGAGCGCCGGGAGGAGGGCTGCTCTCCCTGGCGGCCAGAGCACCGGGGGGAAAGCGGAGAGCCCCCGGCAGCCAGAGCGCCGGGAGGAGGGCGGAGAGCCCAGCTGGGGCTCTCCACTCTCCCCGGCGGCCAGAGCGCCGAGGGGAGGGCGGAGAGCCCCCGGCGGCCGGAGCGCCACGGGGAGGGCGGCGAGCCCAGTCGCGGCCCCGCTCTCAGGCAGGAGCGCCCCGCCACGCCGCCCCCCTCCAGGCGCCGCCCCAAGCACATGCTTGGTGGGCTGGTGCCTGGAGCCGGCCCTGTTTAGAGGTGCATGTAATGTTGAGAGAATTCTTTCCTTAAAATCTACAAAGTTTATATCTAATGTCTCAAGATATGCCTAAAAGAACAATCCTCTTTTCATGTAGTTCAGTGAAAACATTTGTCGGGTAGTTTTAGGAGGACTCATGCTAGGGGCAGATCAATAGGATTGTAATTGTCTAATTGTCTCCTTACATAGTAAAGGCTAGATTTGTTAAGGCAGCTGGGCAAATGTGCAGGCAAATATGAGTGGGAACCAAATGCTTAATTTCCAGAGTAAGGGTTTATCTGCATATGGAACTGTTCTTGATTAACTCCATTTGAGGTGACTCTTCTTCCAAATTTGTTGCATGGGGTTATGGTAAATAGGAAGAAGGCACTCTTGTTTTGGATAGGAGTGTCCACCCATGAAGCTAATCAGAACCAACTCCAGCGGCAGCAATCCTTTGGCAGAGTCAACCTGCAGTGCATGCTGAAGGGTTGCTACACCTGAAGTCCAAAAAAGGGGGACATCTCGGATGATCCCATAAAACTAGACAGCTATCAGTATATACTGAGCACCCCTATGTATTTCTTGGGACAGCTATCTCAAAAAAGGGGCAATCCTGGGAAAACCTGGACAGGTAGCAACCCTACTCAAATACAGCAAAGTGGATATCTCTTTTGCATTGCATTTTTTTCAACCAAAGAAGGAGGGTGAAGTGAAAAGAAAGGAAGAAGGAAAGGAAGGTGACAATATAACCAAATCAGTCCAAAGACGAAAAAAAGCTTTTGGTTCAGTGCAGGATTAAGGCCTGAAATTCAAACTTTTCCTTACTTTATAAGAACTTGGGGTAATTTAAGACAAAGTGATGTCCAGACCCATGAAAATGCTAGTGCTGTCTTCTCAGTCCTGAGGAAGTTACTCTTCCCCAGCTCTAGTGTGTTTCCCTTATTCTCCCTCCCCCTTGCTCATGGGCAGGGGCATGTCTGCAGCCTCCCATGTGAGCAGGAGAAGACCCAGCTGTTCCCAAACACTGCGGAGTCTTTGTGCTGACCTCTCTGATAATTGTATAGAGGGAGCTGACTATAGAACAGCTCACTCAGCATTCTGAGAGATGAGCTGCTGCTCTCACATTGTTGGTGGCAGATGTTTAGAGTTCCCTGGTTTGAAAATTCAGAGGCCTCCACCAAACCAGAGGCTCAGAACTTGGTGTTCCAGGAAGCTTGCCTTAATCCGCTGCTGGCAAGAACCAGTTTGCCCATCCCTGCTGTAAATTACTATCCAACTCCTCACACTGCCTAAATCAATCTATATGTGTGTGAAACCTGTTTTTTCTATTTGATTAAAAGAAAGAGAATGCCTGGCTCTATAAATCCTGTTAGATGCATAAACCCTTCTAATCTCTTCTTTGGCTCCAGTGACATGGCTGCATTTTCACTAATATGAGGTGTGCTCTGTTTTTTAAGCCCCAAATAGAGGAAATCAATGTCACAATTGCTTAGTCATGGATTTAAAATGTTTAGAATTCGGCACATATCTTTATAAATGCTCAGTAACTTAGCCCAGCCCACACTTTGTCCATTCCTTTTGGTGTCTTAAAACTCTTTGAGCATTTGTGTACTTGCTTGCACAAGTTATGAAGGTCTTTGGTTCAATGTGAAAATCTGTTTTGCCTCTGTATTTTCTGCCACGTGTATGTCTGGAGCCAGGTTTTGTACTCATTCACAAGGAAGGGAAGTCAATGGAATTGCTCCTGATTTACATCAGTATTATCAATGAATTGAGATCAGATCTCTGTCCATCGTGTATGTATGTTTGAAAATGTAACTCTTGCTTCTCAGCTGGATAAACTATTAATAGTTTGCAGTAATATTTTAATTGAATTTAAACAATGAAATCCAGCCTAACTCTTGGTGATGCTCTTTGTTATTTTAGAGAGAACATGCTTAAAATTATAGGGTGAAATCCTGTCACTCTGTAAGTCCAGGGCAAATCCCCATTCACTTAAAGAAGGCCAGGATTTCACCCATCTTCTCTAAATGCTATGGCTTTTTCTATTAAGCAATTTTTGGACGACAGCAGGTGGTCTGTGGCTGAATCTTGATATGTTGGAGCTGATGGTAAGAGGCTTGGAGAAGGTCTGGAGGAGGTGGCCGTGTTGGTTCCTGCCCCTGCTACTGTAGGACTTTGCTCAGTTTACTGTGTATCCAAGTGGGTTGTAAGCTATGGGTCAGCTTGAATCCCTGGCTCCTTCTGCAATTCCAGGTAGCACTGGTGGTCAACACAGCCTTTTCTCACCTGCATCTGGTTAGGCATTTGCAAAGCTTTCTCTAGATCCAGATACTGCCACAGTGATCTGTGCCTTTGTGCCTTCCATATTGGACTGCTACAGCAATATGCTCTGTATGGAAATTAGCTTGAGGACCATCTGGAAGCTATAGCTTGTGCAGAATGTGACTGCTCTTGGGGCTACTTGCAGGAACCCTGTCTAAAACTGCATTCTTCTGTCTGACTTCTGTGTACACTTCTGGGTTCTGATTTCGTTGTATGAAATTCCATATGGCTAGGGCCCTGGTGGTCTGAGACACCTCCTCTCTCACCATGTGCTCCCAGGGCAACTGAGATGTTCAGATTATAGTACCTGAATGGAAACATATGAAGGATGATGGCAGGGTGTTTTCTGTGAGATGGCCCTTGGGTCAGGAGCTTGCTTCCCACATAGGTCTGCCAGGCCTAAATTTTGAGTATTCAGGCATGATGCAAGGCCCCTTTCCTAGGCATTTGCCTAAGAGACGGAAGGACAAGAAGGCAGGGGACTGAGTTTATTTGGTGGGTGCTGGGGGGTGGGGAGGGCATGTTAGATATGTTGATTGAACATATTTTTATGCATGAATAAATGAACAATGAAGATCTACTGGTACCATGTTCTTCCCTGTTAATCAGGAAACAACGTAGACGTGCTTGGCAGGGGGAAAGGAAAGAGAGAGTTTGAATCGTCAATAGACAAATGAACTTGTGAAAGTAGTGTCAAGAGGGTATGTGATCGATTTACTAAGCACCATACAAGTTCCTAGGAATCTGGCCAAGAGAAGTTCTGTGCTGTCCACAGTATCAAAGCTGCTTTGTATTCAGGCCGCTTGGCCAGTTTTTCAGTAGAGGAGAGATCTGTGTGGTTTTTTAAAGTTTGGGTTTTGGTACCTAAAAAGAACACTAGTAGTTTTAGATCAGTTCTATATCTTAAAAATGTACCCTTTGTGCAGAATAAATATGTCAATAAGGAAAACTGCTCAACCGTAGTGTCTGAAACAGACCTTGAAATATCCTTGATTTTCAGGATGTACATCTGCCCATGAGTTTAAGGTTTACAGCAGGGATTGGCAACCTTTGGCATGTGGCTCGCCAGGGTAAGCCCCCTGGCGGGTCGGGTTGGTTTGTTTACCTGCCGCTTCCGCAGGTTCGGCCAATGGCAGCGCCCACTGGCCGTCCCAGGCCAATGAGGGCTGCGGGAAGTGGCGGCCAGCACATCCCTTGGCCCGCACCGCTTCCCGCAGCCCCCATTGGCAGTTATCTGGTGCATTATGTTTTCAAATCACTGTATGAAGAGTGCTGATATTAAAAAATAAATGTCAGGTTTAGAACACATGAGGAATGAATTGGGCAAACATTATGTGAAACTTTTCCTACCAGTTTTGCAGAGCTCTGAGACATGCACACTGATTCCACTTACAAGCTTAGCAACCTTCTAATCAAATGCTGTAAAGTAACTGAAACATAGCCATTAGCTGACTGACATTGCATCACATAGGAACAGCTTTGCATCACAAGTAGTTTGCACTAAATCAAGACATTTCTAATTACCCAAATAAAATAAAATACATTTTGAAGTGCAGCAATAGTTTCCTTTATTACACGTTTTCTAGTCACAAGGTATAACTAACATAGCTTTAACTTTAACAAAGTTATCGAAGCTAACATGGAAATAATATTAAGCAGGTCTATAGCACAGTACATGAACCTTATAAAACATAGACTACAATAAGGTCCCTGACTTGGAGAGCATACAGTCTAACACAGGACAACAGTGCAGATAAGAGGGTGTATTCAGTCCTTGATGAGACCAGTTGAAGAGGAGTTGTTTGATAGACAAGAAGTGGGCAACTGTGCTATGCAGAGGAGATGCATGATATAAGGTGCAAAGGCAAGAGTAGATGTGACCAAGGGAGCAGTAAGGAGGAGAGGATTGGGAGTAGCATGGAGTGAGATGGTGAATAAAGAAGGAAATGAACTGAAATGCAGAAGGGACATAATTATATAGGGTTTGAAGATGAGTCAACGGTGCTTGTATATGAGGCAGTAAGAGATAAAAAGCAATGGAAGGGATTCAAGGTGGTGAGTAGGTGATAACATGGATGGAGCAGTGGGAGATTCCAATGATATTAGCAGCAGTATTTTGGGTAGAATCAGGTGGGAAAAGGAGAGGGAGGGTGTTATTGGAGAAGAGACATTTACTGTAATCAAGACACAAAATTACTACGGTAGACATGGGTTTTACCAGAGAGAATAAAGACTAAAAAGTAGATTTTTGTTTTATTAAGCAGGAAGATATGAAGAAAGAATCTGGATGTGAAGGGAGGAAAGAGAAGTTTGAAACTCGTATGTGAAGTACCTGGATCCAATGCCACACCAATCAGCCATCACCAGAAAATCTGGGGCTCCAGTTCCTTCTCTAAAAGCTACTTTCCCTAGCATCTTGAATTTTCTGTAGTAACACATAGTGAAGTCTTCCTATTGCAGGATTTTCCAAATGAATAACCCAAATGTTTTCCAGATACAATGTAGCTACGAAGATGCCTTCTTCCTATAAAGTCTTTCCTTACAGTATTAAGCAGATTCTTCCTCAGTAAGGTACAGGCCATGAAAAATCAGTATCTTATCCTACATCCATCAGCTGCCCACTGCTCTTTTTTCCCTTTTTCCCCCCTTCTTTTTGTTTTGGTGAGTAGTCGTGAAAATTCTGAGTATCAAATAATCCTGAGCATCAAATAATATGATTAGTGTTCCCTAGATATTTCTTCTATCTTTATTTAACCTAAGTGTTTTTAAAGGAAAGAACAATGTTGGCCACTGGATATAATAATAAACTGCATTTTAAAATTAGAGTAGATTGATAAGACTAGAAGTGCTGTCATGCTGCATCCCCCTTGTTCCAGTCTGCTGCTGCAAAGTGGGCAGATCCAGCCAGCTGGCCGTGCCTGAGGGGAATCCCCAGGTGGTACAGAACTAGCACAGGGAAAAGAGGCCAGGGAAAAGGGGACATAGCTGAAGTTTCCCTGTGCTCCAGTGATCTCATTGGATCACCCCTTAGAAAACATAGGCATTCAGGTGTAACTTAAAGCTGTTCCTGAGGTGCTCTAAGTTATGCCAGGGACTGGTTCAGTCCCTATCCTCCCATCCAGAGAAGTGAGTCACAAAGTTGGAGCTCGTGGTTAAAACAGGATGTGGGATGTTCACACCTAAACATCAACAGTTTGCTGAGTATAAACAAAGGAGTACAAGCCAAAGGAAAGTAGGAGAAAGCACTTCACAGGCACAGTAACGTTTCAGGCTCGCCCTCATATGCTAGCAGATTGAGGGAGCTGTCAGCATGAGGGTAGGAACAGACACGTATGTTTGTAGAGCATGTGTACATTACAAACTTTTGGTGACACAAGTTACTTTGGCATAAAGCTGCTGCAGTTAGTATATGGCTTGTGTGCTTGCATACTTTGCTCCTTGTGTTGGCACTGCACATACTCACTAGGAGTGCTTGTTTCAGTGCATGGTGCGGTGCCCCAAGGGTAGGTACCGTCCAACTTTTGGGAAGTTCTGGCAAAGCATGGTGAGGCAGAAATGAGTTGCGTGGGGTCACTGGGATTGCGGGGTCAAGTTTCAATCATGCTGCTTTCTCTACCCCATAATGCCATTCCTATCCCATAATTTTCAAGCCTGTTTTGAAAAATTCCACAAACCCGAGTGGGATTTGTCGCTGTCCGCCATCTCTGACAGAAGCATGGAGTCTGCACAGCTCTGCGCTATTGTCATGAATGTTATAAGCACAGGATGTGCGATCCTCAGGTATCTGCAGAGCCACGGGGAGCGTGGCGATTTCTTCAAGGGTAGATTGCTATGGGATGTTGCAAGAACCAGTTCAAAATTGTTGATAACATTCACGGAGCAGCTGTAAATAATGGTGTGCCGCAGAAATGAGCACTGACTGATGGGATTGCATCATAATGCAGGTTTGGGATGATGAGCAGTGGCTGCAGGACTTTTGGATATTCCTAGATCTGTGAGCTGAGCTCACCTCAGCCCTCCAACACAGGGACTCTAGAATGAGAGCTGCACTGACAGTGGAGGAGCAATTGGAGATCACACTCTGGAAACTTGGCTTTTAGTAAATTGAAGGGATGCTGACGTTGTTTACTGACAAGACTGGATCTCATTGAGAAAAGTAGTCCAATGGTTATAGCTACCTGCCGTGCCCTGCATAATATCTGTGAAGCAAACGGGAAGAAGTTGCCACAGGATAGAGGGTGAAGGTGGAGCAGCTGTCTGCTGAGTTTGAACAGCCATACAGTGGCTCAATGGTTTAGGGAGGCTTTGAAAGAGCACTTTAACAGTGAGCCACAGTAATGTGTTGTAGTGTACTATGCTTTAGCTAGCCCTGCAGTTTGGGGATCTGTTAGGAATTATGTGGTACATGCACATCTATGAATATAACATTGTCAATGCATCTATTAATTTTGTGGTGCTTGTTATACATTTATGATTGTATCCTTGCATGTGTCACTCATCCTATGAGTTGTGTCAAAGTATACCAGTACAGCTAAGTGGGTGTTTTCACTACCATCAGGCATTCTGCAGCATATATTGGGAACCAATAGCGATTAATTGTTTTTCAAACAATAGAGTTTTATTGAGTGATGAAAATACTTCAAAAATTCTGTGCAAGTTAAAAACAAATATATTAAAACCTTAATAAATTTATATCACAGAGTTTAGAGAAGGGGAAGGAACAGTCATGTCTATTTTAGCTACACGTGCATCAGTCGTGGCTCTCACAGGTCAGTGTGTGTGAAGCTGTGATTGTTCTTAATGTCCCCCAGTGTGGAGTGGTTGGGACAGGGATGCCATGTGGAATATTGGAGGGAGGCATGTAGAGAGGTGCTATACTGCAGTTCTCCATGGGCTTTAAAGGGAGGTGAGCCTGAGATTGAATCTGTAGGTCCACAAGAGTCGGCAGAATCTGCGTTTGCTGCCAGAGAAGCCCCATTATGTCCTGATGCAGCTCCCTGGCCTCTTCCTCTGGGACTCCTGGACCTTTCTCCTCTCTGCTCTTTCCTTCTCCATAGTCTGCACTATTCATCCTCCAGGCATAGGTGCCGACTTCCTCTCTTTCCCCTGGGTGCTTGACCCCCCTCGACCCTCATCCCTGCCCCAACTCCATCCCTTCCATGAGGCCCTGCCCCCATTCCAACCCCTTCCCCAAAGTCCCCACCCTAACTCCGCCCCCTCCCTGCCCCTATTCCAACTCCTTCCCCAAATCCCCGTCCTGGCCCCGCCTCTTTCCCGCCTCCTCCCTTGAGCACACCACGTTCTTGCTCCTCTCCGCCCCTCCCGCCCCCGGAGCAGGCTAACGCTGCAAAACAGCTGTTTGGCGGCAGCCAGGTGGGAAGTGCTGGGAGGTAGGTGGAGGAGTGGGGACACGGCACGCTCAGTGGGGGAGGAGGAGGTGGGGCAGGGGAGGGAAGGGAGCTTGGCTGCCAGTGGGTGCAGAGCACCCACTAATTTTTCCCCGTGGGTGCTCCAACCCCAGAGCACCCACGGAGTTGGCACCTATGCCTCAAGGCCCTCTGTTCATGCTCTGATACAGCACTGGGTTGCAGGATCTTGCTGAACAGGTCATCCTGAGTCTGCTTCTTTCCTCTCTTTATCTGGCTCAAGTGTGGAGGGAGAACCCCTCCAGGCCACAAGGGCAGCAGCTACAGATAAACCATGCACAGATACCATTGTCAGCATAGGCACTACAGAAAGCAAAAGTTCAGATTCAGAACTTCCTACTTTTGCTTCCCAAAAGTTTTATACAAAACATGCTGATTGACACTTCTGCTTGGGATTGCTTGTGCATGGCACCACTCATTGCACCTGCCAGGGTGAATAGAGTCCGCCAGATGTGAGAGAAATGAGGAGGAAATTGCTTGTTTGCATGAAACTATGAATATAGGGCAATGGCTCTGGATACTGGCACCATTGTTTCACAGGTGGTGGTGATTTTAGTTGATATCTCGCTCATGCAGGTAGCAAATACATAGAAAGCACAGCTGTTGCTGGCATCTCAAAGCTGCCTGCACCTGTATGCTGCTAGTCTGTTGACTGCAACAGTGCCTGCCAAAGTTATCGCCAGCTGGCATGGGGAAAGGATTCTATTGCAGAGATAGAAATAGGGCTGCTATCCCTTGAAACCTTTGGCAGAGGATTGCAGAGCGCCTCCATGAAAGTTTAATTGAGGTCTCTCAGGTGGACTCAAGGGAGATCCCTGTGTACATAAACAAAGTGCTTCGCATGACCCCCTTTGCCTAACTCTATAGGGGAATGAAAAGCAGATAACACTACTTCTCTTTGTTGTATTGCTACCTCTTCTAGTAGGAGTAAATTAATGAAAAGTTGATAGCCATGTCCTGTTAAGTTGGGAGTACCGTCACTGCAATAGGAAATAAATGTACACACTTACTCAAGGTTCCTTCCCCTGCATCGGGCTCAGCTGTGCTCGACTGACTGGACTGAGGTGGAGTCTCAAATATTTCCTGGCTTGCGGTGCAGCTGGACCCCTCCGGTCACCCGTCCCCCATCCTCTCCTCTTCCTCTTCCACCTCTTCCTTGTCCTTGCTGTTCATGCCAGGGAGTCTGAGACTCGGGCTTCTCAGAAGTATCCATGGTGGTATGCAGGGTGGTTGTGGGATCTCCCCAAGTATGGCATGCAGCTCTTTGTAAAAACAGCAGGTCTGCAGCTCAGCACCAGATCGCCTGTTGGCCTCCCTGGCCTTCTGATGTGCCTGCTGCAGTTCCTTGGCTTTCACTTGGCCCTGCTGCTGATCCCTGCCACACCCTTTTTCCTGCATCCCCCAAGCAATCTGCTCATGGATGTCCATGTTTCTACAGCTGATCCGTAGCTGTGCTTGCACAGGCTCAGGCCCATAAGATACAATCTCTCCTGTGTGCTCCAGGCCAGAGCGCATCTTGAGTGTGTAGTGGCATGGTCAGCTGGGCATAGGGTGACCAGATAGCAAGTGTGAAAAATTGGGCGTGTGTGTGTGTAATAAGTGCCTATATAAGACACAGCCCCAGATATCGGTACTGTCCCTATAAAATTGGGACATCTGGTCACTTTAGCTGGGCAGTTATACACAGCAATGGAAAGCTGCTAGGTGTGCTCCCCTGACTGGACAGTCAGGAAAAAGCATTTCAAAAATTTAAATTTAAGTGTTGACACATGCACAGCTAGCTCGATGTAAGGTGGCTTAGGTTAACCTAACTTTTTAGTGTAGAGCAGGCCTTAGTGTGCTAGACTTTAAACTTTGCTCACATTTAGGATGTAACTTAGGATAAATCTTGTATCTAAACAAGATGATGTGTAGTCTGACACTATTTGCTTTAATTTTCTTTAATTTCTATACACTTGTTTTTATTTAAGACACTTGTGCACTCATTTCCAGAGAGAAGGGAAACAAAGTATTCGGGCAAGTTTGAGTGAGGAGTGGGTGATGATGCCCACTCCGAAGGCTTGGTCAGAGGTGTGGTACCATGGAAGCCCTTCCTTAAGAGGCACTTTCTGGATTCTGCTTTTCAACTGAGGCACAGAAATAAACTAAAGTGAAAATCAAGAGGGGTGGGAAGCAGAGGGGGGACTGATGGTTATGGGGACACCTCAAGTACTTAACTGCATGCTTCTTCAGTGATGATTACAAAGCACCAGAGGAAGTGTGAATCAAGGGCACAATATAAATGTAATATTTTTATTGTATATTGGTGTATGGTCATAATCTTTTGAAACTCTTTTGAAAAGTTCTCTTCTAGTTCACTCAGTCAGGAACCTGTTTTGAGTAGATGCAGATCAGATATCCATTTGAAGTATGAAAGATTGTGATGTTTTAATGCAATTTGTTTTCCATAAAATACATAGTTAGTGACATGTTAAGACAATCTGTCTGTGGCTTATTAAAAGTAATCATAGCAACCAGCAACCCTTGTGAAGCAAGCTGTTCTTCTCTTTTAGGAAATACAACTTCATCTAAATTTCCTCCCTCAGAAATTGCAGACATTTGTTATTGTTTGCTGCTTTCAGATCCCTTTCCTGTGCTTTTTTTGAAGCTATTGTACAGTGGATTTTTCTTGGCTTGTTACTTTCTATTGATTATTTAAAAAATAAAACAAAAAGGGCAGCTATCTCTGGGACCTCGTATTTCTTCGATCTTGCACAATCATACTAGAGAGATATTAGTGCTTTTTTTTTTCAACCAAGTGTTAACAATAAGATCATTTCATTTGAAATAAATCTGAAATAAATTAGCATAAAATAAATTTCAGAATGGAGAAATTTTATATTTTTAATAGAATGGCCTCATGAATATTAAAGTACACTGGTTGATTGGCCTACTTATTTTGACACACTTATTTATGCTTGGTTAAAAGTTTGATATTCTTCTATAGGTATGAATTGGGATTACAGGAATTAGTTGAAAATTTTTAAAATTAATCCTATCCATTACAGTTTGATAAATATAGCATTGCCTTCTGAACAGGGATGAATAATAGCAGTTTTTTACATGTTGCAGAGTTGTAAAATAGCCAACAAACTTTTAAAATCTGAAATATATATTCGGAGACTTTTATTGGCTGTTAGAACACTGCTGGGTGTATACAAAGTTATATTCCTTTTTCAGGGACAGATGACTGTATATGCAAAGTTTGACAAAGATATTTACCTCCCAGAAGATGCTGAATGTTACTTTGTTTACAATGGATCCACTCAGAGACATATAACGTTTGCTGAACGAATTAATGGTAGTGCTCTTCAGTCCATCATTCCAGGTGAGCACTGTTGTTATATCACATTTCTATTTCTCTCTCCCACCCCCACTTTCCTTTTTGATGTGAACTAAAATCTGATATTTTGACATAGTTGTGTTTTCTTATTAAGATTTTATAATGGGAAACGTGGTGGGGTGGACTTTGGGGATGAGTTTGAGTGGTTAGTCTTGCTTCTGCTCTCTTATGCCTTTTGCAACACTATATATAGTTTGCAGTGGGGGAGCAGTACAGTGCATATGATCTTCAGATGTGACTTGATGATTAAGCCTCTGTGACGTCTACAAAACAAGCCAAGTCTCACCCCAGGTCTCTTGCACCTGGACATCCTGGACTTCTGAAGCCTGCAGAACCCCTCTGTGTCAGTCTGTGGGCCATCCTAGGATGTACACCTCTACCCCGATATAACGCTATCCTCGGGAGCCCAAAAATCTTACCGCGTTATAGGTGAAACCGCGTTATATCGAACTTGCTTTGATCCGCTGGAGTGTGCAGCCCTTCCCCCCCGAGCGCTGCTTTACCACGTTGTATCTGAATTTGTGTTATATCAGGGTAGAGGTGTAGTGGTTAAGTTCTTCCAGTTCTTCAATCTTGGCTTGCTCTGGGGATTTTACTGAGAATTGTGGATTTGTCCAGGTCTAGATGATATGTGTGCTGCTCTGTGGCTTGCTGGGTATGAGGTTTTGTGGACAATTCCAGCCTGCATTGTATCATTTGACAAATGATGTGAAGAGATTATATTATGGGAGGTAGATCCAAGGAGGCAGGGTTCAGGTTAAGTGCCTAGACCTGCCTCTGCATTTTAAGTGTTTGTTTCTTTGGGTTGTGGGGGAAGGAAGAAAAAAGAATGGGAAACACACTTGTTGGTGAGCAAGTAAACCCTCTTGTTTTTGGTGGAGTGAGAAATGCCCATACTTATTTGACTTCCGGAATTAGTGTGGCACCCATGAATGTAGTGCTACGTAAAGACCTGGGTTAGAGTCACCTTGCAACTAGTGCCACCATCCCTGAGAGCAGGACTGGGGAGCATCACTTCTTAATTCTCTCTTCTGATTTGAAGTCTTGTAGTAGGAAGTCGTCCACGCTTGTATTTGGAACATTGCCTAAGCTGATGATACATGTGGAAGGGGAGTGGGATGCAAACATATGATACTGGTGCTTCACAATGAAGGGTGTGAACTTGGACTAGCCTAACACCCCACTTACTGCCTTAAAAAGAGATTATCCCCTTGGCTGCTCTAATACGGAAACAGATGGTTTTTTAAAAAAATGACTTGTGAACTTTCCGTTTGTTAGTAAATAGCAGATATAAATACAATCTGCCAGTGCATTAGACTCTGCTTGTTACTTGTTCCTATTTACTTATGCAATAATTAGAGGAGATTTAGATTCTGAAAACTGGCATTTGATTAAAAGGAAAAATTCTGTGCTTTCCCATGACTGCTTCTTTAATTAATTAAATGGGAAGAGATTATCATGGAATAAAATGGAAGAAATGTAATGTCATGTTTTATTCCAGGGTATCAAACTAATTTTTTTATAGAGGAATGAATTTGTTTTTAAATTGTTTGTGGACAAGAAATAAAAACATTAAAGGGCCATAGACTACACTCAACTGCTGCCTATTCCTGTAGAAGATAATGGGAGATTATTCAACTCTCAATCTTTGCTTTAGTCTTTATATTGTAACAAAACTTTACTTAGAAAAGTTGCCAAATAAAAATACTTTGTATCATTTTATGTTTAAAGACCACTGCTATCACTGTTTCTTGTTTACTTGCCCATTTTCTTGTGTTAACTGATTTGTATGAACAATTGTAGTAGTATGCAGAAATTAGATGCATACCTACATTGTTTTAAAGTCTCCCCTTTAAAATAGTATCAGAAGGTTTCAGCGTTCACTCATGTGAGATGTATAAGGACAGTGCACAACTCTTGTAGAGATATTTCTAAGATGTCAGTATGCCAGCTCACATTTAGAACCTAACCCTGGGGTTTTCAAAATAGCCTGAGGGAGTTAGGTGTCTAGGAGAGTGGGCTCCTAACACCGCTGGGCACCTGTGAAAATTCCAGCCATACATTGAAAACTTAAAATTGCTTTAAATCAGTGTTGTCAAAAATGTGGTTGCATAAATAGAGACATACATTTGTGGAAAGCTTCTGGGGAGGTCAGTGAGTATGAAATCCATGTTAAAAAAAATAAATCCCAGTGCTCTCATTCCTTGTCCCTCAGGAATCCCTTTCTTTGCTGTTATCATTTTTCTTGCTTCCGACCCAAAAAACTGCTTCCAGGATTGGTGACAACAGTCACAAATAAAGGGCTGATCTTGCTAGGGGAGCAGAATGGAGGTATAGAAAAAGTTGCCATTGGGGGCGACTCACCATCTATACTGGTCTTACACTGGAAGTTGTAATTTTCCATTCAGATGACTGTTGCATCTTTAATTTAAATGCCAAGAGCTGCTACCCTGCAGGTGACATCTGCTGCTCTGTCCATTCACTGCTCCCAGTTCTGTTTTCCCCCCTCCCTACGCCTGCTCACTGTGACCTAGCAGATGTGCTTTGGGTATGGGATTGAAGGTGTACCTAGCTGTGCATGGCCCCAAATCTGCGTGCTGGGATCTGTTCACCTAGCACCCATGCTCAGATGCGGTCTGCCAATGACCACCTACCTGTCTCCCACTTTCAGTCCTGCTGATGAATACTGAGGACTCTGCAGGGTAGAACCAAGACTGTCAAAGGAATTCTAGGACTCAGATAATTTAAATTTCCCATTTTACATCTTTTTTTCCCTCTTAAATTACTGTAGGTGCTGAAATGCCCTAAGCCACCTCATGCTTTTGAATTGGGTCATTCAGCACTTACTGTAACCTGACATGTGTTTTTAAGCAGACCATCTTAAAGTACCCAGGACTGGAAAGGCTGGTTTTGAAACCAAATACATCAGTATAACTGGGAGGACATTTGTTAACAGTATAGTCAGTTTTAAATTTGTGACCAAAAGTGATTGATATATTCCCTTTAACAACTGGATTTAAATGGAGGGAAGTAAAATACAGTAATTTCAGATACATTTTCAAAGTATTTCTTAGGTTAAAAAAGAGATGAGGGAAGCGCAATATATATTCTAAAAGTAGCTAATGTGTTAATGATTAATCTACGTTATATTTCAGGCCATGGATGCCAAGAAACAGTTTCAGTCTCTGTGGTCATGTACACGAAGGGATATTCACCTGTGACCCTGGGCTGCTGTTATGTCACTTACAAACAGAATCTGTCTTGCAAGTTATCTCATTTTCTGGTTAGCCACTTTGACTGCGTCACTTCTACTAGTCACCAGACACTACTGAATAAGTTTGGGCTAACTGTGGAAGATTTGCAGTCACTGGATCATGATATGATGCTGGCCATAGCTCATGAAGAGCTGCCACCTACATGGAACGTCCTTGGAAATTGTTCAGAAGACGGTAGGATTTTTGATTTAAAAGCTTTTAACTGTAATTTGCCTGTACCTGTACAATGCATACTAGTGTTTGTGACCTGTCATAGCAGATTCCACATCCCTGTAGTTTATTTTACTGTTCTCTGAAACGAAAGTTCCCCATCATAAAGGAAATCAAGGCTTCAGTTTGTTCCTGTAGCATCACATTGATATTGTAATTCAGTCTGTCAAAGAACCTTTTGTACCTTGACTCTCACTGTGAATTTAGTCCTTTTGATGAATAATGCCTGTCTACAACTGATGACAAATTTGGTGCTTCAAAAAAACCAAGGATTATAATAATGAAGTGTCTCCACCTTGATTCCAAACTGATGAGATATTAAAAAAAAACAACAAGAAAAAACAAGTTACACCAACAAAAGAAAATGTAAAAAAATTATGTCATAAAACAGGCAAAAGAATGTCTCAGTACAGGAACTCTAACTAGTGACTATGCATATTGTTTAACACCGTACAATCAATAGTGATGCCTCACTTAGGATTGCATTAACCCCTTGAAGAATAAGTATTCCATAGGTTTCAGGGCCACCCCGGTACAAGATGGACTCATCATTAATATATTAATATGTTCTGCTAGGGAAGCATGGGATTTTTTAGTGGCTGATTGTGTGCTGAAAGAACGTAGAATGAAAAATAGCCACGGTACTTTATTTGAGCAGTATTACTAAAACTTTTGTAATGAAATCAGGTGAAACGTCGGTTTCAGGTTTCATTACAAACACACAACTGGGGTAAGGTTTGCTGAGGAGCATGAACTTTTTCTTTAGACCCAGCTGATTTATAGCTTTGCTTGTAAGCCATGTGAAACTTGATGGCTTCACGTGTTTTCCACTGACAGTCTGGTACATTTGGCTGAGTTTTGTTTTGAGTACTTGAAATTGTTCAGAATTTGAGGACAAGCAACCCCATGTGAACCTAAGCTGAAAAAAGACATTTGGGAAACCAAACAACTGAGTTTCACCCCGTTCTATTTATTGGGTGAGAATTGTTTCAAGATTTTTCTAACTCCACTATGTCTGTAGATAATAGTGGATTTCATACTGCTCTGGAGTGTTCTTTTTGAAAAAAGGTTTTTCAGGAGATTGGAAATCTGTTTTAAAAAATGGGTTTAATTCATAGGATTGTTTTTCCCTACAAAATTTGATATTAGGGATATACCTGAAGAGGTGTTTTTTTTTTGTTTTTTGTTTTTTTTTTAAAGGTAGAGTGGCTTGTGTGCTGCATTGAATTAGTGCACACATGTATGGAGAGTTGCTGGCTTAGGCAATAAAAAAAGAGTATGTTCAGTTATTTCCTTCTCATGTGTAGTAGACATTGGTTCACATAACTAAACTACATTGTGGTTGAGCATAGTTTCTAATCAAGGGCTTGATCCAAGGCCACAGATGGCAATGGGAATCTTCTCATTACTTCAGTGGGTTTCAGTTTGGGGTCCTAGCGAGGTCCATGTCTAAAATATCAGTAGACATAGCTATATCCGGAGGTAGAAAGCCAGGGCTGCATTGGGACACTTGCGTGGCATCTGCCCACACTAAACGTGTTGCAGCTTCACTTACTTCTACTAGGCCTACTGAGTCTTAAAGTCATAGGGTCATGAGACTGTCTCAGCCATTAGGCACTCCTGTGAAAATAGCAGCTTCCATCTAAATATCACTGGACTGTTTTTTAATTTTTAGTTATTGTCCAGCAAGTTCACTTAAAATGCTCCTTTCATTGCATATTGCACTACTCACTACCAGAAGAGGCTGAAAGGGCTTCACTTTACCTTTTCTTTTCATACCTTTTGCACTTGCTTTCCACTTTGTTTTAGACTGACAAGCCTCAAATGCAGTGATAAAGCTGGGAAATGTGTCCCAACTACTGCATTAAATGTAATTGTTTGAAATTTGGGATCACTTTGCCCCAAATGTGTTTCATCATCAGTTGTGTTGTGTGGATATTTTCTATGTTTTAGATTTTCCCTGTAACCTGTGATTCTGTCTTAGCCAGTAACTAATGTTCAATAGCTAGTCCATCCCCCTTGAAGACCAGATGGAATCATCAACATGTGCAGGATACCTCCCACCTATGCAGGGTGAAGGAACTGTTCTGAGCACATAACAGCCATACTTAAAGTTTGGTACTGACTTCCCGTTTGCTTCTGGGTGCATTTCAAGGCAGTGGTGGTAGTCTCTAATGTGGTACTTATCTATTCGTGAAACCACCTCTCACCTTATACCTGTGTCAAGGTTGTTAAAGTTAGCAGTGATTCTCTTGTTGCTGGTTCCTGAATAAAACTCCCCACAATTGGTAGCACAATTGGTGAGGACCCTCACTTCTATAGTCAGGAATGTAGCACACATAGTACTGCAAGGGCTTTAATTGTATTTATTTGGCATGATAGGGTACATTCTTCTCTCCATATATGTGCAGATCTCTCGCTAACACTAGGGTTACCATATTTCAACAATCAAAAAAGAGGATGGTGGGAGCCCCACCCTAGCCCCGCCCCTGTCCCTCCCACTTTCCACCCCCTCTCTGCCCCCCTCAGAACCTCCCACCCTTCCCCGCTCCTTGTCCCCTGACTTCCCCCTCCCAGGACCCCACCCCCTACCTAAACCTCCCTGCTCCTTGTCCCCTGACTGCCCCCTCCTGAGACTGCCCCCATCCTAACTGACCCCCTAGGACTCTACCCCCTACCTGTCCCCTGACTGCCCAAAACCTTATCCATACCCCCGCCCCCTGACAGACCCCCGGGACTCCCACACCCCATCCAACCACTCCCCACCCCCTGAGAGCCCCCCCAGAACTCCCGACCCATCTAAACCCCCCTGTCCCCTGACTGCCCAAAACCTTATCCACACCCCTGCTCCCTGACAGCCCCCCCCGAACTCCTGACCCATCCAACCTCCCTGCTCCCTGTCTCTTGACTGCCCTCTCCAGAACCCCCCTGCCCCTTCTCTGACCCCCTGGCCCCCTTACTGTGCCACTCAGAACAGCGTGTGAGGCTCCACGCGGAGCCCGACACGCTGCCACGCTCCCCCACGGAGCCCGACACGCTGCCACGCTCCCCCACGGAGCGCATAGCCCGGTTCCCACCCTTACATAGTGCTGCTGAGCGGCGCGCTGGGCAGCAGGGGAGGGGGAGCAGGGGGAGGAGCTCCAGACTGCTGGAGGCCCGATGCGAAGGGCCGGCGATCTGCGAATGCAGGGAGGAGGAGGGGGTAAGAGAGAGAAGAGGAGTGATCTGAAGCTGCAGGGGAGAGGAGGGGAAAGCGGAGGAGGGGCTCTGGCTGCCGGAGCCCCGTGCGAGTGGCTCGATCCAGCTGGCTGCCCTGTCAGCCGTGCCACACTCTGTATGGGGCGGGGGGAGAGAAATCTGGACAGTTACAAATTCCCCCCCGGACGCTATTTTTAAACTCAAAAAGCTGGACATGTCCGGGAGAATCCGGACGAATGGTAACCCTAGTTAACACCAATAGTAATGACATACATGAGTCAAGAAGAGAATATATCTATTCACTCAGGAAAATGAACTCTGATTACTCCTGTTGATCCCTTCTGATTTGCAGTGTTCTGAACAGCTTTTCTCACAGTGCCACTATTCTATACAGCTGTCTCTTGTTTGTTTTTTTGCACCAGGGTATGTACACCAGTGTAGCTACAGCGCTTCAAACCTAGGATTACCATATTTCCACAATCAAAAAAGAAGACACTGGGGGGGAGAGGGGGAGAGCCCTGCCCTAGCTCCTCCCCCATCCACTCCCTCCCACTTCCCACCCCCTGACTGCCCCCTCCTGAGAACCCCCCACCCTAACTGCCCCCCTAGGATCCTACCTGTCCCTGGGTGGCAGGTTTGTAGAAATTTTGGTGGTGCCCAGAACCCGTCACCCCCCCAAGGCTCTGGGAGGGGGGTTGGGTGGGGGGAGGAGGTCTGGGGTGCAGGAGGGGTGCAGGCTCTGGGATAGAGTTTGGGTGCTGGGTGCAGGCTCCGGGCTGGGGCTGGGGGTGGTGTGCAGGAGGGGGTGAGGGATGCAGGCTCTGGGATGGAGTTTGGGGGTGGAAGGCAGTGCAAAGGGAGTGGGTGCAGGCTTTGAGAGGGGGTTTGAGGACAGGAGGGGGTGTGTGGGAAGGGGGAGGGGGTTTGGGAGTGGGTTTGGGGATAGGAGGGGCTGCAGGGGTGAGGGCTGTGGGTCTGAGGATGAGGGGTTCATGATGCAGGAGGGGGCTCAGGGCTGGGGCAGAGGATTAGGGTGCGGGGGGCTGAGAGCTGGGGCTGGGGATGAGGGGTTTGGGGCATTGGAGAGGCTCAGGGCTAGGGTGGAAGAGCAGGTTAAGGGCAGCCTTGCCATTAGTGGATGGGGGCACTAGGACCCTGGGGCAGCAGACAGCAGTTGCTGCTGGAAGCGTAGGAATGTGCTACTTGGGCAGCACAAGCAGGCAGGGGAGAGGCGCGTGCTGCTTTCTTCCGGGCAGGGACGGGGGGGACCCGCGGGGTGCGGGGGACACGTGGAGGGGGATGGCAGGTGGAGGGGGGTGGCAGGTGGAGGCCGGGGCCAGCTCGAGGCAGGGCCGGGGGAGAGACCCAGCTCCAAATATTGCTGGAGCAGGGCCCCCGGCCCTGGATATTGCTGGAGCTCGGGCACCACAAAAGAATATAACCTGCTTCCCCCCCCAAGACAGGCCCATCCAACCCTCCCCCTGCTCCCTGACTGCCCCCCGGGACTCCCCTTACCATGCCCATGCCAGTCAGATGCTGGCTCCACGTGTAGGCAAAACACGCTGCTGGTGGGGCTGTTTGTGTCGTTACATCGGGCTGCAGGCAGCGGGGGGGGAGCAGGGGAGGGGCTCTGGCTGCTGGAGGCCAATGGGAGCGGCTCAATCAGGCCCAGCCGCCCAGTCACCATGCCGCACTCTGCATGGGAGGGAGGGAAGGGAGGGGGGAAAATCCCGGACCTTTTAACCTTGTTACCAATTCCTCCCGGACTGCTATTTAAAGATGCAAAAGCTGGACATGTCCGGGGAAATACGGACGGATGGTAACCCTATTCAAACCCCACATCGTAGGTGCACTGCAATAGTAAGTTGGACCTTGCATCAAAGTGACTTGCTCTGCTAACTTACTGGTGTGAATTGCATCAGTGCAATTCCTGTTTGTATTGTTGCAGTGTCTCTACATCATGGGCATTTGTATTAGCTATATTGTTGTAGTTATACTGGGTTGCTTTTTCATAACCTATATGAGCTCTTATTCTTGACCCTTTTTAGCATATGCTCCAATGAAAAATATCTGAATGGGTCCCTTATTATTCATTATTTGCAATTCATTTGTGCCTGGGAACCCTGTTCCAAACATGGATCAGGGTCCCATTGTGCTAAACTCTGTGTGAACACCCAACCAAAAGGTAGTCCTTGTCCCAAAGAGCATGTAATCTAAGTTGTCAGGGAGCATCTCTCTCACACTACTTGACAAGTTTACAAATTACTGAGCAGCAGTGTGTGTGTGTGTGTGTGTGTGTGTGTGTGTGTGTGTGTGCATAGAATCATAGGACTGGAAGGGACCTTGAGAGGTCATCTAGTCCAGTCCCTGCACACATGCATATAAGCTGATTGACTTTATTTCTGTCAACTTCTTTGTCTACACTGCATGTTTTTTCCCTTTTCCCTTCACTATATCCTTTTCCTCTCATTTCTATGTGTATGGTTTTATTTTGTTTCTTTTTAAAAATTATTATATAACTAATATCTTAACTTCCTCTTATCCCAGGCTGGGAACTACTAATATACATGATTTGTTCACTAATTGATTGCTTATCAGTTACTGTAAGAGTACTGTACCTACGTTAGGACCACACATTTATCAGACAAAAGAGTTGTTTGTTTGAATTGTTAGTTTTCAAAGGGCTGCTGTTATCGATTCCCAGAGTGTTTATTCAAAGAAAATGACTTTAGAATGACATTGATGGAGGAAATTATTCTACCTTATGGTGTTTTTGGACCTATTTTTTTTAATGAGTATTTAGAGACATATGGTTTGATGGAAATACAGTCAAAAGAATAATTTATTCATAATAGTTTTGGTATTTGGAACCAGTTCTTGTAATCCCTTTGTAAGTGTATAAAATGGGCTGGATAAAGGGAGGAATTGAATTGGCCACTGAGTGTTCTAAACAATCCAGGAATTTAATACAGTCACACAGGTCAGAACTTGTTAGCCGCATTATTTAAACTTGAAAAAAGGAACAGTTAATAAAAGCATGAACCTTTCAGGAAGCATAAATTATTATTGGAATAAGTGGCTGTTTGCACACACAGAAAGCAATGTCACCAGCTACCCACATACATAATACATGAGGGGTTGTGATGTTCTGCTTCACAGTCGCAACCAGAGCTAAAGGAGACTCCATGCATTCAAATACCCTTTAAAAACAAAACAAAACAAAAAAATGTAGCCTTAATTTCTGAAAAAGAAACTCTGCAGGATGCTAATCACTAATGTGGATTAAGGCACAGAATTTGTTAGAACTGGCCAAAAAATGAGAAAATGTTTCCCTTTTTTATCAATTTTTATCAAATGATTGGATTTTTTTCAAGCAGCTCTAGAATTCATATTTTAAAATACTTCCTGTGATAGGTACTTTTTATTCCCTTTATAGAAAACCCCTGTAGAGCAGAATAGAGATTAAGGGCTCTGTAGAAATTGCTGAAAAAAACCTATCAGCCCAAATTGACCTGTCCCATGGGCAAAAACCTGTGGGAGAGGTCTGGGCCAGGCGAGGAAATCTCTGCAAGGATCCCAGCACAGCGTGTTCCCTATTTTGTTGGTGGGGTAGGATTTGTGGGGAACAGACTGTGGGACTCACCCATACAGTTTGCACACCCCTGGGTGATGGATGGATGTTTTCAGAGGTCTGCTACAGGCTGGAGTTAAGATTGTCTGGATGACTGTAACTGTGCTATTAATGAAATAAGAACATTTGCTACTTCCTTTGTCCCAAACCATAATACTTTTCAAGGTAGATAATGTTCTTTAAAGTTTGGAACCATTAGTAGAAGCAACAGAATTTTCTGTTTCTGAATTTTCATGAATATTATTCACCTTGAAAATTAATTATAGATATAGCAAAGGAAGTAGCCTATGCTCATATTTAATTTTCTAGCATAAACAACATTGATTTCCTATTTCATAAATATGTCATAATTATTTCTTAGGAATAGCTCTTGTAGGAGAAGCTGGTAGAGAATTCAAACTCACTGCATTTATCATCTGCTTTTCTGAACAGCGTTCATTATTTTGTGACATTTTAGACTTTATCTAGTTTTCTTTGTTTACTGGCGTAATTCTCTTTACTAGTACTTCCTGTGATAGTAGCCATTCCTGATAAGTCTCAGCTATTCACACCCAGCTTATCCACATTGTATCCTTGCCCTAAATTGTACAAAACATTTGTGTATAGGACTTTCTCACTTAATTTGCGTTAAAATTTGGTATTTTGAGAAAAAAAGGTGGAGGAATTGGCAAAACTCATGTGTTCTCCTTCAAGGATTTGGGGGAAATACTGGATGCATAACTTAGTTAGCATGGAAGAGATTTCTGGTATCCCCCACTCCATTCCCCACCCCATCTTAGATTTTAAAGGGCTGCTCAAAAAGGGATTGGACATTTGTAGAGATAACAAAAATATTAAAAGTTACAGTTGCTAGTGCTAACAAATTTTGAAACAGGCTTCATATTTCAGTGATTAAGCCAATCTCTGACTACTGAGGATTAGAAGGTTTCTTCAATCTTCCTCAGCAACATCTGGTACTGACCTCTGATGGAGATGGGTTATTGAACTGAATGGGCCTTGGGTCTGCTCCATTATGGCAGTTTCTATTGTCTTCTCGGTATTTGTTTTTGAGATCCGAAACTCTCTGCATTAGGCACATTTTCAGTGCTCAGTAGACAATAACAGCAACAATAATAAGCTAGACAACTTTTAAGTGTGTTTGGCTACTATAGAAATGGAAGGGAAATATCATTCTGCTAACAGACCCCTTGTGTTGCCTCACAGCTTGTTGGAATTGCCCAAACAAACAAACAAACAAACATAATTGGAGCTGTGGCTACACTAGAGGAGGTTTGCTGGCATAGTAGCAAACCCTCCTAGTGTAGATGCAACAAACAAGTACTTTTGCTGGTATAGCATATCTCTGTTCCCTGAGTGAAATAAACTATACAGGCAAAAGAACTTTTATGTTGGTCTAAGTATAGCTACACTAGTGGGGTTTGCTGGGATAGGAATGTCACAAAAAATTTGTACCTGTAACTGACATTGCTATATTGAGAAAAGTTTCTAGGGCAGATTTGGCCTGTGTGTGAAATCCCTGGTGATTGCATGTGGGAGATTCTGTGCTGTGCCTCTATTATCATTAGGGCCCTACCAAATTCACGGTCCATTTTGGTCATTTCATGGTCATAGGATTTTTAAAATGGTAATTTTCATGATTTCAGCTATTTAAATCTGAAATTTCATAGTGTTGTAATTATAGGGATCCTGACCCCAAAAAAAGTTGTGGAGGGGTCGCAAGGTTATTGTAGGGGGGGTTGTGGTATTGGACAAGCAGAGGTCATCCAGTCTAATCACATGGCACTAACTAAGGCTCTGATCCTGCAAAGACTTACTCACGTGCCCAGTTGTGATTAGTCACACTGAAGTCAACTCACATGACTATTCACAGTGTGTAAAGATAAGTGTGTGTGTAAGTTTCTCAGGACTGCGGTATACTGAAGAACATTTTATAAACAATCTCTTATCTAATATAAAGGCCTGACAATGCATTAGGAGTTCATAGGAAGATGGAGCCAGGAAAAACTGTCGGCCTGTTGTGGTGTCTCCGTCTTCTCTTCAAGTTACAAGTCTGGAGTTTTCAGTCTCCTTCCAGGAAATGAATGCGGTTCATAGCCCAGAAAGAGCTTAGTCATTTCTGTCAGAGAGAAATATTTGTTTTGTTCTTTTATTGTTTTGGACAGAGGAAGGGATTCAGGTGCAGTAAGAACAAAAGGATTTATTTAATGTTTAAAACAGATTGTTTGGCTCAGATTTTTATCACTCAAACACAGTGTTTTGGCAGCAGGATCAAGATCTGATGCAAAACAAGGTCTAGTTGGCAAATCCCCTCCCCAACACCACCTTTTTTTGCAGCATCTAGGCCTTTATTAAACCGCTGCCATACTGTTATGCTTAGAAATGGTTGAAATCTTTCATTCAGATCTTGAAGTGGAGGGGGAATAGTTCTTTAATGAAAAATGGCCTTTTCTCAAAACTGAAAACTTTTCCAAAAAGCTTTTGCCTTTTCAGATCTTTCCATTTTTTAATTTAAACTTTCCCCAGTCTTGTCTTTTTTTTCTTTCTCTCTCTTTCTCTCTCTCTCTCTCTCTTCTTTTTGCAACTGAATGCAATTGAATGAATGATGCCCAGGTTTGTTTGGTTTTTTTGTCCCATCTACTTTTTCATTTTTCTTTCTCTCTTCATTTTTCCTTTTGCCAGTCTGTAAATTTTCAAAACTTCCTCAAGTTCTGCCCATGCTGCTGTCACTTGGTGTGAGTTTTGGAGTGAACCTTTGAGCACTGAGCAGTCAGTATGGAAGCAGATTATCTTTCAGCTTTTAAGAAGCCATGAAAATCCAGGATTATTAAACCTATTAAAATATACTGATAAAACAGGATCATGCCCATTTAAGCATGATTATTTTTCAAGGCAGAAAAAAAAATAGACTAGAGGTGGCCACGTAGGGTGACCAGACAGCAAGTGTGAAAAATCAGGGTGTGTGTGTGTGTGTGTGGGGGGGGGTAATAGGAGCTTATATAAGAAAAAGACCCAAAAATCGGGACTGTCCCTATAAAATCAGGACATCTGGTCACCCTATGGCGATGGCCATTCTCAAGTCCTCTGAGATGTGCTTAGATGATATGGGGTGGAAAGACTCATTTCCTCTTTGTTCTGGGCAGTATTTGTTGTCGTCCCTAACTTTTCACAAGTGATTAGTTAATCAATTCCGAGTACCTAGATTTTTTGAGGACTTTTAAAGGAACTCAGTATTGTGGAAAATCAGGCATCAGGTGTCTTGGGGTGGATCACCCAAAAGTTGGGGCACCCAAGCGCAATGGTCACTTTTGAAAACTCCCACACAAATAAATAGTAGTAACTACCTAGTTTACCTTAAACGTAACGTAAGGGATGATTTTTTTTATATTTCATTTTTCCTCCCCCTAGTGCAATTATAGTGGGCTGAGTTTTTGTTACTGAGCCAGGTGCGTTGTTCAAAGTGTTTTCTTTAAGTGGTAGAGCGTGATTAATGTTGAGCCAGTCATGCAGTTTGACTGGCCGAATTATCATGTGATTTTCAAGTAATAAGTACGTTATAATATAAAACATATTTTTGTATGTCTTGAAGATACAAATAAATAAGTTACCACAATGCCTATGGTAAGTTATAAAAGGTGTTTTCATAGGGCAAGGGACTATTCACTGTATTGATGGTAGAATCTGTCCCATGCTCAGTTTTGAGCCACTGTAGTTGTCTGTTGCTACAGTGAGTGGACTGGTTGATTCAGCAATATTCTTGGGTAATATAATTATTTGCTGCTTTGACCAGCTACCCTGTCTCTCTCTTTTGAGTCATCTTTCCGTCACTCTATTTGTTGTAACTATTGTGGCGGGGCATAAATTTTACAAACCTCTGCTGCTCTTTGTTAATGGATTATTTACACACACATACGCACGCACACACACACACACAAAGCCCAATCACAGATCACACCTTTCCATTGTCGTTGGTGGAACGGTAACATATTCTAAATGACTGTGCAAATTGAGCAGAATCATAGAACTGGAAGGGACCTTGAGAGGTCATCTAGTCCAGTCTCCTGCATTCGTGGCAGGACTAAGTATTATCTAGACCATTCCTGACAGGTGTTTGTCCAACCTGCTCTTAAAAATCTTCAATGATGGAGATTCCCCAACGTCCCTAGGCAATTTATTCCAGTGTTTAACCACCCTGACAGTTAGGAAGGTTTTCCGAATGTCCAACCTGAACCTCCCTTGCTGCAATTTAAGCCCATTGCTTCTTGTGCTATCCTCGGAGGTTAAGAAAAAAAATTTTTCTTCTTCCTCCTTGTAACAACCTTTTACATACTTGAAAACTGTTATCCTGTCCCCTCTCAGTCTTCTCTTTTCCAGACTAAACAAACTCAGTTTTTTCAATCTTTCCTCATAGATCATGTTTTCTAGACCTTTAATCATTTTTGTTGCTTTTCTCTGGACTCTCTCCAATTTGTCCACATTCTTCCTGAAATGTGGTGCCCAGAACTGGACACAATACTCCAGTTGAGGCCTAATCAGCGTGGAGTAGAGCGGAAGAATTACTTCTTGTGTCTAGCTTATAACACTCCTGCTAATACATCTGTAACGATGCTGGTTCTGGCGGGACCCAACTGAGAGTGCCAATTCAGGACAAATTGCTTAAACAGGGCAGTTACAGCCCAAAGCTGGGGGTTTTCCACCTCTAAGGCAAACCAAACCAGCCAGACTAAGAGCACTTTGGTCTCACCCCACTGGCTAACCGCAAGTCACACAAGCAATTCCCTTAGACACTCTAGTTTTCCAGTATCACCACCAGTGCCACTCATTATGGGGACAAATGGTTACGAAAACCAATACCCCAATAAAAGAAAAAAGGTTCTCTCGATCCCAAAGGACCAAGCCCCAGACCCAGGTCAATATACAAATTAGATTTTACCCACAAATCACACTGTTGCCAATTCTTTAGAATCTAAAATCTAAAGGTTTATTCATAAAAGGAAATAGATATAGATGAGAGTTAAAATTGGTTAAATGGAATTGATTATATACAGTAATGGCAAAGTTCTTGGTTCAGGCTTGCAGCAGTGATGAAATAAACTGCAGGTTTAAATCAAGTCTCTGGAGTACATCCCCAGCTGGGATGGGTCATTCAGTCCTTTGTGTAGAGCTTCCATTTGTAGCAAAGTCCCTCCAGAGGTAAGAAGCAGGATTGAAGACCAGATGGAGACGAGGCATCAGCCTTTTTATAGTCTTTTCCAGGTATAAGAACACCTCTTTGTTCTTAGGGTGTGTCTACACTACGGGATTAATCAGAATTTATATGATTCGAAATTTGGAAATAGATTGTATAAAGTCGAATGTATGCGGCCACACTAAGCACATTAATTCGGCGGTGTGCGTCCATGTACTGGGGCTAGCTCGATTTCCGGAGCGTTGCACTGTGGGTAGCTATCCCATAGTTCCCGCAGTCTCCTCCGCCCATTGGAATTCTGGGTTGAGATCCCAATGCCTGATGGGGCCAAAAACATTGTCGCGGGTGGTTCTGGGTACATCCTCCCCCCTCTCCAGGGAAGCAACGGCAGACAACCGTTTCGTGCCTTTTTCCTGGGTGAACAGTGCAGACGCCATACCACGGCAAGCATGGAGCCCGCTCAGCTCAAGACAGCAGTCATGAACATTGTAAACACCTCGCACGTTATCGTGCAGTTTATGCTGAACCAGAACCTGCAAAACCAGGCAACGAGGAGTAGGCTACGGCAGCGCGGCGGCGAGAGTGATGAGGACATGGACATGGAATTCTATCAAACGGCGGGCCCTGGTGCTTTGGAGATCATGCTGTTAATGCAGCAGGTTATAGCCATGGAACGCCGATTCTGGACCCGGGAAACAAGCACAGACTGGTGGAACCGCATAGTGTTGCAGGTGTGGGACGATTCCCAGTGGCTGCGAAACTTTCGCATGCGTAAGGGCACTTTCATGGAACTTCGTGACTTGCTTTCCCCTGCCCTGAAGCGCCAGAATACCAAGATGAGAGCAGCCCTCACAGTTGAGAAGCGAGTGGCGATAGCCCTGTGGAAGCTTGCAACGCCAGACAGCTACCGGTCAGTCGGGAATCAATTTGGAGTGGGCAAATCTGCTGTGGGGGCTGCTGTGAGGCAAGTAGCCAAAGCAATCACTGAGCTGCTGCTACGAAAGGTAGTGACTCTGGGAAATGTGCAGGTCATAGTGGATGGCTTTGCTGCAATGGGATTCCCTAACTGTGGTGGGGCGATAGATGGAACCCATATCCCTATCTTGGCACCGGAGCACCAGGGTACCCAGTACATAAACCGCAAGGGGTACTTTTCAATGGTGCTGCAAGCACTTGTGGATCACAAGGGACGTTTCACCAACATCAACGTGGGCTGGCCGGGAAGGGTTCATGACACTCACGCCTTCAGGAACACTACTCTGTTTAAAGGCTGCAGCAAGGGACTTACTTCCCGGACCAGAAAATAACCGTTGGGGATGTTGAAATGCCTATAGTTATCCTTGGGGACCCAGCCTACCCCTTAATGCCATGGCTCATGAAGCCATACACAGGCAGCCTGGACAGGAGTCAGGAGCTGTTCAACTACAGGCTGAGCAAGTGCAGAATGGTGGTAGAATGTGCATTTGGCCGTTTAAAAGGTCGCTGGCGCTCGTTACTGACTCGGCCAGACCTCAGCCAAACCAATATCCCCATTGTTATTGCTGCTTGCTGTGTGCTTCACAATCTCTGTGAGAGTAAGGGGGAGACCTTTATGGCGGGGTGGGAGGCTGAGGCAAATCGCCTGGCTGCTGATTATGCACAGCCAGACACCATGGCGATTAGAAGATCACACCAGGAAGTGCTGCGCATCAGAGAAGCTTTGAACACCAGTTTCATGACTGGCCAGGCTACGGTGTGAAAGTTCTGTTTGTTGAAAACCCGCCCCCTTGATTGACTCATTCCCTGTAAGCAAACCACCCTCCCCCCTTAAATCACAGCTTGCTTTTAAAGGAAATAAAGTCAGTATCATTTAAAAATCATGTATTCTTTATTAATTGATTATAAACATAGGGAGAGAACCGACAAGGTAACACGGATGAGGTTTGGGAGAAGGATAGGAGGGAAGTAAAAGGCCACTGAAAAAATTAAATATAATGACAGCCTTTTGGTTGGGCTGTCCACTGGGGTAGAATGGGAGGGTGCAAGGAGCCTTCCCCCCCCCCCCCCCCCGCATTCTTACACGTCTGGGTGAGGAGGCTATGGAACATGGTGAGGGGGGAGGGAGGTTATACAGCGGCTGCAGCGGCACTCTGTTATCCTGCTGCCGTTCCTGAAGCTCAGGCCCCCCCTAGAATTGCATGCAGCTCAGCGTAGAAGTGGCATGTCTGCGGGTCTGACCCGGAGCGACCGTTTGCCTCCTTTGTTTTCTGATAGGCTTGTCTGAGCTCCTTGACTTTCACACGGCACTGCTCTGAGTCTCTGTTGTGGCCTCTCTCCATCATGTCCTTGGAGATTTTTTCAAAAGTTTTGGCATTTCGTCTTTTCGAACGAAGTTCTGCTAGCACTGAATCCTCTCCCCATATAGCGATCAGATCCAGTACCTCCCGTATGGTCCATGCTGGTGTTCTTTTTCGATTATTGGCCTGCATGGTTATCTGTGCTGATGAGCTCTCTGTGGTCACCTGTGCTCTCCTGTGCTGGGCAAACAGGAAATGAAATTCAAATGTTTGTGGGGCTTTTCCTGTCTACCTGGCCAGTGCATCCGAGTTCAGATTGCTGTCCAGAGCAGTCACAATGGTGCACTGTGGGATAGCTCCTGGAGGCCAATACCATCGAATTGCGGCCACGCTAACTCTAATTCGAAATGACAATATTGATTTTGGCGCTACTCCACTCGTTGGGGAGGAGTACAGAAATCGATTTTAAGAGCCCTTTATTTCGAAATAAATGGCTTCGTTGTGTGGATGGGTGCAGGGTTAATTCCATTTAACGCTGCTAAATTCGAATTAAACTCATAGTGTAGACTAGGCCTTACTGTGGAAAATTACAGCAAAATGGAGTCTGGAGTCACATGGGCAAGTCCCTGCATACTTTGCTGAGTTGCAAGGCGTATCTGCCTTCTCTCAATGGGTCAATTGTATAGCCGATGGTCCTTAATGGGCCATCAGGCAGGCTAGGCAGAGCTAACACCAATTTGTCTGGGATGTTTCCCAGAAGCATAGCATAAGTTTGAAATACAGACAGTATAGAGCCAATATTCATAACTTCAACTACAAAATTGACACACACATATAGATAGCATAATTATAACCAGCAAACCATAACCTTGTCTTAGACACCTCATTTGACCCCCTTTATACAAGATGTGGTGCCACTACAGGACTTTGGTTGCAACCAGGTTCTATATGGTCCGAGTTCAAATCAATAACGTCACAACATCCCAGAATGATGATCGCTTTTTTTGCAACAGCGTTACATTGTTGACTCATATTTAGTTTGTGGTCCACTATAACCCCCAGATCCTTTTCCGCAGTACTCCTTCCTAGGCAGTCATTTCCCATTTTGTATGTGTGCAACTGATTGTTCCTTTCTAAGTGGAGTACTTTGCATTTGTCCTTATTGAATTTCATTCTATTTATTTCAGAAAAATGGATTTACTTGATGAGATAATGTTGAAATTGAATTGTATAAACTGGTGGGCCCAAAATGAGATTTTTGTTCCTTCGGACTTTGATGATTGTTGTTATGAGTACTATAGACTGACTAAATTGAAATATCAAACATATTAATAGTTCTAGCTGTTCATTTAACTCCATGTTGAAATCAGAATGCAAGATGCTGGTCAGAGGAAAATATTTTAAGGAGTTTGCAGGCATAGGTGCAGTCTCCTTTGATTGAAGGTTCACAATTGATCAGTTCAATCTGTAGTCTTGGATTCCTTGCTCTGCTGAGCTCTCACAGAGCAATGGCTGTGAGTAGAGCTTTCATAGAATCATAGAATATCAGGGTTGGAAGGGACCTCAGGATGTCATCTAAGTCCAACCCCCTGCTCAAAGCAGGACCAATCCCCAGACAGATTTTTGTCCCAGATCCTTAAATGGCACCTTAAAGGATTGAACTCACAACCCTGGGTTTAGCAGGCCAATGCTCAAACCACTGAGCTATTCCTCCCTACCATCTCCAGTTGTATAGGACACTCAGTCCCACCCTGTTGGATGAAGACCTGGCCTCAGTTATTCATGCCTTCGTCACCTCTCGTCTAGACTACAGCAATATGCTATACCTGGGCATGAAACCTTCAGCAGTTAGGAAACATCAACTAGTACAACATGTTGCAGCATGTCTCCTCAACAACACATGCTACTGTGAGCACATCACACCTGTCCTCTACTCTCTACACTGGCTTCCCATAGAATTTTGAATCAAGTTCAGGGTCTCTCGGTCCTTATCTTTAAAATGCTCCATGGCTTGGCCCAGCATACCAGTTAAAGCTCTAGGATGAAGACTGTGATCGTCAGCTTCACTCCTCTGGCATAATGGAACTCCCAAGAATAAGAGTAAAGCTCATCTGTGCCAGAGACCGAAACTTCTTCAGGCTGAGACTGTGGAATGAACTCCCTCCCTCACAAACCTCACCACTTCCTGCTCCCCGTGCAAGGCATATTTGTTTGATCTTGCCCTCCCCCCGCAAACACCTAGCAACAGGTATATTTAACAAAAACCAAAACCAACCTACCAATATCTCCACTACACATGCTTCTCCCTCTGGGTAGAGGATGAGAGAACAACCAGCATGTGACAGATGTATAGTCACATTGCTGGAAGGAACTCAGCTACTACAGTTATAGGTGCACTCTAAAAACCTGTGTAGAACAGAATGGAAGAAAATTCTGAGCTGCAGGCCCGCTTTTTTTTTTTTTTTTTTTTATTTGCTGCCCGAGCATTTTCTTTATGAAGTGTGAGGGTAGGACGTGACAGAAAGAGACTGAGTCCATCTTGTTCACTGTTATTTTTTAAGCTTCACCCTCCATTGACCTTGATGTTTACATGTTAAAAAGCAGAGAACAAAGAGGCAGGTGAAGCCACCATGTTGAAAAGAGAAATGAAAGAAATGCATCCTGTACATTTTACCTGCATGTCTGCATCATTAAGGATCTTTTGCTGTACTTATAAACAGCCTTACTGGATAAATCACATGCCTTGTAAAGAAACTGTTTTAGATTCTTGGTCCCAGCTGTGGCTGTTTTGTGCTGTTGAGGCAACGCAAAGCAGCTGGAAAGCTACCTTGTTCTTTATAAGTTGTAGCATAGTAGAGCCTAGAGGGCCCAGTTAGCAATCAGGGCCCCGTTGTGCTAGGTGCTGTACACAGAGAGAGTTGAGATGTAGAAAATACAGACTCCTAGCATTTTCTTTAACTTTTGGAATAAGTGGATCTTTGGACTATATGTATTTTGTATTTGCACCGACTTTAAAAAGTTTTATATGATGCTTACTAACAAATAAACATATGTGTTTTTTAGAGTCTAATCGCAAAGAAACGCTGCTTCATCTCACAGTAAGATTGGGGTTGGTTAAACTCTCGCGATTCCTGTTATCTCAGCCTGGTGGGCCATTGGCATTAGCTTTACCTAATGAAGCTGGAGCAACACCATTAGATTTGGCTTCACAGAATGGACACTCCAGACTTGTTGAAATCTTAATGAAGTGAGTGTAATGGCCTATTACCTCTATTAAACTATTAGCCATTAAAACTGAAGAGCAAAATGTTTATTTCAAAATAGTTTAAACTGAATGTTTATTTCTGTTCTGTTGGTTGTTGTCAGTGTTGTGGTTTTAGGTGTGAAATCTTGTATTTCTTGTTAAAAATAAGGTTTCATATATGTCTTCCATTCTAGGTGTGTGGCAAAATTGGTAACATTTTTAACAGTAATATAATGGCAAACATACGAATCTAAATTTGGTTTAAACTCTGGTTTGATTAGATAAATACATGAGGGATTTATTTTATTTGTCCTTTTTGGAGTAAATAGTTTAGGTTTGGCATCTGACTTAAGTCTGTTGCTTTAAAAATTAATATTTTAAAAATATCACTGTTTATTTTGGATTTGTGGGACCTCAACACAAAATTATACAGTAGCATGTAGTTATTTTTCCATGGTTATCTGAGTGTTTATAACCTTTAATATACTTTTCTAGTCTGAAAAGTGATGTAGAAATGGCACATTTTTTTACTCCTCTGAGCTGCTCCCTCTGTATAGTCAGAGTTAAATCTGCTTAATTTAATGACAAAAATATATTTTTACTATTGTTAGTCCTGCGGTACCAATGTGGCAGAAAGGAGGGAGTTGTGTTTTATTCATTTTTGTGCATCGGCAAAATTGTTTACTAAGTCCCAATTACAGGTTTTGGTGGGGAAAAGTGTGTTATAAAAATCTGTTATTCATAGAAATGCTTCATCAAATGGGAAGATAAATTGAAAACCGCTTTTTGAGTAACTTTAAACATTCATCCCCCTGTAGTGTTTGCAGCCCAATTCAAGCATTGCTACACTGGTCTAGCGCTAGTGCACCAGAACTAGAAAATGAAAGTGACTGCTCTCAAAAGTGGAAGTTTATTTTCATTGTCCAAGTTCTGGAGATGCAAAGGAGCAGTGAAAAAGCACACACACTGTTTAAATGGTGAAAATCAAAGTAACTTTTTACAGGTTTTTGTTTTAATAATCTAAAATGCTGATAGGAACCAGGGCAAGGAAATTTGTTTAAAAAGTACAATTGAACCCCACTTTTACCAAGGTCTTGGAGGACTCTGAAACATCTGTAAGACAGAGTTTTGGATAAATGAAGGAGCTGAGTATCAACCCAGGCAGGGCTAAGTTTCTGGAGTTGCCAGGGAGCTTCCTCCCTGACCAGTAACTTGCAGGACTGAAGCTTCCAGGGACCTTAATTATCTGAAGTTTCAGATGTATGGAGTTTAGGACCTCCATTGTATTTGTAATTGTCGTGCACTACCAGATAATCATATTCCACCATCAGAAAGTCCCCATTAGAAATGAAAAGCCAGAAGTGAACAGAAAATAAAATACATGCAAGAATTCAGTTACATTTTTGTTTTGGAATGGAGCTCTTTTGTTTATGGCTCTGCACAACATACAGTTGTGTGAGTATTATGCCTACTTTAATTTGCATGAGAAAATGACTTACAAAGCTGGTCCAGTACATTTTGTTATGAATGTCTCATTTGTTTGTAACATCCAAACAGTGCAGCGCTCCCTTGAGACACTGTCTGTTTTTCACTGTAATCGGCTAGTAAGCCTGCCAGTTCCTTCACGCTACTATATATGGCAACATTAACAGGAAAAGGTACTATTTCTATTTTACAATAGTAGGGAAAACTAGATGTTGTTTAGTGTTGCTGTTTTATTTTGCTGCCATTATTCCTAATCTAACCATTTTTTCATCTTGATGGCTTGAAACAACAGAATTTTCTTATGGTGAATGGATTCACTGGTAACTATTTGTTTGCCCAGAGATGTTTTTCATGGATGTTTTATATTTTCTGCCTTAGATATTTTTTTTTGTACAGTAAGTTAGAATTTTGAAGTGCTGTGCACCAATGAGAACAGAAAGTTCTCTGTGTTTATATTTTCATTAAACCTGTGCACAGAGCATATGTTTTAATTTAAATAGTGTGTTGTTTCAGTTTTCAGGGCAGTCATTCGTTTGACATTTCTAGAGCTGAGATCAGTGAGTGTGCTTTCCTACAGTTTGTTCATTCATCAGGAACTCTGACACTGACATTTAATCACACCGCAGAACGTTTGCTGGAGTCTGACATTAAGCTCTTCAGGAAATACTTCTGGGATAGAACCTTTCTTTACAAGGTAGGTGCCAAATCAGCAGAATGCATAGAAACATATATATTTTTTGACAATTTGCACCATTTGCTATTCATACTCAATATGTTTTTTTTGGGTAGCACTCTTTCTTAGTTTAAACCGTGCAGGTTTTAGGGATGGTAAGTGTGTTGGTCTTGTAGACAAAGGATTATTGGCATTAGCTTTTCATCTGTGCTAAAGTGGTTGTTTTCACGCATGAAACTGAAGTGTAGAAAAAATGTTAAAGGAGTACTTGATAAAGCCCTTGTATTTCCAGAGATGTTTTAGAATGGCCCTATGGTAAATACCTTTCTTGTAAAACCCTTTCTCTCTGGTTTTTAATCTTGCCTTTTCCATTTGTGTTCATGTTTTGTAGTGGGAGGTATTTTTTTTAAGTTGCTGTTACTATTTATAGCAGCAAGGAGCCCCAGTCATGGACCAGAACCCCATTGTACGCTAGACATTGTACAAACACAGAGAAGAAAGATAATTCCTGCTCCAAAGAGCTGACATTTATATTGTATTTGTTGTATGATATTTTGGTCACTTTAGTCTTGATTCAGTGAGGTACGTAAGCACAAGTGTAACTTTAAGCATGGTGAGTAGCGTAATTGACTTCAATGGGAATATTCATGTGTTTAAAGTTAGACATGTTCTTAACTGCTTTCCTAAATTTGGGTCTTTGTCTATATCAAATTATTGGCTTAAAAGGTTACATAAAATTATTATTATTTATTGTTTCCCCCTTTCTTGTTCTTAAATTTCCCTTCTGTTTTTGCTTTTCTTTTCCATGTTTTGTTTTTCTGTTGTTTGTTCAATTATTTTTAAGCATTTATCAAAATGGTTATAGGTTTTTAAACTAACAATGAGCTACATGAGATGCTTTGACCTTTGCACACCAGTTTTGTGCGCTTGATTTATAACACAGACATTCCTATTTAGTCATTCCCTAGATTTCTAGGCTTTCCAATAAAAACTGGTCCCAGATTCATAGCTCTAACTTGGGTACAACAACTTTCACACAGGTATCCTGATTTCCTAAGGCAAAAACAAAACCATGACAAAGATTGTAATATTGTTTATATCCCTTGCACTCGTCAAACCCTGTGTTTTTTGCAGCACTTGGGGGGTGGGGTGGGGAATGGAGAAAATGCTAATTGATGTGCCATATTGAAAGTGCCCATGGCAAATATTCTCAGATTAAAGGTTGCAAAATTCTACGATTGTTATGATCAGTAAAACATTCTGCCAGTCATCCACGTAGGTTTTCCCTCTTCCTGAAGAGACAGACGCAGACCTTTTCTGTAGCTTAGCTCCTCCTCATTGGGAAAAACCACTAGAGATCATCCTTTCAGTGATGGAAGATTTTTAATGGTAGGCTTAGTGAAACCTAGATAGCAGAAACAAGCCACTATACCAAAGTACACAATCTTTTTATTTAAATACTAGACCAAGCATAGGAAATCAAATTGTCATGAACTCCATTTGAGAAATTGTCACCCCAAGTGGGTGGGTCTGATCTAGCTAACTTAGGCTAAGGAAAGTACAGGGTAAAAACACATTTTTCTTTCTTTGTCACAGTCAGGACCACCAGTCCTCATAATGGGATTTTGACAGCTTTGAAAGCTGAGGAGGGAAGAGGGCAGTAAACATTTCAACGTAGCTACTTATATTGAAATAGATGTAGCATTTACAGCATTCAACACTTCTACCACAGGCTGAAGACTGCGTATCTAACATATAGTGTCTTGAGAATGTATGGATAAATGAGCACATATATCGCTCCACAGACAAAGTGTATAACTATGACCCAGGAAGCAGACGCGGGCAGAGCAGAATGGGCTTTAATCCATTGTGGTGGCAAACGTCCTTTGGTTTTGTATGTTTTCCTGTACATGAAATGGCTGCTGATAGCTTTGAGGCTTACTTGACCTCAATTGCTAGAACTAGTTCATGCCATTCTGTCTCCTTTTAGTGAATGGACTCATGTTGGGCAGAGTAATGGAAGAGAGATTTCCTGAGATGGTGGAGAATGGAGTACAGTTTTGGAATGAACAATGGACCCGTTCTCAGAACCATCTTATCCCTGTGGAAATGACTGTATTGATACTGCTCCCAATTTTTAGATGTTTTGATTACATTATAAACAATTCCCTTTTTTGACACCGAATGTAGCGAGTAGGGGAAACCTGAGTGGTGGGGCTCAAAAGGAAGCTCTTTTTGTTAGGGAGTCCAGAATGGGGTTGAGTTTTCATCATGAGGGACAATGGATGTCCTGCAGGCTGAGTAGCCCTACTCCCTTTAAAAATGGCTGACTGCACACAGCTGCTATGTTTGAGTGTATCTGCTGTTGAATGCAATCAGTGTGGGGAAAGAAGACTCTATGGAACATCAGTGGAGAGAACAAATCTTGTTTTTAGTGACCAAATGTAAACAGTAAAATGGAGAAGGGAGAGATGATGTATTAGATCGTTGTTTCTAAAGGCTCTGCATAGGGAAGCCCTTTTGTTGCCTAGTATCAGAAAAATCCAGTGGTGTCCCAAGGAGGAGCTAAGCCGAGTTGCTGTTTCTGTTCTTTAGCTGCAGGACTAGGAAAAACTCAGACTTGGGTTGACAGTTAATGGGATTTAGGCTCCTAAGTGCCTATCTCACTTTTGAAAATGAGACCAGGGGTCCTAAATCAGTTAGGCATTGCCAATGCTGAGTGCAGCAATACCTAAATACTATTTAAAATCTGGGCCAATTTTAAAGCGGTCCAGCTCAGCCTCATCTAGTGGGGTAGATCCTATGTGACTCCTGCAGCTGATGTAAATTTGAGTAGTCCTTAGGCTGCTTGCTCTAAATTATGTGGGAGCTATTTTGGGTCCTTGATCTTTCTGGTGGCAGTGCAGTATGCATGTGATTTACTGGCTAATGCTCTTATAGCTTAGAAAATACTTGGAAACGGGTAACTTTGTATATTTGTTAAGCCTAGGGCTGTCCTTACCCATATGCAAAGTACGCAGCTGCGTAGGGCACCAGGAAATTTGGGGCACCAAATTGCCCCAGATTTCCTGGTGCCCTACACAGCTGCGTGCTGCTCCAGCAGCCAGCCCGATCCCCCAGCCGGCTGAGCCGCCCAGGAAAGCTGCCCCCACCCCTGCTCCGCCTCTTCCCAATGGCCCCCACCCCTGCTCCACTCCAGAACCTGCCTCTTCCCACCCCTGCTCTGCCCCAGCCCTGCCTCCACTCCACCCCTTCCCCAAAGCCTTTACCCCGCCTCGCCTCTTCCCGCCCCTGCTCCGCCCCAGCCCTGCCCCCACTCCACTCCTTCCCCTGAGGACTGCATCAGGGGTTGGGCCTGCCCTGCACTCACTGGGTGGCAGGAAGTGGAGCAACCCAGCCCCAACCTGCTCCGCTCCGCCGGCTCTTGTTGGGGGGTGGTTTCCCCCCTGCCTCCCAAGCCTGCCCTGCTCCCCCTCCCCCTGTGGAGGCCTGGCCACCCCCTGCGGAGGCCTAGGGATGCACCCCCTCTGTGGGGGGGGGGGGGGGAGGCTGCATAGGGCACCAAAATGGCTAGGGATGGCCCTGTTAAGCCTTTATTTAATTGTTTAGCATCATAGGATACATATTCAAACTGACTATATGACACACACAATTCAATTCAGTACCATCTTTATATAGATTTCCATGGGATGGAGGAATGAGCACAGAACTAAGAGTTAAGGAGGTTCTAAGTTCGAATCCTGGCTCACCTACTCATTCATTGTGTAGCCTTGGGGAAGTCACTTCACTTTTCCATTTTAGTTTCTTCACCTGTAAAATTCTTGTATCTTACAGGACAGTTATGGGGGTTAATAAGTACAGAACTTTTACTATATGAAGAGCTATATAAATGCAAACATTTTTTTCCAGAGAAAGGATGTGCTACATACAGTACAAATTTTAAATCTGATATGTTACACAACACAAAGTAAATTTTCCCCAAATATTTTTAGGTTAAAATATTTTATAAATTCTCTCCCCAAAATATATGTATAACTTTTTAATATTAACATTAATGTATGTATTTGACTTTTTCTTTTGGGGGGGGTGCATACACATATGGGTGTATTAATATGTATGGGTATCCAAGAAAGTTTTTGTTGTTTGAATTTGGTGTTTTTTAGAGTCTTAATTCAAAACAAGCTGGGACAGTTGAAGGACCACAAATGCCCTGCAATTCAACAGATTCTGCCGAAGGTACAGCTTTTCATCTTTGGTTGTAATAGCTTTCTAAAGTGCTAGGTAAGGTAGCATGTGTCCTTGTGCCATATATTTATTTAGGAAGATTGCTTAGTATACATGATATCAGAGATCTGTGCAATAGATAATGGTAAAATACATAAGGCATTTCATTATAAGGGAGGTATGAAATCATGCATTTTAAATAATTAATTTACCTGTGTGAACCTAAAAATGTTCACAAGAATTTCTAATAATTGAAAAAGTCTTTTAAAAAGAATGTTAAAAAATTACAACAGCTAAATTACAACCTCACTACAATTCCAGAAGAGGGCAGTATTCAGCTGAAATAAAAACAGGTCAACTTGCAAGAAGTTCTAGTAAAGTCAAAAAGTTCTGGTTGATAAAGATAGGAGTGAATTAAAGAAGAATGAATTAAGCATTTTATGAACAGTTTTAGTGGCCAGTCCTGAACTCTTTACTGTGGCAAAATTCAAATGGTTTTAAATGAGTCTCCCATATTGATTTCAATTGCAAGTTTGCCTGTATAAGGATTGTAGGATATTGTTTCATGACCATAATTACTTTTCTTTACCAGATAGATCATACTGAGCTGTGCAGACCTTGTGACAAGAAGGTCCTAGAACAAAAGAGTTATAGACTTTTTAGTGATTTTTTTTTATAATACTCTGATCTGGCATTTAGTTGAATACTATCCCAGATTCAAGGTCTCATTGTTGCATGCACATTAGTGTCTATCTGGAAGAAGTGGCTAGTATGCAGTGGCTAATTCTACAAGATAAGGCCCTAATCCTGTAAAACATGCACATGCTCTTAACTTCATACACTGTGAGAAGTCCCATTGAAGCCGACATAAAGTTAAGCAGTTGCATAAACGTTACAGGGTCAAGCACTGCATGATGCTGTAAATAAGAATTGGATTCCAAAGGTATTACCTAATTATTCCGAGTGAGTTAATAGACTGAGGAAGTGACCTCCTTAATAGACAATAGCTCCAGTTTACATAGTTAAGAGTTCCTTAAGTGTGATTGCCACCATTAAGCTCTTGCTGGAAATTTGTGCCCAACTTCTCCAGCAACCCACAGGCAATTAACATAATAACGGTAGTTCTAACGTCACCATCAGCATTAACACTACCAGTCTAAAATCTACTTTTGTAAATATAAGCAACCGTTTATAATACACGGAATTACATACTGTGCTATCAAAATCTTTATTATCTTGGGTGCAGACTTCTCAGAGTGCCAATGGTCAATGTGATCTTGTACCTTCTGCTGTGTGTCACTAACAGCAGGCGAATTCATAGCAGCAGCTTGGGCAATGCAAGTCATGGTCGTTTTTCTTCGTGCCTGTCCAAGCAGCCTGACTTGGTGCATGCAAATAGCAAATATCAATAAATATTGATTTAGCACTTCAGGAATCATTTAATTTCTGACTATACCCTCTCATTTTGGGTTCAAACCTGCAAGCTGATGCTGAGCAACTTTGTGTGGTGCTGAGTGCCTTCAGCTCCTGGCACTCAACCATTACAGGAATTACGCATTACCTTAGCAGGCTGAGTACTTTATGCTCATCACAATTCAATGGCAAAGAGAGTTCCATCACTCTTCGTTAGTACCTATTGCCAGTTCTTCACTACAAAGTTTTGCCAGCATAGCTATGTTGGTTAGGAGTGTGGAAAAAATCATATAGACACAGCTTATACTGGCAAAAGAGTCCTTTAACTAGTATAGCTTATGTTGTTCGGGGAGATGGTTTAACTGTAGTGGCAAAAGAATTCCTTTTGCCAGTATAAGCTGCCTCACCATTAAGGAGCTTTGCAGGGCGTAGCTATACTGCTAGAAATATAATGTAGTGTAGACTAGCCCTATGACTTGATCAAATACATTGTTATCACTTGACTTTTGCAGACCTGTGTATTTGTACAGTGCCCAGCACAGTGGGGACAGAATCCTGACAATGGGACCTTTGGGTACTACCACTATAGAAATATCTAATAATAATGAATCAGTGTTTCTATATCGTCATATAGTTTGGTATTGTCATAGATGTTCATATTTCTATCAGCTGGCAAAAAGGAATATGTGTAGCTCTAGCTATATGTGTGTTTGTTGCTTTTCATACAGTCATTGAACCCAGATACCTGAAAATCACTAATATAATTGATAACTTTGATCCATGTTCTACCTTCTGCTAATGAGCTAAAGAGACAAAATAAAATTTTGTTGGAAACAAAATTAAATTTTTTGCTGCTACAAACAAAAATCATGTAACAAATGATCCATAAAACTCCTACAATATTCTACTAAATACCTTTGTTAATTTAGGTGCTGAGCTCAGAGCACAAAATTCTTTGCAGTAACTTCATAAAGGGATGCCCCTTAGAGTTTAAAACGCCTATTGTTCCAATAAGTAATACTTCCTCCTGGGTGGGCCTAAAGTCAAGATCAACAGACCTTTAAAGCATAATGCTAGCAGAAGCTCTGAGCTATTATCTACTGAAGGTTGCTATAGCAATACAGCAGTTTGATTGCATTTCACGATGGGCAATGCAGTGGGTCAATGTAAGGTGATATTGCTAGCTTAACAGTGGATCTCCCATAGCAACTTAATTAAATTCAAATACACAGAATGACACATTCTCTATTAAGGATGCAAAATAAAGTACAAATATATTTTACTTTGATTATTTCAGCCATTCCTATGTTATAAAAAAAAATCTTGTGATTTTCTAATTTTGAAAGTTTGTGGCAAGTAATATTTGTGCAGAATATTATTTAGAGCCATAGCCATTTATGGCTATATATTAAATCACTTATTGCATAGTAAACAGAGTTTCCCCAAGGATTGTAAGAATGAATTACAGTAATGTCAACTTAACGCCAGTAGTATTAGAAAAATGTCTAGAGGATTTAGGGGAGCATTCCCTGGGCGTTATCTTTCTAAAGTTCAACTCTTTTTCTCCATCTTGCTTTTTAAAATTAGGGTATGTCTACACTGCAGCTGGGAACAAGCTAATGGAGCTTGAGCTAGTATTAGCAGAGTTCAAGCTAGAGCACTAAAACTAGCAACTGTATGTTCCGGCTTGGGCTCTGAAGCTTAGGGGGTTGGGTAGGCTTGCAAGCCCGAGCTTCCGCCCCAACAGAAATGTCCACACAACTATTTTTAGCACACTAGTTTGAGCCCTGCCAGCATATGTCTGTGTATCTGAGCTGGAAGATTTGTTCCCAGCTGCAGTGTAGACATACCCAGAGTTACCATGGCCATCACTAAAGGGTCATTCTTTATCCACGGTTACTACATAGTGGTGTCTGGGATGATCTGTTTCCATACTGTGGGTAAATTTTTACATTATCATGGCACCTATTTTATCGGGCTGAATTAGTTGTTTTATAGAATTGTTGCCTGGTCCAAAAACACCTTTTGGGAATCTTGCCTTTAGATTTTGGTGGCACTCATGAGGTTTGATGCAATAATTGCAGGATACAGTACCAGTGTTCTGTCTAGCTATTTATATTTGGCCCTTATCCAGAGCATCTCCTAAACAGAGAGCTTACCTCTGTGTGGCAGGAAGATATTATTGTCCTCATTTGAGAGAGAAAGTAGTAAAGCGACTTGCTTAAGGTCACATGAGAAGCCTGAGGCAGGAATCGGAGTAGAAATGTACTAATGTTTAGAGCATTTTCTCACTGGTGATGCTAATAGTTACTAGCCAGTAGTTGAAATTGCTGCTGCTGTTGTGGTGCTTGTAACTTGTACCTCTGCGCCATCTGCAGGTTGTTTGGAGCTTGTGCACTGTGTACCAAGTGGGTCCCGCCTAGCGTGGAAGACATTGATCTCTCTGCAAGATGAGGACTGTCACATCTTCTCACATTCCTGCTGCATTTCAGCAGGAACCCTCTAGATGGGGTCGGGGAACAGGGCAAGGCACAAATCTGGTTGCAACAGAAGATCATGATTAAGAAATTAATCAGTATGGACCCAATCCTGTGTAGTCTTTACTCGTACAGAATGGCAAAACTCCTATTGACTTCAGTGGGGCCAGGATTTCATCCCCAGATAGTTTAATTTGAATAAGGATTGCAGGATTAGACCTTATTATTGTTGCTGGAGTCTGCGGCTGGACTTGGATACCAGGCAGCTGTTCTTGTGAGGGGATGGATTGGTACAATGTTATTGGTTTGTAACCTCTCCCTGGGCTCTGCACAGAGATCAGGATGGGAAAAGGTATAGCAAGCATCAAAGATCTATGAATGATATCCCGTAAAATACTAAGATATACATGTTTTTAAGTATTAAGTTATGGTTAAATTCATATGCAGTAACTGATTTTTCAAAGCTGAAAATGCAGCTGCATATCTGTGTCTGGCTGGAGGGTCTTGCCCATGTGCTCAGGGTCTAACTAATCACCATATATGGGGTCAGGAATTTCCCCCCAGGTCAGATGGGCAGAGACCCTGGGTTGTTTTTTTTTTGTTGCCTTCCTCTGCTGCATCTGGCACGGGTCACTTGCAGGTTTAAACTAGTGTAAATGGTGGATTCTCTGTAGCTTGAAGTCTTTAAATCATGATTTGAGGACTTCAGTGACTCAGCTAGAGGTTAGGGGTCTATTACAGGAGTGAGTGGGTGAGGTTTTGTGGCCTGTAACGTGTAGGAGGTCAGACTACGGGATCATGATGGTCCCTTCTGACCTTAAAGTCTATTAAGATATAGGCTGAGTCTGTATCTGAGGGCAGACTTGAATCTTGATTTACAAGCCTCAATATACAAGAAATAAAACTATATATAAGGAAAAATTGTGAAAATGGGAGGGTTTATTTTATGTTAACCAACAAATGTGACAGTAGCTAACAGTTCTAGGAAGCCCTGCAGATGCTTGTTGTGCTCATTTACATGCAGATTACTCCTGCTCTGTTTGCTATTTCATAAATGTCTGTGCTTGGGTAGATCCTGCAGAGTTTGAACATGTTTTTGTGTTCGCTGTGTCCTTTCCAATTGCCTGGAGAAGAAACCATATAAAAGAGAGCGACAGAAATGAAGTTTTTTATCACTTTTTTTCTTGAAAATGCAGGGGCTAATTTTTAAAATGTATGACATGTCTTTAGGATGGTGCACAGCAGTTGGGATCTCCCATAGTTTAAGGCACAGCTTCTGATTTGTGCTATTGTGAGGACAAATCCGCAGCCTCGTTTATGAATCAACATGTATTTTCACTGCCTGTCCCTTTAAGCTCAAGATCCTGTTTACAATTGGTCCATAATAACATAACAGCTTGTTGTACAACCATCTAGTATTCTGCCCACTGATATGCTAGTTTGGGGGGGATGTGTATGCTACAAAAGTACATTGTTCTGTGTTGCTTGCTTGCTTGCTTGCTTGCTTGTTCATTATTTTTTTCCTCTTCTAGTTGAAAAAAGAGTAAACTTCCATTGTTTATCACTAGAAGTTGATACGAAATCTCGCTTTTACAGATCCCATGAACTTGGCATCTGATGAACCAGCATCTGGAAGTGAAGATGTGAAGGTACAGCTTTATCCTTGTATGAATAACTAGCCTCTGTCTAAGTTCTCCTACTGCACCTTATGTTGTGGTATCTGAGCATCTTCCATAGTTAAAAAAATAAATAAGGTGACTAATGCCTGCCAAGTGACATTTCCTTTCCATTCCTGCCCCAGGGAAAAGTTATGTGTATGTATGTTTATTATTTACTTCAATGAATCTGTCATGTGTTGGTGGGCTAGAAAGCAAGGTCAAAGAAATGAGGCTTACATCTGAATTGGAAAGTCATGATGATTGTGGTCATTCCTATGGGAGTGTGTTCTACAGCTTGGGACCAGCTGAGGTGAAGCCCCATCTCCTACATGCACCAGCTTCCTCCTTGAGATAGAGAGTTCCATTGTTCACAAGGAGTGGAGCTGAGGAGGGCAGTGGAAGTCCAGGAAGGTGAGGTTATATTTTAGGTAATCTTGATCCTGGGAGATAACATGGGGAAACTCTCATTAGCAATATTTGCAGGATCATACACAGAGCCTGTTAGAGACTGCCAATGAGAAATTCTGGCATAAAAAATATTGATCCTGCTTGGGATTATTTTTACATGAATCTAACATAAAATAGGATGTTTTACACTTGTTAGCAGAAAGAGAAGCTATGATGCTTGCATGTAATCCCATTTCGATTAGTCAGCTGTATTTGATGTCTGTTTTATATCATGCTTTATATGTATGTCTCAGGTTGTGCCCTTAGACATCCTTGTCTCAGTTTTACTTTTTCTAGTTTACAAAATTGAGATTTGTGTGTGGACGAGCGCTAGCTGGCTAAGGCTCAGAATGTACAAGGTTGAAGTGATATTTGTAGGTTGAGAAGCAACTTCCCCTTTTATTAGGGCCTGTGCCTGTTGTTTGTCAATAGAATTTGCAATCTGGGGGTGGTGTTGGAGCTACAGCTGGGTATAGATTATTATAATACTTAGTCCTTCTTTGAGTGCGGGAGACTGGACTAGATGACCTCTCGAGGTCCCTTCCAGTTCTATGATGATTCTGTGTAGCAGGCCTTGTTGATTTTCTACGTCTCGCCAGGAGACTGACCATTTTTTGTGGACACAGACCATACTACCATAATCCATGCCTTTGTCACCTTCAGATTAGATTACTGCAGCTACATACGGCTACATGTTAAATCAACCTGGAACCTGAAGTTGAGGCAGAATGCAGCAACCCACCAATGTTGCTGGGAGCATGTGACACTAGTGACCCCTCATCTGCATTGGCTGCCTGTTGATTTCTGGACAGAGTTAGAGGCATTAGTTCTGACCTATAAAGCTGTAAATAGCCTGAGACTGCCTCTCCCTATATGATAAATTCACAGCTTTGGTCATTAGAGATCTTTGAGCTGGAGCCCTCTCGTTTTAAACTTGTATCCCTCTCTGCTCCAAAACGGTCTGTATTTGTTGACCCTTCAAGGCACAATAAAGCCTGAGCTCTTGAGGAGGGAGGGTCGCCATGAACAGTAGTGCTTGTGGGGAGGTGGGGTATTGTCTGGGTTTGATTTTTATCTCTCATTGATTATTTTTTGTCTGGAGGAGAGGCTGCTAGTTTTATCTTTTAGGCAATTGTATTTTTAATGTATGGTTGCCTCTTTTCACCTCAGCTTGCTAGTCAAAGTTCAGGGGATGTTCCAGTTGGTGGAGTCTGGTATTCTCTTTGATGCCGTTTTGTTTATTTCCAAGGGATGTACAAAGTCCTGCTTTTCTGAATGCAGGGGGAAGCAAGAACGAAAGGAGTGTAATGTCATATTTTACAGCCCCAAGCTCCTTAGACCCAAAAGTTCTGTCTCTTGCTATTTCCAGGGTCACACTCTGCTCACAGGCCACTGCTTGGCTTTCTTGCTTTTTGCCTCTGCCTCCCTCACTATTCCGTCTCTTCTCAGTTTCTGGGTGTTCTGACTTGGCTTGCACTCATGCACTTGGTCATGATAGTCAGTGGAGCCTCCTGCCCATTTCTGAGCAGATTCTATTAGGCGTTGGTTTAGGTGTGGTCTCTTAACTGTCTCTTACAGCTATCTTAAATGAAGGGCATTTTCACACATCAGTTAGAACAGGGGTTCTCAAACTGGGGATCGGGACCCCTCAGGGAGTCGTTAGGTTATCATGGGGGGGGGGGGTGTCGCAAGCTGTCAGCCTCCACCCCAAACCCCACTTTGCCTCCAGCATTTATAATGGTGTTAAATATATTAAAAAGTGTTTTTAATTTATAATGGGGGTCACACTCAGAGGCTTGCTATGTGAAAGGGGTCACCAGTACAAAAGTTTGAGAATCACTGAGTTAGAACAAGGTTTTTAACTGAACCCATAACAAGGTTTCACCCAGCTCATAACAGAATTAAAGGTTCATAAAGCCTGGGGTAGGTAGTTCTTTATTTTCTGTATTTATTGAAATAAATGAAATGAACAAATGGTTCTGAAAAGATTTTAAGAGAATTCTGGTAGCACCAAGCACTGTTTGTAATGAAGTTCAAACTTGACCATTCATCTTAAAAATCTAGCTCAAATTTCCTTTTTCTAGCCTTTCAGAGATCCTGTGGTTCCCTCAAGTGAAAATGAAGACCAGGTCTTGTTGGATATAGGTAAGAAACTGTTAGCAGTTTTCACTCTTCCAAAAGTGATTGATCTATATGCTACAATACTATCATAGATCCAAATATATAGCAGACAGACAGGTGTCAGACAGCTTCTCTAAAAGAAGTAGGACAACTAACTTTAATGAGCGGCACCGCATGGCTACAACCAAAAGGCGCACTCAGCCAAATTTGTGTTATTCAGAAGGAAAACTATCAGACTCTTCTATTGTATTTAGGTCCTTGTATCCACCTGTGATATTCTAGGACCTTCCAGCAATGTAAGCGGAAATAGAAATCTTGAAAAGAATTGATACAATTAACTTAAATGAGTGAAGATTAAATGAAACACACGTAAAGAAATGTCTAGATACGATGGGGATGGATGCATTATAGTTCCCGAAGATAGATTAAAGATATAGCTAGGTAAGCCCAGCAGCCAATAACACAAGCAAAACAGTGAGGAAAATTTCCAAGTTTCGGAAAAGCTACAGTAACAAAGTGCAAACATTTGATAATACAAAGCAGAACAAGAAGGAAGTGGGCAAAGAGTCAATTAGCTCAGCCAATGAGAGCTGGGGTTCCAGCCAGAAATAGCCAGGCTGTTTCAATTTGCAATAAGGTACAGTGGCATAAATGGAACAGATAACTCAGATTGTCGATACTCAAACAACCAGTGTGCAAACTTAACAGACCTTGCTACAGAGATAAGAGCCACCTTGTTTTTTTATGTGGGGCAGTAGAGGGAATGGGTCTAATTCTACACTGGTGTAAATCCACAGATGCCAGAGATAACATTCTGGCTCAATATTTCTAATAATCTCTAATAATAATCCATTTTCTAATCATCAGTATCGCAAATCACAATTGTGAGAGATGCTGTCAGTTCAGTAACTTTAGCATGCATATGTTGCATCCATATATTGCCTCCCTGTCCCAGGAATGTAGAAGTTTATCAAGGGAATTAAGAGTATGTTGGCAAAAATAATAGTTTTTGTGTATGTGACTTGGGTGCCTTTGTGCATAGACCAGATTCATATTTTGGAATAAATCTACCTGCCCTGCATAAATAATAATACTGTACAGGCATGTAAAATGATAGTGTCCACATGATCACATTCTGTTTTGTTAAGCAAAACCAGTTATTGGACTGGATCTTAGCACAGGATGGCGTGAGCCATCAGGGAGCAATTATGGCTCACTAATTTTGAAGCCACATCTGTTCTGGTTCCTGCTCTGGTTACACCAGCTGCGTGTGGTCTTCAAGGGTCTGAACAGCAGCAGGTAATTGGTAGGTCTGTGCTCTGCCCTGCAACTGACTCACCCCTTTTCACCCTTGATATGCTCTGTCCCTCCACCAGCACACCATCTACCCAATGGTTCTCAACGGTGGCCTGTGGGCCACTTGCAGCCCAATCAGCACACAGCTGCGGCCCATGTGACATCCTCAGAGCCATAGAGGTAGAACATATATTGTGTGGGTGCGGCCCACATATCACATAGAGAGCCGCATATTTGGCCCACGATGGTAAATAGGTTGAGAACCACTGATCTACACTGAGCCTAGAGGCAGCTGTCTGAGGAGCCAGTTCTGTAGGCTTAACACCAGCTCAGAGCTTCCCCCACCCACAGCTGAGAGAGTGAGAATGCTCGATGCCACCTCTGAGCTCTGGCCACCTGCAATGTCCCATTTCCAGATGTGGCCATCTCCTATTAATTTCAATAGGGCCTGGACTCCACCCCCAGTCTGCATTTTATGTGAGATCTGATGGGGTTAATCCATGAAGTGTTGTTGCAGGCTAGGAGAATTGAACAAGTGGTAAGATATAGCATAGAAATAATGCAGGAAAGAGGGGAACTGTATTTTTTTAAATATTTTGTATATTAAATTAAGGTGGTTTGATGGGTTTATTGAACAGTAAAAATCTATGCATGTTTTAACTTGAACCATACCACAATAACTGTCAAATGTCACAATTTTATTGTCCTGTACTGCTTTAGACTGGTTTTTGTTGTGTTTTTTTGCCATTGTTATATTAATGGCTGTGTTTTTGGCAGGAGACAGACGCAGTGGGGGATAAGGAGAGAGAAATGGAAAGAAGAAAAATAGAGCGAGATACTGAGGGGAGGTGTGAGGAAAAAAGAATGACTAGAAAAGAGCAAGCGGTAGAGTGTCTATAGGAGGTAGGGATGAGCAAAGCAAAGAATACATTTAATGGTGAGACTATGTAGTGCTGTTTGGTCATTTACATGTTTCTGAATATCAAGCAGCTGATGGATATTAGCTTCTCCCTTCTCTGCTCCATTTTCCTCTCCCACATGGCCCCTCTGTCCAAAACCTCTGTCAAAAGTTAATACTAATAATAGCAGCTCTTGAAAGGACTCTCAAGTCCTTTTCTAGTTGCCTGGATCAACACCCTGCTCTTATACCAAACCCCTCAGGTTCTAGCAATACCCTTCTCCCAACAGGTATTTGTAGGGTTACCATATCTCATAAATAAAAAAAGAGGACCCTCCACGGGTCATGGCCCCGCCCATTTCCCCACCCCTAGCCCCGCCCAACTCCGCCCCTTCCCCCACCCTAACTCCGCCCCCTCCTCCCTCCCACTCCCAGCCAGGGGGAAAGGGCTGCCCCAGTGCTACCAGCATCACGGTTTCCCGGGCAGCCTCCAGACCCTGCGCCCCCAGCTGGCGCTTCCCCAGCGCAGCTGGTGCCCGGGAGGGGAAGTGCCCAGCCGGGGGTGCAGGGTCTGGAGGCTGCCCAGCAAACCGTGAAGCCGTTAGCGCTCGGGCTTTGGGCAGCCCCTATGCCTCCGGACCCTGTGCCCCCAGCCGGGCACTTCCCCTCCGGGGCTCCGGCGGCTCTGCGTAACTTAGACTGTATAAGTTACACAGAGCCAAAGAGGAGCAGAGCCCCCGCAGCTGGAAGCTCTGCTCCTCTTAGGCTCTAAGAGCCGGGCTGCCCCAGCGCTACCGGCTTCGGGCAGCCCCCGTGCCTCCGGACCCTGCGCCGCCGGAGCCCGGGAGGGGAAGTGCCCGGCTGGGGGCGCAGGGTCCGGAGGCAAGGGGGCTGCCCGAAGCCGGTAGCTCTCGGGCAGCCCGGTTCTTAAACAGAGCCTCCAGCGGCTGGGGCTCTGTGTAACTGACACTGGGTCACTTACACAGAGCCCCTGCAGCTGGAGGCTTTTCTCCTCTTTGGCTCTGTATAACTGACACAGTGTCAGTTACACAGAGCCCTGGCGGCTGGAGGCTCTGTTTAAGAGCCGGGCTGCCCAAGCGCTACCGGCTTCGGGCAGCCCCCGTGCCTCCGGACCCTGCGCCCCCAGCCGGCACTTCCCCTCCCGGGCTCCGGCGGCGCAGGGTCTCCAGGCACGGGGCTGCCTGAAGCCGGTAGCTCTGGGGCAGCCCGGCTCTTAAACAGAGCCTCCAGCCTCCGGGGCTCTGTGTAACTGACACTGTGTCAGTTACACACAGCCCCGGCGGCTCCAGCCCTCGCGGCTCTATTTAAGAACCGGGCTGCCCGAGAGCTACCGGCTTCGGGCAGCCCCGTGCCTGGAGACCCTGCGCCGCCGGAGCCCGGGAGGGGAAGTGCCCGGCTGGGGGCGCAGGGTCTCCAGGCACGGGGCTGCCCGAAGCCGGTAGCTCTCGGGCAGCCCGGTTCTTAAACAGAGCCTCCAGCGGCTGGGGCTGTGTAACTGACACTGGGTCAGTTACACACAGCCCCGGCGGCTCCAGCCCTCGCGGCTCTATTTAAGAGCCGGGCTGCCCGAGAGCTACCGGCTTCGGGCAGCCCCGTGCCTGGAGACCCTGCGCCCCCAGCCGGGCACTTCCCCTCCCGGGCTCCGGCGGCGCAGGGTCTCCAGGCACGGGGCTGCCCGAAGCCGGTAGTGTTCAGGCAGCCGGGCTCTTAAACAGAGCCGCCATTTTCCCGGACATGTTCGGCTTTTTGTCAATTCCCCCCGGACGGGGGTTTGACTGCCGAAAAGCCGGACATGTCCGGGAAAAAGAGGACATATGGTAACCCTAGTATTTGTCTTTAAGGTATTTTGGGGTGTCCACAATGCCCTCTCCAGAATCTTCAGGGGAGCTAAATCTCCATGCCCTCCTATACATTTTTTGGGGGAAGGAGCTGTGACCACATGGGTGCTTTGTGGGCCTTTACTTTGCACCCTGCAGTAGGCTTTTTCTGTTCTGCTTCTGTCCAGCAGGGGGTGGGTTGGCTTCCTGCCTCTCAGCAGCCCCTGTCAGGATTAGAGAGGCAAAGAGCTTTCCCTTAGTCCCCTGATCCACTCCCTACAGAGTGAGGGTGTGTGTGTCTGTGTCGGGGGGTAGCAGCCACCTAATGCCCACTGAGCATCTCTGGGGGCATTTAAGAAGCCATTTAAACTGTGGAGACATCTAGGGTAAAGGGTCGTAAGGATTTTTGGAGGCAGTGTTTGCTGTATTTGAGAATTGGTGGGGGAGGTGTAAGGTGCTGGGGGAAAGGAACTATTAGGTCAGGTTTAAAGTTGGATTATGGGGACTTCATACCAAACAGTCTCTTCATCTCTCTCTCCTGGGAGTCGATAGAGATCGGGCTATGTAATTAAAAACAAAAGCAAAAGCACTACAGATACATCTTTATTTATTCAGTGAAAGAGAGAGAGAGAAAAACTGCAAAGGATGGGAGAGAAAAACGAACAGGGAATTAAGGAGAGTGAGTAAAAGATACAAAAAAAGAAAGAAAAAGCAGAAATGTGGTTTTTAAATTTAATGTTAAAACATGTCTTCACAGTGCATTGTACTTCTCCAGTTCCGCAACGCTATGTTTTTGGGAAGGAGTCTGGGAAGTGACAGCTGAATGCTCTTACTGTTTGGCATGTAACTGAATTAACAGGGCATGTGTTTTTAAACATTTATAATTCCTTCCTGTTTTGCATAACTAGTTTGAGAAGGAGGATGTCCACAAGGCCATCTTTAAAGTTGTAAAAGTTTCTTTTTCCAATAGAGAAATCCTAGTTTTTCCAGAGAAATATTAAACCTTTTAAACTTCAAAACATAAGTGTGGACTTTCTTTTCAAAATATCAATTAAAAACGTGGCAGCAGGAAGAAGTTACAACTTTTCAAAATACAGTATTTGTCTTGCTCAGATAGTTGTAGTGCAAGTGTCCTGGCAGTGGGCTTTGTACATCTCTAGTCAATCCTGTTTGCATTACTGGCAGCAAGAAAATGAAAACATAAATAAATAAATTAAAATTAATTCTTCAGTCCACATTCTGCACTTTGAAAGATAAAAACAGTGAAGCCAAATTTTTGGCAAATTTATGCCTGACGAGGGCAGCGCAAAACTTTTAGTGGATTCTTGTCCTTTGATTTTCACGGCTTTCACAGAAATCCTAGTTTAACCGTATATCATCTTAAGGCATTTAATATAATGATCTTTTCTTCTGTATGAACCACTAGAACTACAATGTAATCTGTATAAAATCTGGTTTCAATGTTGCTGTTTTGTTTGTTTTAATTAGCTTTCCTTACTGGAGTTGGTAAGATTTAAAATGTTTTCTGTAGAAAGAAATTGATCTGCTTTCTTGATGTTCTCCTGTGCTTAAATAGTATTAGCCTTTAGTATTAGTGTTAGGTCTATAAAGTAATTACTACTACTGGTCTGGATAAAATCTCTTTTTTAGATATTACATATGTGCTGTCAGAGATGGGCAAAATATTTGTAACTAAGGCTTTTATAGTCAAATATGCCTGTTTTTGAGTTTGTGACCATAGGAAGTAATGTTTTAAAAATATGTAAAATTTTATTAAATATTGTCTATTGAGATGACTGAGAATTTTGTGACAAATGTGTTATTTTTTGTTAATTGGCACTGTTCATTCCTTGTTTGCCCCACTTCTGCTTCATGCAGAGTTGACACTTTAGGAAGGTCCCTTTCCAATATGAAGAGTCTCAGAAACGCCTGCCTTTATCCAGTTTTATGGAAGAGGGATGGCCTAAAAATTGCAAAGCAACATCATAACTGAGGAAACCCATGATTTTATTGCCCTAGCAGTCCTTTAATGTCTGGAAATTACACATCACTCTTGTTTGCAGGGGTCTCAATGTTCTTTAAGAGTTGTTTCTGGTATCTTTGCAAAACCTCAAGGTGAGTGCTACTGCACAGTGAAGAGTGCTTTAGTCTGTGGCTTCTCACAAAACCTTGCCAAAAGCATTCTTTAAACAATGGATAGGTGATCTTAGTTTATTTCAATAGAGAGACAAAGTGTATGCATGCTTATATGTCTATAAACAATCAAATGTCAGGGTTTACTTAACAGCTGAGAGCTGAAGAAGATCTGAGAAGTAAGCTCTCTTTTATTACAAAATCTTCCTAAGAATGTGAGCCTCTAAACACAGCTTAATTAAAAGTTCATGGAAAAATCTCCAAGCATAATATTAAGCATTAAAATATGCAGGCTTTTTTGTTCTTGGCTCTCAAAGTTTCTCCCTCTTTTCTTGATTTGTCTGAGACACTATTATGCAAGTAAACCCCCCTCTCTCTCTATAGATAGATAGATATAAAGAGAGAGAGAGTCATAGGACTGGAAGGGACCTCGCAAGGTCATCTAGTCCAGTCCCCTGCACTCATGGCAGGACTAAGTATGATCTAGACAAGTGATTTTCAAACTTTTTTTCTGGCGACCCAGTTGAAGAAAATTGTTGATGTCCGCAACCCAACGGAGCTGGGGATAAGGGGCTTGGGGTGTGGGAGAGGGTTGGGGTGAGGGCTGTGGGGTGGGGCTGGGAATGAGGAGTTCAGGGTGTGTGAGGGGGCTCTGGGTTGGGGAAGGAGGTTGGGGTGCAGGAGGGGGTCAGGGCTGTGGGTGCAGGCTCTGGGGTGGAGCCTGGGATGAAGGGTTTCGGGTGCAGGAGAGGGCTCCGGGGTTGGGGAGGACTCAGGAAGGGGGTTGGGGTGCGGGGTTTGGGCATTGGCTTACCTAGGGCAGCTCCCAGTCAGCGGCGCAATGGGGGTGCAGAGGCAGGCTTCCAGCCTCTCCTGGCACTGCGGACTGTACTGCAGTCCAGAAGCGGCCAGCAGCGGCTTCTAGGCGCAGGCGCGCAAGCGGCTCCATGTGGCTCTTGCCCGCATCCATTGCCCCCCCCAGCTCCCATTGGCCAGTGCCCGGGGCGGGGGCAATACACGGAGCCCCGTGGCCCCCGCCACCTAGGAGTTGGACCTGCTGCTGGCTGCTTCCTGGGCACAGCGCCTTACCTTAGCCAGGCAGCACCACTGACGGGACTTTTAATGGACAGGTCGGTAGTGCTGACCAGAGCCGCTGCGACCCAGTGCCTTCCATTCTCCGACCCAGTTCTAGATGATCTAGACCATCCCTGATAGGGATTTTGTTTGTCTAACTTGCTCTTAAAACTCTCCAATGATGGATATTCCACAACCTCCCTAGGCAATTTATTCCAGTGCTTAACCACCCCTGGCAGGAAGTTTTTCCTAATGTCCAACCTAACCCTCTCTTGCTGCAATTGAAGCCCATTGCTTCCTGTCCTATCCTCAGAGGTTAAGAAGAAACAATTTTTCTCACTCCTCCTTATAATAACCTTTTTTATACTTGAAAACTGTTATCATGTCCCCTCTCAATCTTCTCTTTTTCAGACTAAACAAACTCAATTTTTTCAATATTCCCTCATAGGTCATGTTTTCTAGATCTTTAATCATTTTTGTTGCTCTTCTCTGGACTTTCTCCAATTTGTCCACATTTTTCCTGAAATGTGGTGCCCAGAACTGGACACAATACTCCAGTTGAGGCCTAATCAGTGCGGAGTAGAGTGGAAGAATTACTTCTTGTGTCTTGCTTACCAACACTCCTCCTAATACATCCCAGAATGATGTTCACTTTTTTTGCAACGTTACACCGTTGATTCATATTTCGCTTATGGTCCACTATGACCCCCAGATCCCTTTCCACAGTACTCCTTCCTTAGCAGTCATTTCCCATTTTGTATGTGTGCAACTGATTGTTCCTTCCTAAATGAAGTACTTTGCATTTGTCCTTATTGAAATTCATCCGATTTGCTTCAGACCATTTCTCCAGTTTGTCCAGATCATTTTGAATTTTAATCCTATCCTCCAAAGCACTTGCAACCCCTTCCAGAATGAATGAGTTGCAAACCCATGCTATCTGGCCTCCCAGAACATGTCTTCCTCCCCTGTCTAAAATCCTCCCCAAAATTCGCTTGCTGAAATAATTCTTCAGAAAGGAAGATCCTTTTGTTCTGATGTTTAAATCAGCTTCTTTGCCTGTCTTCTGCCTTATTGGTCTCCATTTCACACTAATGTAAATAAACAACTTGGGATCCATAAAATGTGAAATTAGCCATCAAAGTATGAATTATATTCCACAAATAATGTTTATGGAACAGAGTTAGAATCTTGGAATTCCATATGTGGAGACATACCTCGTCTTTCTTTCTCTTTGACAGCCCTGCCCTTGAAATCTCCCGATAAAACACAAAAAATCCTAATGAAATTGTTATGCAGGTAATCTTGTTTACAGTGCTGCAGGTTGTCAATGTAAGCATAGACTTGCTTTCTATTGCAAGCCCATTAGCTAAACTTCTGTAAGGACCAGAGCCAATTAAAGCTCCATTTAGCTTTCATGCAAAGCTGTGCAAGCTCTAAATGTTGTTGGAGATTTTTGGGCCTTGCATAGGCCTTCACTGCAGGAGTTGGAAGGAGGCTTTTTTGCTTTGCTTTGCTTTTTCATTTTTATAATTGACCGTAGCCCTTTATACTCAAGCTTTTGCAAGATCAAGGGACCTTTTCGTCAGAATCAGGGACAAACAGCTAATAGCTTTCTGTCCATAGCTTACAATGAACCTCAACTAAGTATATGGGGGGAGGGATAGCTCAGTTGTTTGAGCATTAGCCTGCTAAACCCAGGGTTCTGAGTTCAATCCTTGAGTGGATCATTTAGGGATCGGGGGAGGGAATGTCAGAGACAACACTTGGTCCTGCTAGTGAAGGCAGGGGACCAGACTTGTTGACCTTCAAGGTCCCTTCCAGCTCTATGAGATAGGTATAACTCCTTTTATTATTATTATATCCTACTATGGGTTTGATGTGAATTGACCCTAAACAAGAAGGGTATTTAGGCAAATTATATCAGTGTATATATTTTGTTGGATTTGTTTTAACAGTAGCCACAGGAGTCAGTGGATCCCGACCCCTGTTGTGTGTTGTTGCCTTGACCAATGTGAGGTGAACAGGGCCAGAAAGTAAAGACTAGTCCTAGGCTCCTGTCACAGCTGTCTTACAAACTAAAGGCTCTGGAGCCAAGAAGAGCTGTGAGCTCACAAAATTGTTGCAGTAAATTGAGGGGCAGATCCTGAGCTGGTGTGATTTATCATGATTTCTTTGGAGCTATGACAAGTCACACCAGCTGAGGATCTGCCCCTCATTGTATATGGTGGTCAGTTGACTGCAGCACTGCTTTTCTTCATCCTAATCACATAGATAGTCATCTACAATTTTGGAGCACTGCCATACACTTATGAAAAGCTATTGTTCTTAATTTCAGTTCTTGCTAAGGTTAAACTGCTCTTAAATTTTGTGAGAGAAACAAGACTATTGAATGCAGCTCTTTACAAATGTTGGTTTTTGAAAAGAGGGGTATGTGTGTTTGTATCAGACAGTCCATAGGATACTCAGGAGGTTCCTTATTGCTTTTCTTTTCACTGCACTGTCTTTCATTTTTCTTAGGTTATGTCTACACTAGAAATGCTACAGTGGCACAGTTGCAGCACTCTAGTGTGGACACTTACTACAGTAATGGAAGGGGGTCTTCTGTCGCTGTGGTAAATCCACCTCTCTGAGAGGGGGTAGCTAGGTTGATGGAAAAATTCTTCAGTTGACCTGGCAATGTCTACACTGGGGCTTAGGCTGGCTTAACTACGTTGCACGGGGCATGAAATTTTTCACAGCCCTGAGCGATGCAGTTAAGCTGACCTCACTTTGTAGTGTAGACCAGCCCTTAAGTGGGCATTTTTGTTTTTCTGTCATGCAGTGACAGAGGTGCTGGTTCTGAATGCTGATGAGATAGTACTTGGTGCAGTCCCAGTCTGTTGTATTCTGGGTAACATCATCAGCTGTTGAAGACCCAGCTCACCTTTCTGGATACTCCACCATGGAGTTCAGCTTACAGGCTGCCTGTGGGCAGTGACTGTACACATAGGTGCTCAAGCAGATCAGTTATTCAATATCCACCCACTTCTAGACAAAACAGGAGATAAATCAGCCAAAAGAGAGGGTTCTCGAGACTGAAATCATTAATTATACATCATAATTAAAAAAAAATCTTGACGTTATTTAGAAGAATAGCACATTAAGTATTGTGGTAGAGAGGGCAGCAGTTGGTTATACATGAGTTTTATGGCGTGTGTTATACAAATGGTTTGGTTAGATGATCTAGTGGTCTCTCTTCTGGCCTTAAAATCTATTAATAAATCTGTAATGTTTACTTTCTCTTTTGGACTGTGTATCAAATTCATACATATGGTAAGTAATATTCTACCAATGCAAGTATATATTTTATTGACCTCTTTGTTCCCCAGCATATTAAATACACCTGTTCTCAATGATAAGGAGAAAAAGAGTGGAAAGCAGTGTGAAGAAGGGACCACATTCACACCAATTTACTCAGATGATGGACTCAATTATAAATCTATAGGCTGAAACCATGAGTACTTTTTTTTTTTTTTAAACTCCAGGTTTTGTGGTATTTTTCTAGTAGGTCTGTAAAAACAAAAACTGCTTTAATGTAAATGTCCGTCAGAAGAACACAGGTATTGCCAGGAGCAGAGCAAGTGGTAAAAATGTGATGAATAATTGTGAGGAAAACTGGTAGTTCTACTGTGGTAATTCTCCTGTCCCGCAGCATACAGAATAATAAATGCCTTTGTTCTAAGCAGCTGGGAGTAGCAGTAGATTAGAGGTAGATTTAGTGGGTGGCTCTGGCTGATGGCATTTTGTCAAATAACACTTGTGGAATTTTGAAATTATTGTTAAAACATAATTTAAATTACTGCAGGTAAGTTATCATTTGCGGGCATTATCCAGGCATAGTTGCTAATCAGGAGCATTTGGCCTACTGTGCAAAACCAAATAGCGTCAGGTTGGGGAAAGCCATGCACACCTAGAGATTGCAGAGCTCTCTGAAGAGTACATGTAGATGAGGGCCTCACCACTTGTGCACCATAACTCCCTATGCCATATCCAGTCCTCTCACCTCTAATTTCCCTCTGAGGCTGCAGTATAGATGCGGGTAACTGCAGGCTCTACTGCCTCCTGGACAAGGTGAAGATGGGGAGAATTGCAGCTGTCTCTGTTTTTTCAGAATGAAGCAATATGCCAATCTTTGTGTGGAGCGCGCGGTGCAGAGAGCTGTGGCTTGGGAAGCTCCTGTCATGCATAATCACAGATTATGATGTGGGCCCCATCTTCAGCAGTGTTGGTTGGGTCATTCCCTGTTGAAGTGTCCGCTCCATCTTCCATGCCACGTTTGCCATTTGTGGGGAAGTGATATTTGACTTAATGGATTTCTCTCTCTTCTTGGCTATGCTGTCAGTCAGGGAGATGGGTTTCAGACATGCAGTCCATTTAAAAGTCTTCTCGTAGTGATTGTAAACCAGAGGGGAGAGAATCCTCCTGCTTTTCTACTCCTCCCTGATCAGGGTTTCCCCTGAAGTTTGAGAATTTGCATTGTAGATAAAACAGCTGCTTCTAAAAATGCCGTTGGTGACTTCAGTACACCATGTGTAAGCTAAGAAGACTGGTTACATTCCTGAACTTCCTTCCCCTATTACTGCAAGTTTAGAGACTATTCAAACAATAGACAATAGGCTGTAATGTCTGCAAAGAACATTTGTATCATGTAAGAATTTGAAACTTTAAGAAATTAGTACTTGTCATATATTTATAAATGATCCTGAGAAGGAGGTGAACAAGAGGAAGCAAAATTTATAGATGACACAAAAGTATTTATCTTAGTCAAGACTAGAGAAGACTGTGAGGAACTTCAAAGGTACCTAACAAAACTAGGTGAATGGGCATTGGGATGGCAGAGGAAAATCAATGCTGGCAAATGCAAGGTAATTAAAGCACATTGAAAGGAATGATTTGAACTACTCATACACATTCCTGTGTTTTAAATTAACTCTAATGATTTAGGACAAAGATCTGGGTTTCACTGCGAACAGCTTGGTGGAAACATCTACTCAATGTGCAGAAAAATAAACAAAATGTGAGCATGAAACATGTAGTAATTTAATGCTGTTAAATATATCAATTGTATGCCCTCACTTTGACAGTTGTGTTTGGTGCCAGCAGGACTGAAAGTAACTTAAAGGACTTACCGGTATGCCGGAGTCCTGAGCCAGCGGGGCAGGGGCCTCAACCGGAAGGGGCATGGCCTCAACCAGAAAAGGCAGGGCCTTTAGAGCCCTGGGCCCTTTAAATCTCGATTTAAAGCTGCGGTAGTGGCAGCTAGGAGCCCCAGGCAGGGCCGGCTCCAGGCAGCAGCTTAACAAGCAGGTGCTTGGGGCGGCCAAGGGAGAGGGGCGGCACCTGCGGCAATTCAGGGGCGGCAGGTCCCTCACTCCCTCTGGGAGTGAAGGACCTGCCGCTGAACAGCCGCTGCCGATCGCGGCTTTTTTTTTTTTTTTTCCTTGGGGCAGCAGAAATGCTGGAGCCAGCCCTGGCCCCAGGCTCTTTAAATCACCCCCGGAGCTACCAGCTGCGGAGGAGGCTGGGAGCTCTGGGGCTCGGGGGCCATTTAAAGGGCCCGGGGCTCCGGCCGCCGCTACTGCAGCGGAGCCCCAGGCCCTTTAAATCGCCGCCCGAGCCCTGCTGCCGGAGCCCTCAGGATAGCGGCGGTGGCCGGCTTCCCCAGGCAGTGATTTAAAGGGCCAGGGGCTCCCGGCCGCCGCAACCACAGCAGAGACCCCAGCCCTTTAAATCTCCAACAGAGCCTCAGGGGCTCCCGGCTGCTACCGCTACCCTGGGGCTTGGGGCTCTGGTGGAGATTTAAAGGGCCAGGGGCTCCGCTGTGGTAGCGGTGGCTGGGAGCCCTGGACCTTTAAATCACCACTGGAGCCCCGCCGCTGCTACTCCAGGGCTCCGGCAGTGGGGCTCGGGCAGCGATTTAAAGGGCCCAGGGCTCCGGCTACCCCAGGGGCTCCGTCAGTGGGGCTCTGGCGGCAATTTAAAGGGCCTGGGGCTCCAGCCGCTGCCGGGAGCCCCTGGCCCTTTAAATTGCTGCTTGGGGAAGCCGGTCTGGTATGGCAGTCTGGTATGGCATACTGGCTCTTGCCAGTATGCCGTACCAGACTATACTGGCTTACTTTCACCTCTGGGTGCCAGTCACCCATGCTCAGAAGAAACATAGCAGAGTAGAAGGAGTTCAGAGGAGGCTGATAAAAACAAATAAATGCATGGCCTTTTATAATAGTATAGACTAAAAATGTGAAGACTTTAATTTGGAGAGAAAATGAACAATGAGACATTATAGAAGTATGCAAAATAATGAATGGCATAAAGAAGGGAAATCAAGCCCTCTTGTTATTTACCCTTTATCATAGAAAGAACAAAGGGGCATTTGGTGAAATTGAAAGGAAACAAATTTAAAACTGATGAAAGGAAATACTTCCCCTGGTGCCCATTAATCTGCATTTCACCCATGAAACTCACTGCCACTGGGTATTGGGGGCAGGGATAGCTCAGTGGTTTGAGCATTGGCCTGCTAAACCTAGGGTTGCAAGTTCAATCCTTGAGGGGGCCACCTAGGGATCTGGGGCAAAAATCTGTCTGGGGATTGGTCCTGCTTTGAGCAGAGGGTTGGACTAGATGACCTCCTGAGGTCCCTTCCAACCCTGATGTTCTATGATCACTGAGGTCAAGGGTTAGATATTTGTATGGGTAATGAGAACTTCCACAGTTACATGAGACTGAATAATTATATATAAGGAGTGAATCCTCTTGCTTCTGGGCAAAAGCCAACCACTAATTGCCTGTGGTTAGGAAAAAAAATGTTTTCTGTGGACTAATGAGCACATAAATGTCCGTTTTGTGGTTTCTTGTCCCTATTTCTGAAGGAACTGGTAGTGGCCACTGTTGGGGACAGGATAGTACCCTAGATGGATCCCTGGTGAAATGCTATGACAGTTCCCATGTTCTTGTATATCTATGGGATTTATCAATGCAATATGAACCTGCCATTCCAGGAGGTCTAGGTATTCCAAAACGAATGCCTACACCATCCATTTAAATCAGAGTAACCCTTCTGAGGTCATCCACGGCCTGTTCTAATTCACTGGAGTCATTAATAATACATATGATTCAAACAAAATGTGTGTGGTGGTATTTAATATTGAAGTAAAAATCCAACACTTGCCGCCTTTGAGGAAAGTGTTCTTCTCTGGCCTAATAAAAGTAATCAGAAATTTAGTTAAGGCAAAGAAAGAATGATGACCCACTAAATTACATTTTGCATAAATCAAGCACTTTATTTAGTGCTTGTATGCTGCTGCTATTTTCATCCATGAGAATTTGATAGATGTTTGTATAATCACACTTGTGAATTGCTTTTCAATTGAATTATTTTCTTCCAACAAATGTATCATTATCTACTACAAAAATGTGGATTGGGGAATCACTTGAAACATAATACAGAAGTAGTCCTGCAGACCTCAGCAGTCCGAAAAATAATTGAAGTGAAGTGAGGAATGTTAACAAGCTCAAATGTCATCATCTTCCAAACCTGACATTTAAACTGCATCACATATTCACTCTTCTCCTTTATGTGGAATACAAGAACACATACATTGTGGGATAACTAAAAGAAATGTTTAATGGAGTTCAGCTAACAAACAGTGGACATGTCATTTTTGTGTTGGCTCTTGTACAGCCACATTTGAGCCTGTTTATAAAATGTTGTTTGTGTAGTGTAAAGATGTTGGGGGAGGAGGGGATAATGAGTTCCTGCTGAATACTAATTGCCTACGAGTTGTTCAGGGAGACTGTATAAGAATGGAGGATTTGTTGTAAATTAGTCACTAGCTCTATTGTGCATTGCTATGAGGTTAGACCAGTGCTGTAAAGGTGCCAGCCTTACAAAATCCTTATGATTCATTGTCTAACTTGGTGACAGTACGAAGGAGAAAATGCTATTCAGACTAAATATTATTGGAAAGAGAGCTCCCCTAATGTCTGTATAATCTTCCTTTATAACATTTAGGCTTCTAGCTCATTTAGATTTGGAAAGATGGGAGCTGCAGCCTATTGAGTGGGTTATTGGTGGGTTTTTTTCAGCTGCAAGATCTGAAGGTCTGCTGAGACTGATGGGGAACTATTGCTCTGGAGAAATATATACTCCCCAGATTGATTACTTAATGTTATTAGCTTACTTCTCTAGATTTCTTAATCTTCTGCTTCTAAAGCTCCAACTTTTAGCATAGCTTTACATGCAATCCTTTTATTAAAAATTATAACACAGAAACAAGGTTTTGCATTTTTTAAAAAAATGTATTGTAGTAGGGTTGTTTACTTTTGAGACACATTTTCTCATTCCAAACTTAACTCCTATTGTTTTCATTTACATCAAAATGAAAAGGTGGGTTAATGATTCATTGGCACACAATGACCTTTCAAATAGCTGTGGACCATGATGTGGCAGCACTACTCTGAGTTCTCATATTTTAACCTCCTTGGGTCTGCCTTCATATTTACAGCCTGATCTGTCTCCGTGCCTGGACGCCTGAGGAGAGCAAACATTTACAGCTTCTCCCTCCCCTGCGTTTAGAAGGCAATTTGATCCTGCCTTGTCCATTCCTTTATTTTACATCACTCTTAGACTTGACTTGCTTTTGAATACAACTAAGTGCAGCTTTGAGTATCTGCTGTCTGATCTGTTTATTTTGTAAAAAGAATGGACTCAGATTCCGATTCACCTTTTAATTATTCTTGGCCTTCCTTACCTAAAATGAGGATTCGAAGAAGGGGAACCAAGCAAGGTAGAAAAAGTTGTCTTCTTTTAAACCCGTTCCTTAATAGTTCTACCTCCTTTTCATTGTCTTCTTGCTGATCATGTGCAAGTAGATGTAAAAAGCCTTCTGGAATGAACAGATTTTCTAGCTTTTTTTCACCCTCAATGTAACTTGTCTTTTTGAAATCAGAGACACTCAGTTTGTTTAGTAAGAAAAAAGAGTTTTATCCAAATTACACACTGTGATTTTCTGTCTTGTTTATATTTCTTTATATGCACAGTGAATTTTTCTTTGGGTTACAAGAGTTCTTTGACTCTGAGCTGTTCTGACATACTAAGGATTTACAAAACAGTACTGCAACAACTGTTATAAGCAGATTCTCTGTACATATAAGACCTGCGTAAAGTCCTGTTTTGATTTTAGGGGTGATTTGTAACTGAACTGTGTAGCAGTGGTTAACAGCTAGTAGGGAAATATTTAGTTATAGGCAAAAATCAGAGGACGGAGGAAAATCCTTTTCTGTCCATAGAATAATAGATGACAGGTCATCTTTACTTTGACTTGCATGAATCCTTGTTTAATTAGATATCCTCTTTCCTCTTTGCAGAGAAGGCTTTGGGAGGTAAGCATTATGAATATCATTGTAGCAAGGTGGTGGTGTAGAGAGCATAATTTCCTAAAAAGAAATTGTAGCTGGAAGGTAGTAGCTTTATAACACAGAAGGTTATCATTGAAAATTTTACTGGGGATAGCTAACTTTTACTTCATTCTGTGAGAAGCAGTAAAATGATTACACCAAAGGGAAACGTGTAATCTTTATCCTTTCCTTTCATGAAGTTGTTTTTCAGTTTTTTAGGAAAGAAAAAATAAACAAGAAAAATAAGGTCCACAACCTCAGCTGCTGTGAATCAGTTTAGCTTAATTAAAATCAGTGGAACTAGGCTGATGTACACCAGCTTTGTTTAGAGCTCAAAAATGTTTATAAAATGAACATTTAAATGGGGGGGGGGGGGGGAGGAGAAGCCTTTTTAGTTTGCTACTTTTATTCCTTTCCGAGAATGTAGGTTTTTGTCATGTGTAGGTATGTATGAATTCTGTCAAGACGGTGAAATGAGTTTTTGAAGTATCGTGGAGGTATAGTCTCTGTTCAATAGCTCATGAAGACCCACTTTATCTATGAAGTGTCAAGCTGTAAGCCCACACTCTATCATGGTTTTATAATTGTTCTGTATTTTATCAACTTTTGCCATCAGACAGTAAAATGTTTGGGATTCTGTTGCTGTATTTATGAATCACATTTTACCTGCTGCACAGCACTGGATACACCTGTGATGTTATATATGTTATAATTATCTTCTCTCCTCCATAGGTGGTTTTTATCTCATTAATGTTAATAGTATACCAGTACATCTGTCTATCAAATGCAGACTAGGTCATATCTGTGGCGGTTGCTATAGCAAGAATACACTACTTTATAGTGTGAAATGTATTCCATCTGCATAAATGCCAAGTACTCAGGGAGGTTGGGGAAGGGAAATCCAAACCAGGACAGGCCACTTCTACAGAAGGCTAGTGGTTCATGTCTCCTCCCTATTCAGCCTCCATTGTGTCCTCCTAGGCCAAACCAAGTGGTTCCAGTACAGAGACCCTTTCCTTGGTACATAGGTGGTGTGCTGACATCCCTGCCCACCTGCAATCCCAATAGTGCCTCACCTCAATCCTTATGTGTTTATGGAGCTTAAGTGGTACAAAGAGCCTTGCGCTTCCCCTCTTGCACAATGTGTTAATTCCTCTCACATTGAATAACAAAGTAAACAGAAACACAAATGGTTGGAATTAAAGCTGTGGACATTTTTTCTGGAAATTGCAGAGACATCATTCTGTAACTTGAAGATAGTTTCCATCTGGCTTTGTGGTGATTTATAAGGGATACAAAATATCAAAAAAACAACAACAACAACAACCCATGCTTTCCTACAGACAGCTTAGTGTGATCAGATACACTTTCAGCAATTTTTCTTCTGGCCGATATGAGTTAAAGAGAATTACTAATTGCTGCTACCACAACCAGCAAACCATAAATCATAGGCACACAGCAGGCATGGTGAGACATCAGTAGTAGGAACCGCTGAGGCCTCTCAAGTGTGCTACAGCTACTTTACAGCTAACTCGTTTTAGTAATAGGAAATTGCCCTGAACAAGTTACGTAAATTTGGTTCTGCTTATTTTCCAAGCTCAACCCTGCTGAACTACATGTCTCTCATGAAATAAGCATGTTGAAAATTATGATCAAGATTTTCACCCATGGGCAGGGCTGGCTCTAGGTTTTTTGCCGCCCCAAGCAAAAAAATTTTTGGCTGCTCCCCACCAATGCCCTCCCCCCCCACCCGCACCCCCCTGCTGCCCCAGCCTTGGGCTCTCACCCCCCCACACCTGCACCCTCCTGCTGCCCCAGCCCTGGGTCACTGGTGACTTGCTCGCAGGGCGGGTCATCAGCATCCTGCTCATGACACTATCAGGGGCGGAGGCTGCATCCACCCAACTCCTTCCCGGCACCCAGGGGGTCCTGACTCCGCCCACTCCCCCCTCACCTCCAGCCGGTCTGGCACTGGCAGGGTCGGGATAAGCAGCGGGGCTCCCAGGCCGCGCCTCGGCCCACGGTCCCTCCAGCCGGGATTCCTGCCTCCAGGACTGGCCGGGAATTGGGAGGGCAGAGCCGGGGGACCGCCCCGGCAGGAGGCTGAGGAGCCGGGGCAGGGCAGCCTCAGAGGGAGTGGCCGGCGGGGAACGAAGCCCTGGAGAGTGGGATGTGGGCCCTGCCCCGGGCACCTGTCCCCTCTATGGCCCCGCTGCTGCTCCTGGCCGCCCTGCCGCAGCCCCTGGGCGGCCTCCAGCCCAAGTGTCCCATGCTCCACGTGTCGAAGCCTGCCGGATGGCCCGCCCAGGCCCGGCGGCACGAACCACAGTGGCCCCAGGGCGCCCCCCGCGCACAACACACTGCTGGACCCGAGTTTCGGGGCCAGCTTTGGCCACCCTCTGCGGCTCTTCCACCTGGACTTCGGCGTCAGCTTGGGGGCCGGGACAACGTCTACCTGGGTGAGCGCCCGCAGGGCTGGCCCCCAAACAAACAAAAGATGGCCCGAATGCCGCCCCTGCAAATGTGCCGCTCCAAGCACCTGCTTGCTTTGCTGGTGCATAGAACCGGCCCTGCCCATGGGTGCCTAAAGTTAGTCACTGAGGCCCCTACTTTGCAAGCTCCTTAAGCACATGTCTAACTTTAAGCAGGCAAATAGTTGCATTGAAGTCAGTCTGGCCCCTTAGACTCCTCATGTGCTTAAAGTTAGACAGAAGCATAAGCACCTTGCTGAATTAGGGTGTGAGGGACAGATTTTCAAGAGCTGACCACTTCATTTGGGTGCCAGTGTGGGAGCTGAGCTCCTTTGAAAAATCTCACTCCATTTGGGGAGCTGAGTACTATTGGAAATCTGGGTCCAAATCTGGATTGAAATGCTTAAGCACCCAGGTTTGAAAGGGTTGGCCAATGTGTTTAATTGTCTGATTTTTCCTTCCTTGTTCCATAGTTGTAATACCTCAAGTTATACATTAATCCATATTCAGATTGCTGGAGGTAATTCTGGTGAGCTGTCTGAAAGCTATTTATTGTATCCAGAGAAAGGAATTAGTCATTTTTTTTTCCTGGCTCCCAGTCTGGGCACATTGATGTATTTCAGTTCTCTCTCACTACGCGTGCTCTTTTAAAACTTCTTGACATGAGCTTTGACTTGAGTGGAAAAAAATCTTCAGTGTTGTTATGTACTTGCCATTCTGTAAAGTAGGTCATTCAAGGCTATATGATTTCTTGTGCCAACACAAAACATATTTGAAATTAATACTATTTTGAAGCTCTGTTATTAAAAATGAACATATTTTTGTTAGCGTCCCTCCTTGCTGAAATGTACGATTCTCAGGTAGGATGATAACTTAACATGATGGAGAATAAAGTTAGATGATGCACTGTGTTTCCAACTAACACTTTTTTAACTTTTGGGCATTATTATTTCTCTCATCCAGCAACATTTTTCTTTTTTTTGCTTTTTGATCTAAATAACAATAAAGTTCTTTGCTGTCATTTAAATCTTCATTTACCATGTCAATGATGTTGATCTACATACTCTGTTAATAGAGAGAAAAGGTGGGTGAGTTAATCTCTTTTATTGGCCCAACTTCTGTAGGTGAGGGAGACAAGATATTACCTCACTTGCCTTTTCTCTCTAATATCCTGTTAACGATATGGCTACAACATCTCTGTTAATAGAGACAGGCATGCTTTTTTATACTAACTTTGCCTATTGTCTTGCTACAGAACATGGCGTAATAGTACTGAGATTTGTCACTTAGAGCAACGCAGCCAGCCCTGCTTGAAAATTGCATTAAAAAGTGAGGGCCTTAATGACCTCTAGGTTTTGAATCTGTCAGATTTTTCTGGGTAAATAAATCACAACCCCTTACAACAGTCTAGGGTGACCAGACGTCCCGATTTTATCGGGACTGTCCCGATATTTCCTTGTTTGTCCCGCGTCCCGACCGACATGCGGTCGGGACACTGGACAAACAAGGAAATGCCCTGGAGCCTAGAGCCCGGAAGTGCTCGCGCCCCCCCCCCCCCCCGCCCCGACTCCGCCCCCTCCTCCCCCGATTGGCTCCCTCCCCGAATCCCCGCCTCTTCCCCGGGCTCACCATTCCCCCTCCCTCCACAAGCGCTTGCGGAGGAAGGTGGTTTTTTTTGTTTGTTTGGGGTTTTTTGGCCACGCCCCCCGCCACGCCCCCCCCCTCCCCCCGCGTCCCGATATTTGTCTTGGGTGATCTGGTCACCCTACAACAGTCTATCAGACATATAAACGTTTTAGGGCATATTCACCATCACCCTAAACACCAACTACTGGGTTTTCACCAGTGTATGTTGGCTTAAAGGTGAGGGGGGAGCTCTGGGGTGGCAGAAACAGTGCTGAGGTACCAGGTTGTGGTCGCATAAAAAAGCCATAATGTTATTTACAGGGCAAGAGGACTACAACAGAATTGCATAGCTTGAAAGCAGGCAGCGTTGGAGTGTGTTTGTGTGTAGGATGACCCACAGTGATACCAGTTGTGTGACTCTTCTTAGAGTCTTCCACCTTCGGAATTCATACTGGAGGCAATGAAAGCTCCATTCTGTAGAACCCACGGTGTCAATCACAGGCAGATGCCATCTATCATAGGGTTCACTATACTCTACACATCCTTGCACCAGCTTTGCGAATTTGGCCCATTTCTTTTAACGATATTTTATCTTGGGTCTTCAATCATAGCAACTGATAGGATAGATGGGTATTATTGAGGTATTTTTGTTGAAACCACTTTTTTAGTTGGCATTTCTAATTTTTCAGTGACCTAAGTAAGGGCTTTCAGCATGTTAATATTGGCAGCCGATTTGTAATATAATGGGCCAGAAGTTACTTCCATCGGAATCAATAAGAGTTTTGCTATTGATTTCTCTGACATGAGGATCAAGTGCAGTATTTGAATTGTAACTGATTGCATGTCAGGCAGAAAGCAGTCGGTGGGACTGCAGGAATTTGGTGCGTAACATGTATGCTTGCTATGGTTTTGACAGTCTAAAAAAAATGACCTGACCTTTCCAGAGGAAATAAGTTACTAGCGCGGTCAATGTATAATTATTAGTGCTCTCACATGAGTTCAGCAAAGTCTTGAAATACTTTTCCTGTTATGAAGTTAGACTGACTTAGTAGTCTTTTCATGCACGTATGAAATCAGTGGGAGGTTCTGCTTTTGTAAGAGCTGCAGGCTTGCATTATATTGGAAAGCCCAAATAATCCACTGAGGTTTAATTTTTAGTTAAAAGCCCATTGGACTATTCAGAGACTGCAGCTTTAAAAATAAACCAACTGAAGCATCACCAGCAAAACACATTACCCCTATTAACTAATAAAATGCTATAAATAAAGATTTAGTGGCTGAAAATATCCCAAAGAATTATATATCTTAATATGCCCATGTGTATTTGCAGCAGCTCTTTGTTGGAGGTTTCTGCACCAGATTATTACTCCCTTATATAGTAGTAAAATCATGCAGTATTGTATGTGGTATTAAAAGTGCCCTATGAATAAAAATATAACATGGATTTGTCTTCGGCTTGGGATGCATAACTTGTAACATGGTCAGTTACTTGATTGCAGCACTGCAGCAGTGGGGACTGTTGCTTACATGAGTAAACCATCTCAGTAGGAATTGGCTCTGCTTTGCACATTGATTCAAAAAAGCCTGATACCTAGACTGTTATTCAGAGCAGTATATTAACTCTATACACTCTACTGTCTGAGTGTTGCCCATGCCAAGTGCAATCGAAATGTATATGTACTAGAGGGGGAGCATATTGTGGAAAGTAATAAGTATGTAAGAAGCTGTGCAGGGCTCATTATTTTTATTTTCTGATCCATGGTTCAGAACCAGCACTTGAAAAGTTCACTTGCCATTTACTGGTTTGCCAAATACCAACATTTTCCATGTGATTTTAACTGCCAAATATCTGCCAAACTTCTGTAGAAAACAATGCTTTATACAGTTTTAAAACAGGGATTCCAGGTTTTAGTCAGGCATAAAGAATTGGTTTATAGCTCCAACAGTTCTCAAGATGGCAGTCACGAATATTATTTTGGAATTCAAGCAGGAAGGAAAAGCAAAACGGTAATATAAAGGATGTGGTTTTGTGGTCTGAAATCCCACAAACCTGTCAGGGCTAGAAACCAAATAGTTTATAGTATACCATTTAAAAATTGGAATTTTCAACTTCCAGGCGGCAAGAAGATTTTTGTTTCAATCCTCATGGGTTGTGAGAGATGAGATTTCACAATGATCTGAAACCTGTATTTGATCAGGACATGCAGGTGAACCAATGACAGACATGTGGGATGGGGTTTAAGGTTCAGACCACAACTTGATTTAACAATGGAGAGGGGTGTTATGTGCCCCACCCCCCATTCTCACATACCAGGCATTTAACTGCGTCCTGATGAGTTACAGGGCTCCTACCATATAACCAATAACCCAGGGAATACCTCTTGGCCTATGCTTAGGATTTAGTTCACTTCTGAATCCTTTCCATCCCTCCACGTCCACCCCACGTCCCATCCCTCCAAGTGGAGGGGGAGTAAAGGATCCAAAGGGAGGACCTCAGTCTGCAAAGACTTCAGGTCTCCTTTTTCTCCCAAAGGTAAAAGGACATAATTCTGGGTCTCATTTACCCCTTGGCAATGGTCCCTTTTAGCCTTATCTGCACTGGAACACTGCCTACAAGTAGAGATGAAGAGTGGAGAAATGGTCTGAGTTAAACAGGATGAAGTTTAACAAAGACAAATGCAAAGTGCTCCACTTAGGAAGAAAAAATCAGTTTCACACATACAGAATGGGAAGAGACTGTCTAGGAAGGAGTACGGCAGAAAGGGATCTAGGGGTTATAGTGGACCACAAGCTAAATATGAGTCAACAGTGTGATGCTGTTGCAAAAAAAGCAAACATGATTCTGGGATCTATTAACAGGTGTGTTGTGAGCAAGACACGAGAAGTCATTCTTCCGCTCTACTCTGCTCTGGTTAGGCCTCAGCTGGAGTATTGTGTCCAGTTCTGGGCACCGCATTTTAAAAAAGATGTGGAGAAATTGGAAAGAGTCCAGAGAAGAGCAACAAGAATGATTAAAGGTCTTGAGAACATGACCTATGAAGGAAGGCTGAAAGAATTGGGTTTGTTTAGTTTGGAAAAGAGAAGACTGAGAGGGGACATGATAGCAGTTTTCAGGTATTTAAAAGGGTGTCATAAGGAGGAGGGAGAAAACTTGTTCACCTTAGCCTCTAAGGATAGAACAAGAAGCAATGGGTTTAAACTGCAGCAAGGGAGGTCTAGGTTGGACATTAGGAAAAAGTTCCTAACTGTCAGGGTGGTTAAACACTGGAATAAATTGCCTAAGGAGGTTGTGGAATCTCCATCTCTGGAGATATTTAAGAGTAGGTTAGATAAATGTCTATCGGGATGGTCTAGACAGTATTTGGTCCTGCCATGTGGGCAGGGGACTGGACTCGATGACCTCTCGAGGTCCCTTCCAGTCCTAGAATCTATGAATCTATGAGCTAAGCAGTCCTTCCTAATATGAACCTTTTAAAGTCTTGAATGCTGTATCCTGACTGTGATGATGTATCCTGACCATGATGCTTTGAGGAAGGCGGGGAAAAAAAACCCATCAGACCTCTTGTCAATTTGGTTCAACAGGAAAAATTCCTTCTTGATCCCCAAACAGGCAATTGGTCAGACCTGTAGCATCCTAAAAACTGCAGCAGCTACACTGCAGCTAAGGAGAAGGGACTACTGGGTAGGTAGCAGAAGCAAGAGGCTTTTGAAAAGTCTGGGAGAGAGCTGATTGGCTAGCCTGTTACCCCATCCCCTGCCAATGGGAAGGAGGCTGTTTGGGGTGGAGCAACCCCTCCCCCACTCCAGCCACACACATGCTCCTCCATTTGCTGCTCCCCCTCTCCTCTCAGGCACTGTGTACATCACCTGTGGTCCATTCAGGATCCCTCTTCTGTTGATTGTGGGGGATAGGCATTATTCCTTGGTCTAACATTGATATTTTGGCACTGGTCCTGGATTAAATAAAGCACGTCCCAGACCTTGACCAGTGTAATTTCCAGTCATTGCCGTCACATCTTATCTCATGTCTCTGTGCGCTTTGAGGGCCATACAGCATCTTCCAGAGGCAATTGCATTGTTTTCTTTGTTTTTCCACCTATATCCGCAAATCTTTATTGGTTTCCTCCTCCTCCTGTGCTTTGCAGGAAATAGGTTGTAGTCCATAGAACTGAGAGGAAATTGCTGTATAGTTTTTGATGCCAGACAAACTTGGGTCAAACCTGTCTTTACTGAAAATGTTTATACTTTTTAAAAAATTAAAGAGCCTGATGTATCTCTCAGTCAGTTTTACATCAGTGTATTGCCGTTGATTTCAATAGGGAACTCCTGATTTTACATGTTTTTTTGGAATGTCACCTTTCAAGTCCATGACTGCCCATCCTGCCTAAAACTGAACTGGCTGGCATTGTGCATTGTTGCTCTCTGATAGCTTTCAAATTCAGCAATCAGCTGCTGAGATGAGGCTACATTTACCAACTTGACTAATATTTAGTACTATCTAATTAGGCAGATTGGTCTGCTAAGTGGTGAATTTGTGCATGAGCCCTCTCCTCATAAGCAGCTTGAAAAGGAAGGTGTCTGCAGAACACACTGAAAATGTTTCCATAGCTGAGCTAGGTTTTTCTCTTGGATAAAACAATAGGGTATGGAACCAGCATTCTGCAACATCCAAAGCTGTGGGTATTTTGGTAGAAACTAAAGTAAAAAATGTGTGTCATAGGTACAGTATTTTTAGTAACCTTTTATTAATTAATCATGAAATCAAGAAGTTGTTATAGTTTCAAAAGAAAAACATGCACAGCCTTCACTGGCAGTGTCTTACTGTCAGGCCAAGTCCTGATTTATTACAACAGGTGAGAAATGGTCACTTATTAACTGCATTTTATTGATAAGCATTGTTCAAATGACCTACTGTATATCAGGTCTCGCAAGTTTGTATATATCTCAGCACTCAGTTGCACTCCTTTGACATACTTGAGAATGTTCTGAATGCAAATATGGTGGTTATGGCCGATTATTGTCATCGGTGGCACCTTGCTAGCAAGTGGAAGTAAGACTGTGTAAAGTGTCTTCCACTTGCATCATGCACAAGTGGGCAGAGAGCTGAACGTAGTTCTCAATGGTCAGCAAATAAAGCATGATTCCTACCCAGTCTATCTTGGCGTCACGTTGGATAGAACTCTCGCATAGTGTGACAATCTTATGAAGACAGCGACTAAGGTCAAAATGCGCAACAACCAGCTCGGAAAACTGGCCGGAACGACATGGGGTGCCAATGTCCAAACTTTACGCACTTCAGCCTTGGCGCTCTGTTATTCAGTGGCAGAGTAGTGCACTCCAGTATGGGCTCACTCGTCTCACACAAAGATGATCAATTTACAACTAAATTCCACCATGCGTATTATTTCGGGCACACTTAAATGTATTGCTGTACCATGGTTACTGGTTGTCTGCAATATTGCTCTGCCCAGTGTTTGCAGAGAGGAAAACATAGCAAAGGTTGTGACCAAATTGCTTGATATACCACATCTACCATTAATTAAAAACTTGTTTAATGCACCACATGGTCTTCTGCCCTCACGGCGCCTGTTGTGGATAAGTTTACTGGGTGAGGGATTTACAGTAGAGGATGGATGGCAAGCTTTATGGTCTGCAGAGAAAGTGACAGATAATTATTTTCTCTTGGACCCCACTCAGCGTCAACCTGGGTTTGATTTACTGCAAAGGCAATGAAGCCTTCTGAACTGGTTTCGTACAGGACATAGAATTTGTGCTGCAGCAGAATTTCGGTGGCGTTTCAGAGATAGTCCACTATATCAGCGTGGGCAGCCACAAACCATGACACATTGTTGAGGACTCCAAAATGACTCAACTTCCTGGAGGTCTTCGTGCCTTGAATATCATGGATAAGAACGTTGTGGCTTGGCTCAACCGGATTCCATACGCCAAATAAATAATTGATAATTATTTATCTATTTCTTTTTTTACCATATTGAAAGTAGCATGGTAGAATGATAGAGAATATCTGAGAAAATGAAGGCATTGTTTGAATGTAAATGTGTAATGTCTTTTGACACGAGAAGTTCAGACCTTATATAATATACCATAGTTACATAAATTCCATCCCAGTCCCAAAATCTTATCTCACCTTGTACACCTTTCAAATTCTGTCACCGTATATCAGGAACAGAATCCTAATGCAGTTTGAAAATAGAAACCAATCCTATCCAAGGGCTAGGAATCCTTGTTTTTAAATGGCATGAATCCTTGTTTTCTGCTTCTAGCAGCTTGTCCAGATACTGGTTTCTAAAATCATGTGGTAGTTTGACAAACCAGTAAATATGTTTTTGTGGTACGTAAACTTTTCCCAGTTTTTTTTTCTGAACCATGGATCAGAAATAGAAATTGCTAAGTTCTGCACAGCTTTTTGCATACTTATCACCTTCCATAGTATGCTTCTTGCACATAAACATTTTTGTTTAAAGTTAACATGGACAATATCTATCATAGACCTAGATTCCTATACCAATGAATGAATTATGCTGATAACTAAATATGGATCTTGTCTTGGAGGCTGGGTTGGAGTACAAGGTCCTTCCAATTTGTATTTCATTGTTATGAAAATAATAATGAAAGGCTTTCTATTGCACCCACAGCACTAAAGGTGTGACACTATAGAGTATTTAAAGATGAATGAAACTATGCAGTAATTAATGCCATCAGTCATTTCATTACAAAGCACATTACTCTGATATTTATAAACTGCCTTTAAATGTCCTTCTGCAAAAATGTAAAAAGGAAGTTACTATCCTACATAAGGAAAATCCTGGAAGGTAGTACACTGTATATCTGATTGGACGGCACACTGGAGTCTGTGTGGAACCAGCGAAGAAATCCTTTCCCCAGGCTCCAGCATGGCTGCTGCTATAGTCTGGTTTCTCCATCTGTAAAATGGTGGTAATAATTTTTACTATAAGCAAAATCTGAAAATTGTAGGATTTAAGATGGTCATGCCATGCTTGGGTAGCTAGGTAGATAGCTTGGGTAGCTAGGTAGCCATGGTTGGGTAGCTAGGTAGATAGCTACTACTATTCTCATTTGCAGTTTATTGAACATTAATGTGTTGCTAGAGCTGTGCAAGTAACTGATTTTTTGGCTTGTTGCAATTTTGAGAAATTGAAAAAAAAATATTTTGGATCAACCCAAAACTGAACATTTTTCTGAATTTTTGGCCAAAAATTCTGAAAAAAAATTGTTTTGGGTTGAACAAAATGTTTTGTTTTGATTTTGGGCATTCTTACTGTTTTTTAATAAAAGCAAAGGAAATTTTGAACAGAAGGACTAGATTCACCAAGGGGCTTAGGAACCGTTCACAAAACAGAGGCGATGGTGGGGGTAGCGGTGCCCTCCTTCTACCTAATAGCCCATTGGCTAAGGCACTCACCTTGGAAATGGGAGACCCAAGTTTAAGTCCCTGCTCTGAAGAAGGGATTTGATTCCCCAGTGAATGCCCTAGTCACCAGGTTACTGGCTGTTCTGGCCTGAGTCTCTCTGTTTCTCCTATTGAAGCTGTTCCAATATGTGTAAATAATAAAATATTAATTGAAGCAGGGAATAGAAACCAGGTGTCCCTGCTCCCGGTGAATGCCCTATCCACTAGGCTCCACCTCCTCTTCCATTTTATCAATGGCATGTAAGTCCCTTCATGAAGCATGCCTGAAAAATCAAAATGTTTCATTTGGGAAGTGTCAAAATGAAACGTTTCAACATTTGTGGGGAAATTTTAATTTTTTTGCCTGAAACAGTTTGGCTTAATTGACAAAATTTTTTGGTCAAGCTAAATCTTCATTTTTTGGAGGAAAAAAAAAGTTTTTGGCCAAAAAATGTCACTCAGCTGTATTTGTTGCTCACTAATTTCCTTTTGACAAATGTTGTGAAATCAGGTAGTTTGGCAGAGAGCTTCTGCATACAAATGCAGATTTTTGAATGAATGCAGAAATGTAGTCTTAAAAGTTCTGGGCATAACTAATAATAGTCTCTTTAAAATGTGATGCTTAGTGACTAGGCTTAGCTATTTTTATGGCAGAATAGAGAAGAGAAAAGTAAGTGGTATGAAAAAATAAATTCTGTATTTTCCCATATTTCATTCCAGAGCAACGACATTCTACACTTGATGTCCTCAAGAAATCCCCAAATCCACCTACCTTCTTTGCTGCAGCCACACTTACTACCATGCTGAATGGAAGTGATGAAGTGTATGCAAATTGCATGGTAGTGGATCAAGTAAGATAATCTTGCATCTTTGTGCTCTCAGTACACTGCTGTTCATTGTCTCCTGGTAAAATATATTATTTGAATTTTAGTAAAATGTGGGTCAGTCGGTAGAGCCTTCCAGTGATTTATGTTTGTTTATTAGGACTGTCGATTAATCGCAGTTCATTCATGCGATTAACTCAAAAAAATTAATCGTGATTAAAAAAATTAATTGTGATTAATCGCAGTTTTAGTTGCACCGTTAAACAATAGAATACCAATTGAAATGTATTCAATATTTTGGATGTTTTTCTACATTTTCAAATATATCAATTTCAGTTACAACACAAAATTCAAAATGTACAGTGCTCACTTTATATTATTTTATTACAAATATTTGCACTGTAAAAATGATAAAAAGAAACAGTATTTTTCAATTCACCTCATGCAAGTACTGTAGTGCAATCTCTTTATCGTGAAAGTGCAACTTACAAAGGTAGATTTTTTTTGTTACGTAACTGCACTAAAAACAAACGGAGGATTTGATTTAAATCAAATTGATTTAAATCATTATTTAAATCACTAGTCAGGAAGACTCAATTTAATCCTTGATTTCTACATAAAAGTGCATTCTTGTTGGTTATAAACTTAATACATATTCTTCACAACTCAGAGATAGCTGTAAGTTTCATTTTTAGAAGGTACACACTATACATTTTTAAAGTGATTTATTTTGAAAACTTTTCAGATTAGTTTTACAGCTATATCAGAAAACGAATGATTGTTTGATTATTTCATTTACCAAAGGTAACTGAAGCAGATATTTATGAAGTCACTGGGAGGTGAACTATCTCCAATTCAACAGGTTAATCATTAATATTTGGAGAATTTTCTTGCTGTGCTGTATTAGGAGGAGAACATCACCAGACAGACATTTAAATGGTTTTATTTAACTAAAACAACAATGTTACATATTCTGGATTTTTTTCTTCAACAGCAAACATATAATATTTTAACAAAACAATCATAAGAATTTTTGAATTTAGTTAAACATTCAAGTTTTTTAAAATCAGGTTTGTTTTTGTTAAAATTGTTTTTAACTAAAATGGTTAAATGAAATATTTAAAAAAAATTTAAATCGACTATGTCAGCCAGGTCAACATGAGAAACTTGAAATATTGGCTTCTGCAGCTAACTCAGTCATCTTCACCTTCATTTTCCTGTTTGTTCATAATCTGGAAAAGAAAAACAAGCTTTCCTGCTTTTTCAGGTCCCAAACGATTTCTCAATTTGGAATGAATTAGTCTAAAGGAAGAAAATATTCTTTCTACACCAGCAGAAGAAGCTACTGCTGTTAAAAGTGAGATTATCACTTCAGCAGTCTCTGAATCCAAATGCTTAAGTGACTTCCACCAGTTCACTGGTGTGGCTTTCTTTAAAACCTCATCAGCAAACATATATTTCTTGAATGGTTCACCTTTAGCTCTGAAGTTTTATAGTTGGCATTATGGAGGGATGATTGCTGGATGTCTATGTCATAGCCAACTCCTCTTCTTCGGCAGTTAAGGTTTGACCCTGGTACCGAGTATTGAGAATATCTGCAAGAAAATGAGATGGAAATAATGCTTGTCCCATTCGTTTTTTTAATGCTTGTAATTTAACTCTGTCATTGCATATTTCTGTTTTTAAGATCTCTCAGTTCCTTCCAAATTTCAACAGCGTCAGCAATAAAACAGCTATTTCCCTGCATTTTGTTCAAGGCTACCGAAATAGGCTTCACGGTACTCAGCATGTGTTCAACATTTCTCTTAAGCCCAATGTTGAGAACTTTGACTTTGACAGTGCTATCTATTTTTTCATGATTTTGTTCACAAATTCATCAGATTAGGCCAGTTCTTGATATAGTGCTCAAAACAGTCCACTACCGAGTTCCATCGCACGTCTTGTGGGAGAGTTAGCTTGGTTCCTCCGACTTTTTTCAGAGCAGCTGCTGCAAAGTGGTTCTTATGGAAGTATTTTGCAATTTCAACAACATTAGCCTTTATTTCTGGAACACTGAAGTCTTTGTCTAGGAGGTGCATCAAATGAGCACTGCAACAGTATGTTATTAGCTTGGGACTCTGTTTACTCTCTTCTAAATTTTCTTCTCATCTTGGATACATTTGCAGCATTGTCTGTGACCAAGCTGCGTACTAGACATTTTTTTTTCACAGTTTGTTACAGCTTTTACTGCTACGTCTTGTAAGCATTCTGCTGTGTGTGCATTTCCTGATGTATCAATTGTTTCTGTAAGGAAGACATTCCCTTCTTCTGTTGTCACACAAGCACATACAACAGGATCATTGTGGACATTGCTCCACCCATCAAGACTCAGGTTAACAATTTCACCCTCTAGACCTTTTGCACACTTCTCAAGTTCTCTTTCATACCCCTTATCCAGCAATTTGCCTGTGACATCTGCTCTGTTGGGTGGACTGTATCCTAGTCTTAATGACTGAACCATGTTAATGACGTGTGGGTTCTCAGTCATATGGAAAGGAGTGTTTGTTGCAAAACTTTGCATTTTTAGAGAGAGGTAAGGGATTGACTCTGTGTACACAAATTTGCAGAGGGACAATAGGGTTGAGGTCTGCTATTTCTCACCTCTGTATATTGTTTTTTTATTTAAACACATTTTTGCTGTTAACAAGCATGTTATCTCTGGAGACACAAATCCACAGTTTGAGAACTGCAAAACTAAGCATCTCTGATGGTATCTTCTAGACTGAGCACTGAGTCCCATTGGGTAGATAGAAAGATTAACCTAAATAATCTATACAGAAGCCCCTGGAACCCCATAAAATTGGGTCCCTAATCCATGAACTATTGGAACTCATTAAACATTACATGAATATATTGTCTCATACTACAGAATTAGAATTTATAATCCTTATTCCATGATGAGATATCTTTGAGCTATGGTGTATCCTAATTAAAACTATCTTTACATAGGTTTTTCCCTCAAAAAGCATTTGATCAAAAAAATCAGATTTAAATAAAAAAATCCGATTTTTTTCAATCTTTTTTTTTTAAATCATTGATTTTTTTATCCACCCTGAAAACAAAACAATGTAAAACTTTAGCGCCAACAAGTCCACTCAGTCCTCCTTCTTGTTCAGCCAATCGCTCAAACAAACAAGTTTGTTTATATTTACGGGAAATAATGCTGCCCTCTTCTTATTTACAATGTCACCTGAAAGTGAGAACAGGCGTTCGTATGGCACTTTTGTAGCCGGCATTGCAAGGTATTTATGTGCCAGATATGCTAAACATTCATATGCCCCTTTATGCTTTGGCAACCATTCCAGAGGACATGCTTCCATGCTGATGACGCTTGTTAAAAAATAATGTTAATTAAATTTGTGACTGAACTTCTTGGGGGAGAATGTAAGTCTCCTGCTCTGTGTGTTACCCTCATTCTGCCATATATTTTCATGTTATAGCAGTCTTGGATGATGACTCAGCATATTGTTCATTTTAAGAACACTTTCACTGCAGACTTGACAAAATGCAAAGAAGGTACTAATGTGAGATTTCTAAAACTAGCTACAGCACTCAACCCAAGGCTTAGGAATCTGAAGTGCCTTCCAAAATCTGAGAGGGACGAGGTGTGGAGCATGCTTTCAGAAGTCTTAAAAGAGAAACACTCTGATGCGGAAACTACAGAACCCGAACCACCAAAAAAGAAAATCAACTTTCTGCTGATGGCATCTGACTCATGATGATGAAAATGAACAAGCATTGGTCTGCACTGCTTTGGATCGTTATCAAGCAGAACCCATCATTAGCATGGACACATGTCCTCTGGAATGGTGGTTGAAGCATGAAGGGACATATGAATCTTTAGCACATATGGCATGTAAATATCTTGTGACGCCAGCTACAACAGTGCCATGCAAATGCCTATTCTCACTTTCAGGTGACATTGTAAACAAGAAGCGGGCAGCATTGTCTCCTATATATGTAAGCAAACTTGCTTGTCTGAGCGATTGGCTGAACAATAAGTAGGACTGAGTGGACTTGTAGGCTCCAAAGTTTGACATTGTTTTATTTTTGAACGCAGTTACTTTTTTGTGCCTAATTCTACATTTGTAAGTTCAACTTTCATGATAAAGAGAGCACTACAGTACTTGTATTAAGTTAATTGAAAAATACTGTTTTTTATTTTTACAGTGCAAATATTTATAATAAAAATAAATATAAAGTGAGCACTGTACACTTTGTATTCTGTGTTGAAATTGAAATCAATATATTTGAAAACAAATGGTATTCTATTATTGTTTAACAGCGCAATTACTTTTTTTAATCACTTGACAGCCCTAATGTTTATGTAATAACTGCAACTTTGTTCCCTTGCCTGCTGTCGTTCTCAACTCATTTATTAGATGCTTTTAATAAATAAAATAAGTTTTATGAAAATGTAAATCTTTAGCTTTTTTTGTTTTGTTTTCTATGAGCTGAACAGCTCTTCTTCTTTGATTATTTGCACCTAAATTCCCTCTTATCTAAAACAGGGTCTTGTTTCCTCATGTTTGTTAATTAACAAGACCCTCAATTATCAATTCAACAGGAATAAAAAATAAGTGACCAGACAAACCAATGTCCAATTATTGTTATAGGGCACTATAAAGTTGGCAGTGCTTTCTGCCAGATGTGATGTAAAACTGAGGTCTTGGCCACTTGTGATTAACAGCTGTGCTATATTACTTATCACAAGGAGACTAGCTCCAATAGATTCTGGCCAAACTACATTTTGGGTAATTGAATCTTACCTATCCAAATTTTCCCCACAATCTCAATTCAAAGTGCTGTTCTTCCTCACTTTTTGTCCTAACTGTAAACTGTTGTGGATAGACGCTATGTATTGTAAAACAGCTGCCAACTTCCTGCGAGCGGTGGCTGCATTTCAGTGGTGGTAGAAGTGATCCTTGTGCAGTAGAACCTCAGTTACAAACACCAGAGTTACAAACTGACCAGTCAACAACGTACCTCATTTGGAACCGAAATACGCAATCAGGCAGCTGCAGAGACCTCCCGCCCCCCAAAAAGACACATACAATACAGTACTGTATTAAACGTAAACTACCAAAAAAAAAAAAAAAAAAGGAAAGGAGCATTTTTTTTCTGCATAGTAAACTTTCAAAGCACTATTAACTCAATGTTCAGCTGTAAACTTTTGAAAGAACAATCATACCATTTTGTTCAGAGTTACGAACATTTCAGAGTTACAAACAACCTCCATTCCTGAGGTGTTCATAACTCTGAGGTTCTATTATTTTTATATATATATAAAATGTTGTAAAATAGTTTGGGGTCCTTCAGCATGAAAGGCAGTATATAAATGTAAGACATTATTGTATACTATTAGGTGAAAATCTTGGAAGAAGGCAGAGATATTGAAAATGCATCTTCATATTCTTTTTCCTCTCATTGAAACATTCACCCATTGCATTAAGAGCTGATATTGTTCTTTGTGACAGACACAAAACATGTAGTTAAGGCCAAATTTTCTCAGCTGAAGGTCAGTCATGACCTAAAATGTCCAATAATGCACCTTTGATCGCCACAATTCTGCATAAAACTACCCTTTTATGTATGCAAATTGAATAACGGCACATGCAAATGGCTAATTAGGTGTGTGAACAGCCATTTGTATCTGTGTTTATCCAAGTTGCACATATTCTCATGATAATTCCATGTTCAATCACAGATGCACTGTGGCATGTGCATATTCTTGGGCGGGGGGGGGGGTCTCAGGACTGAGCTTCTACCTTTTGACAGTTTAACTCATAATAATATATCAGAAAGTTGAATCTTGCTTGGACCACATTCTCCTGTGGGATCTGTACAACAGGAATTAGACTTGATATTCTTCTCTGCTAATGTATGTGGAATGCCCATAGTTGCAATATGGCAGTACTGCCCAGACATTGTATTGAAGTGTAGAACTGATGTGTAATATCTGAGAGGAGAATTTTACCCTTCTTGTACATGATTTGCTTAGTACAGCAAAAGTGATACCAGGTTTCTGACAGATTAATATCTTTGAATATAGAAACAGGACTTTTATAAAAATCGTAGGAGTTCTATTCATGGTTTATTAAGAGAAGTCTCTACCTTACAACAACCTCCAGAATTGGATGAGAATAAGTCAGTAGGCTAAAACAATAGAGCTTTTCCCTTTTGAAACTCTCAATGCTTTCATTCTTTTTGGTTATATCAGCTCTTTCTAGAGGTGCTGAGTTACAGCCAGATGTTAGCTACACATCTATCCTTTCAAGAGCCTTCCACTTCTAACTAAGCAAGGACTGACACTCATCTGTACATTAATGTCCTTTGCAGAAGTGATACAGGAAAATCTACCTTGGTTTCTAAAGGAGTTATATAGTCACCATTACTTACCAAGGTCCAAATCGTGGTCCTTGCACTGAACCTGAGTAAATGTAGCTCCAGCTGCCATTCCCTTCTATGTGTGAGAGTAGGGGTATACCATATGCACAAGCTACAGGAGCGACACCCTGGTTGCTTGATGGTGTTGGGATAAAGATTCCTTCCCCCGTCAAAATCCTGGGGAAGCACTATGGCAGGTCATATACAGGGTCTGACCCTAAGCTTACAGGCTTTGTGAAACTGTTATTGGGAAAGACACATGGCTACCTTGTAAGCTGCTTTTTCCATATGAAATGACTCGGTGTTTTACCTCTCCCCAAATAACCCTGAACACTAGGCTATATTATGGACTACTGGGCTGCACAATTTTAGCTTAAGAAACAAACAAAGTCGCTGTTAAGGTGTAAAGTAAATTGTGAATTATTTCATATTATAAACTGGATGAAACCGAGTGGGAAATCCATTAGACAAGTGGTTTTCAACCAGTGGTCCATGGACCTCTGGGGGTCTGCATTGTATGTCTAAGATTTCCAAAGGGGTCTGTACCTCCATTCAAAACGTTTAGGGGCCCGCAAATGAAAAAAGATTGAAAACTTCTGCATTAGACTGAGATTCCAACCCATCACTCCTGTAATTATGGAAGAATGATCTGGAGGCCTGAAAAACGTATTAGTCATATTAGTTTGTCTTCAATTTCTGTGCCCCAGAAAAGTAATAAAGGAAAAAACAGTGTAGTTTGAAGAAAGATCACTATTCTCTAGCGATACATCATTATTTACTTTTCACTAGCATTAATACATATCTATCTCGTGCTCCAGGTTGGAGATTTGGATGTTAACTACATTAACGTAGACAGTGTCACCACTGAAACAAGCACAGATCGAACCCACTCAACCCTGACACCCAAGAGCTCATCATCTGCCTCACTTAAGGAAAGCAACCAATATATTTATGCAGAAAATGAAGATAACCAAATGGCAATGAGTAACTTAGACAATATAGGCTCACAGCCTTTCACTTCACCTTCAAATCTGTATGCAGCAGGTTCATATCTACCACTCAAGTCTCGTGGGTTTAATAAGGAACGAAGTCAACTATATGCTGACATGAAAAAAAGAAGGTATGGAGTTGTTTTGATGGTATTGTCCAGAAAAGACTAAAATTTAATAATATATATATATATATATATATATATATATATATATATATATATATATACACACACACACACACACAAATGGTATTGCGTGGAACTATACGGTAAGGGTGGGTTTCCATGACTTTGAGAAGAAGTGCATGGAGCAGCTGGAAGCACAGTGCCAGGCATGTTAACAACGTGCAGCTCAATCAGAACAGCTAGGCAAATAGCTCTGTGGCCTGTGCTATAAACGTTCTTCTCGAATTGGTCTATGGAGTCACATGAAGACCCATTAATACAAATTATAACTAAGTATATTTTAGTTCAGAAAAATAAAACAAAACCTGGAATATTAACATCTCTACTGAGAGAAAATCTAAAATATCTTCAGAAAAACTGTCCCGTGGTCACTTATATCCCAAATTTTATGTGATGCTTTATTTAGTTCTGTATTTTTATAATGTGGTTATAAAGAGTTATTTTGGTTTTTTCCTGTTTTTCTTTGGCTTTTGTTTCTTACAAACTGTAATCAGTTTCTAAGCGACTTCATACTTCTTGGCCTAAATTGTGGTAGGTGCTGCAAAGTGTGACACCTGCTAGAAAAACAGAACCAGGTAACTATTAATTGTGTGAATTTTCACTGAGAAGTTTTTCATAATGTCATAAACCGTGAAAGTGAAGCATAAGCCAATTTATAATTGTTATTCTCAACTGAGGGCCTGTTCCAAACAGACCCTAAAGGAATTGGTATTTCATGAACCCAAATCTCTGGTGTGTTTGGCCTGCTTTGTGCTGCTCCACTGGTAAAAAGCAGCCCTAAACTCAACAGGTCCAGCCACTGGAGGATTTGCCTACAAGCAGCTCTATGTTATGGTGGGAATAGGACCTGCTCCAGGATTGGGGAACACAAAGATGGTTTAAAGCTACCTTTACACACACACACACCACATTCTTTCTGAGCTGTGCTTGGTGTTCCCACAGATTTGTCCCCTATTTTAATGTCTACTTCAAAATTATCCCTCCCTAAAACATTCATTGGGAGTTTTTCCTGAGTACATATTACAGGATCAGATCAGGTATGAAGTAATACTACAGTAAAATAATACAAATATGCTGTTAAATAACATCCTTGTTCAAGGACCTCAGAGTGCTTGGCAAACATTAATAAATCTTCGACACCTTTGTGTAGGTCCTGTCTATATTGGAGAAATTTGTGCCATGCAACTCCTAGTGTAAGTTACTGTAATAAGCCAGGATAGACTACATCCTGCTTCACCTGGGTGCAGTGTGTCTACATAAGGCATTTGCATGGTGTAACTTCATCAGCATGGTTGCAATGGTGATGTTTTTCTCATGTACACAGGGCCATAGGTAAGTATGGTTATCCCCATTTCACAAATGGGGAAATTAATACACACAGAGCCTAAGTTACTTATTTTTCCAATATCACATGGATAACATCCAGAACTCCAGTGATCAAACAGGTTTGGACTGTGTTGAAAAATAAATCTTTTAATTAGGTGAATTTTAATGCTGCGTGAAGGAGTTACAATGCTACTATTCCTAGTTTGGATCTGTAGTTATTGAGAAATACCATGCATATTCTAAACGTTTTGTCTTGGAAGACTGGAATGTTATTGCAAGCAGTCAACCATTCACTTCAGTCACATTAATAAAGAAACCATGAGCTTATGTATACAGATAAAGGGACAAAAAGATCGCAGAGAAACACCCCTGTGGTGTTGATACTGCTAGGAAATCTCATTGTAATGTTATATTCAAGAACATCTGCAAATCAAACATTCTCTAATTGTTTTAATTTTTGATTTCATGAGGGTTGGGGGTTTTTAAGCTTGGTCATATTCCTTCATTTTTCTGTCTTTTAAAAAAAAAAAGGAATAATTTATACACCTTAAAATCAGGCTTACTCAAAAAGTGGCTTCTAGGAAACTCCTCCAGCATATCGCTGCTTTATGTATATATCCTGGTGGATTTTTCCTTCCAGCCTCCATTCATTCCCAGATGTCTGAGAATTGCCACATTATATAGGCTGTTTGCACTTTTTCTTATCATGCAACTTCTCACTTAAACTTGACTTTGAAGTTCAGAAGCAAAAGAACAACAGATATCCAAGTCCCTGTTTACTCTACAAATGCATTCAGGTAAGGACCCCCAGTTCTAAGCCTCTTGTATCTGAGCTTGACTACAACATGACCACATTTTAAAGTATAGACAAGATGCAACTGGAGTAAAGCCATGGGCATGATAAGGGGGGGACCACAAAGCGGAGAGAGGACTAGAGCATGACTAACCCAAGCACCATTTACTAGACTGTTCTCTTTGCTCGTTGCATTAAGTTTGAAAGGTTGGTAATTAGATTGCTTTACATTCCATACATTTTGTTGTATGCTTTAGTTCTAGTCTTGATGACCTTGAAGTAGACAGTGGAAGTGAAGGGATTTCTGACAGATCCCATATTCGCTACCCTTCCCTCAATTCTTCAGTGACCTTGGCTGGCAGCAGGCATGAATTAGATTCTTCTGAGACAAGCACTGATCTGGATTATAGCATCCACAGGATGGACTCTAACAATCTGCAGTCAAAGGTATTTGGATATAATTTTGGTTTTGTTTATTTTGCTTTCAACTAAGTTGTTGAAAATATATAAGAATATGTATTTAAAGGGCTTCATTCACCTCTCAATGATATTAGTGTAAATTTGGATTAACTCCATAGAAGTCAACAAAGCTTTTCCTAATTTACACTGGTATAACAGAGAGGAAAATTGTGGCCCAGTGTATTCTCTATGCAGGGCCGGCTCCAGGCACCAGCTTGGCAAGCAGGTGCTTGGGGTGGCCACTCCGGAGAGGGGTGGCAGGTCCAGCCATTCGGCGGCAATTCGGCGGACGGTCCCTCGCTCCCGCTCGGAGCGAAGGACCTCTCGCCGAATTGCCACCGCAGATCGCGATCGCGGCTTTTTATTTTTTTTTTTATTATTATTTTTTTTTGGCTGCTTGAGGCGGCCAAAACCCTGGAGCCGGCCCTGTCTCTATGGCACAAGAGGAAGGTTAATGCCTTTGCAAACAAGTATTTTTAAAAAAGACAGTCATGGAGTTGGCTGAATTTTATACACTGACTAATACAAACTCCTTTCTCTGCTAATGCTTCTCACAGATATTCTGGCTACTGTAACTTCATTGAACTTTTGGCTATTTCTGGAAACGTCAAACACATACACAGAGTTCTTCTCTTTTATTCATAGGCATGAGATTTAGATTATACCAGAGGAAACAAGGTTCAACTACCAAACCTAAATGCAAGAGAGCTATTTTTAAAAAATACTGGTTTCTTTCTATCGAGCAGTTTAAGAAAATTCTCAGTTGAAGCATAAATGCTTTTTCCCCCAGAAGTTTTCCAACCTGCTCAGTAGTATTTGTACTGAAAATCAACATATTGTTTTCACAATATTTTGGAACTCAAGGCTGCTTCAGCAAAGTTTTTTGCAACATGAAACTCTCTTTGCTGCAAGTGCACGATGGAAATTCCCGTTAGTATTTCTAGGTCAGGTACATTGTGATCAAGCAATGTCAATGCTGTCTGTGCCAATGATTTCAAATGACCATCCTCAGTAGGGGTGAAAAGTAGTTCAGTTTTCGTGCAACAGTGACTCAGTCACATAGTGTCCTCTTTGGAGAAAAGACTGAACTTTATGCTGCATATACTCATTGTTGGTGTCATGATGCAAACTTCCATCTGATAGAGCACAGACCATCACTATTGTTTCTTTCAGAGCCTTTAAAGTTGACTTCAAATCTGGAACTGAAACAAACAGAATATTGTTTTATCTGTGAAGCCACCTGTGCACTTAGCATGTCAATAACATATCTGCATAGTAGTGAAAATATAGGGTTTTTTTTAAATGCAAGTCCATGTATTTAATGAACCACAAAAGTCAGATAATATTAGTTTGATTTAAATTTTCAAAAGAAATGGGCTTTGCACAGGTAATTATGACTTTACTTTCAAGGCATATCAATAACGGATCACCAGCTGGGGTAGGAGATTTTCACTATGGTATCCAGGCACAATTAGATAAACATAAGGGAAAGGGAAGAGAGAGATTAATTCTTTCCTCTGGAATATCCAGATCATGGCTGGAGACAGAATACTAGGTTAGATGGAACACTGGCCTGTTCTGCTGTGAAAATGCCATGTCAAGTACCGTCAGAAAAAAGCAGAGGAGATAACTGGCCATCTGATATAGTAGAATAACATCACTGTTCAGACTTTGGTCCCTACCAATTGAAATAATTTAGGATTTTTCTTGCTCTAATTTGCACACACACACACACTTTCCTGTAACACCAATTGCCTTTCCTTAACATTAATGTGCTTTTCCCCTTCATTTTGATTTCTTCTAGGAATCATTACTTTCTGGAATCCGGTCACGCTCTTACTCATGTTCTTCACCCAAAGTTTTATTAGGGAAATCTCGCTTTGCACGTGACTTCACAGTTTGTGATTCAAATGAAGGTGAGCATTAGTTCTACTCCATTTGTGTGTATGGAATGCCACAAACTCCATGCTTACTACAGGCCAAATGCTCACTTCTTTACGCAGGTCTGGATGGTCTCCCTGGTATCCATGTAAAGAGTGGTCCCCTAAGTGTGCAGCTCTCCATCAGCCCATGTGGAAGTGGGGCTTAGCTGCCTCCACATCATCCCTCCTGGCCCTTCAAAGGGTACTCTGTAGGTCCAGAGCCTGCAGTATGGGAGGGCATAGAGACAGAGCTGCAAGGGAGAAGTGGGCAATCTGGAGGTGTGGCTAGGAGAAAAGATATGGCAGCTTAGGACACAATTTTCTTTTCCAGAGTCCAGCAGAGAGGCCAAACTTGGTGCAGAGGCACAGGCCCTCTGTGCACAAGGTCCCCGCATCCTGCAGATCCTTGGGAATCTGTGAGGTTTGAGTGTAAGCTGTGACCTTTTCCACAGGCAGGGGAGCAAACACCACCCTCTTCATGGGATGATATGTGGATTCATTGTGAGGGGATTCTCACAGACCTGCCTTCCCTCTGTTTCTATTCTGCATGTTTTACCATGGTAGGGATAATCTGATCCTTTGCTCCAATTCAGTCCTAACTCAGACAGATTTCTATTGAAGTTAATAGGTGTTTGCCCACCCTTGGAGAACTGAGGAAAACTTGTAAGAACCTTACAACGTAGTCCCGTGTTACATAATCAACTGTTCTGCTTATGTGCTGCCTGCAAGATGTTAAAAATTATTTCTAGCAGCCTTCTATTTTAAGGGTTTTTTTGTTTGTTTGTTTGTTTGTTTGTTTGTTTGTTTGTTTGTTTGTTTGTTTGTTTGTTTGTTTGTTTTTAGCAAACAACCCAGGCTTTCCTTGGAGAAAGCTATGTAACATGCTACAATAGAAATCCATAAAATGATGTAAAGTATGAGATATGTACTAAAACTTATTCATAATCACATCTCTGAAAAACAGTTTGTTTTCAATAGAATCCATTTTCTTTGTTTTTTTTTAAATTACTTTTGGAATAAGAACAAACCTGATTTTCTTCCAAACGGAAAATTCTTACTTCAAGCTATAAGCATGAGAAAATCTGGGTTGGAAATGGTTGTGTATTTTTTTTCTAATATGTGCTGTGTCATTTAGGTAAAGCCTCCTTATTAGAGTCATAGAGTCAGAGTCATAGACTTTAAGGTCAGAAGGGACTATTATGATCATCTAGTCTGACCTCTTGCACAATGCAGGCCACAGAATCTCACCCACCCACTCCTGTAACAAACCCCTAACCCAGGGGTCGGCAACCTTTCAGAAGTGGTGTGCAGAGTCTTCATTTATTCACTCTAATTTAAGGTTTCGCGTGCCAGTAATACATTTTAACGTTTTTAGAAGATCTCTTTCTATAAGTCTGTAATATATAACTAAACTATTGTTGTATGTAAAGTAAATAAGATTTTGAAAATGTTTAAGAAGCTTCATTTAAAATTAAATTAAAATGCAGAGTCCCCCGGACCAGTGGCCAGGACCCGGGCAGTGTGAGTGCCAATGAAAATCAGCTTGCATGCCACCTTTGGCACGTGTGCCATAGGTTGCCTACCCCTGCCCTAACCTATATCTGAGCTAGTGAAGTCCTCAAATCACAGTTTAAAGACTTCAAGGTGCAGAGACAGCACTTAAGCATAACTTTAAGTATGCACTTAAAGTGAGGCGTGTGCTTAAGTGCTATCCTGAATTGGCTCCAGAAGCTTCTTTATTTTATTTAGGCCTGTGTCTTGGGAAGACTCACTCACAGGTTTAACTTGCAGGACCATTGATTTCAAAGTTAAACACATGCTTAAACTTTTGCAGGATTGGGGCATTTTTCACGTGATGCTTAATAGCAGAATGCAAAAAACAGCAACAACAATCTTGGTTAAAATATAGGTGAACATTTTTTCAAATTTGTTGTTTTTTTGTCCCTCAAATCCACATTAAAGCTTTGTTTCTACTCAGAACTCTTTTGTGCACGATCTGCAACACCTGGGGTGTTTACAAGTATTTGTATTGATTTTTTTTAAATGTAACTTTATTTTTAGCAATTTTTCATCCTGCAGATTATCTGAGAAGTCTAAAAAAGCAGACGAGGAACAAGGGTGTATGTCCCATAAGATCTAAAGCCCTCAATTCAGCAAAGCACTTAAGCATGTGTTTAAGTCCTGGTAATGTCAGTGGGACTGCAGCAACTGCGTAAAGTTAAGCATGGTTAAGAGCTTTGCCGTAATCAGGCCTAAACCCTGACCTCCTATATAAAGTCAGAGTAAACTAATAGGGGTTTACCTGGGGCTTGGGAGAGCTAGAATCATCCTTCTTCCCAAGCTATGGGACACAAATAGTCACTTTGTAGCCCATCAAGGCTGCAGAAGTGTCTGTAGTCACCGTGTTCTCCAAGCATGGGGCGATTTGGCCAATGCATTTGGGTCATCAGTAGGACTACGATTATGTCACGGAGGTCACTGAATCTGTGACTTCCAGAAACCTCTGTGACATTTTCTGCCCCAGGGCTGGACTGCGGTCAGCAGGTAGCCCTGCAGCTCTCAGCCACTGCTGGTGGAAGCCCCCAGCAGCTCCTAGCCGCTGGGCAGCAGGGGGACCCCAGAGCTCCAACTCCCCATGGGCATCTGGGCTTCCAGGAGGTGCCTGGCTGTGCCTCCTCCTCACCCCGCCCCAGCAGCACAGCTGGGCACAGGCTTCCCTGGATTTTTGTTTATTGCCCATGACCGTCCGTTATTTTTACTAAAAATATCCCTTACAAAATCTGAGCCTTAGTCATCAAGGATCTGCTGAGCACATTGCTGGCCCTCCTGCCCCATTGCTTCTGTCTCAACCTCTTGTCCCCCACTGCAACATGTTGGCATGGACAGTGCTGCTACATGGAACTACTCTGCAGCAAGCAGGGGAAGCAGAGATTTCCAGGTGCAACTTCTCGGCAGCTGGGAACTCCCACGCAGGGCCGGCTTTAGGTCAATTCCACCAATTCCCCCGAATTGGGCCCCGCGCTTAAGAGGGCCCCGCGCCCAGTGGCAGGGTCGCCCAGAGTGGGGGGCAAGTGGCAGAGAATCCCTTCCCTGGCTAGAGGCACCTTTTTAATTTTTACTCACCCGGCGGCGCTCCAGGTCTTTGGCAGCGGGTCCTTCACTCGCTCCGGGTCTTTGGTGACACTTTGGCGGCGGGTCCTTCAGTGCTGCCGAAGACCCGGAGCGAGTGAAGGACCCGCCGCCACAGACTAGGAGCGTGGCCCGGTGAGTACAAGCCCCACGTGTTTTTTTAACGTGTTTTTTTTTTTTAAGTCATCCCTGTCGGGGCCCCGTCGAAACTGTTCGAATCGGGCCCCGCACTTCCTAAAACCGACCCTGCTCCCACGGCTCCACCGCTTTGACGTCTTGTTTAGGATTTGGCCATAAATGGGGGTCTTGTAAAATCTGATCTTGTAAATTAAAATCCAATCTGAGTTTGCGGATTTGCATTTTTGAGTCCAAAAGGATTAGCCCATAATAAGAGAGTTTCATTCTTGCATCATGAGGTACAATCTAAAAGTAGGAAATGTGCTGCCTACTGCCATAGCAATAACCAAAGCTTTTTAATACACATAGGAATAAAATGGCTACATATGTATTTAAAGGAGGATATTTCTAGTATGTAACTGTAAAGAATTTGTCCCTGCTGTGTAGATGGTGTGTGCATGAACAGTGGTCGATCCCTTCTCCAGGCTATTTCACTCTCTAAATCAATGTGTCTGCTCCATCCCTGTAGTAAGTACTGCAATGGCAACCCAATGGTGCTAATTTGCATGAAGCTATCTTCATTTTTCTGTGGGAACATGGCCTTTATTTCTTCAGAAGAGCATCTTGTTGTATATCTTTGGTCTGACAATTAACTGAAATGTGATTTGATTCTCATTACATATATGATAAAATATATTATCTTACTTGCTGAACTGCTGGGTATTTTCTCATATGGGCCCTTATTCAAGAAGGCTTAAGCATAGACCTAACTTTAAGCATGGGAATAGTCCCATTTAAGTCGTTGGGGCTATGTATGTACATAAAGTTAGGCATATGTTTGCAGATAATCGCTACAAAACTAAATAACGTCTGGTCTTGGAAATAATAGAAAAGAATCAGGTATGCACTTTACAAAGAATAGCTAAAAAGCAAAATGAAAGATTGAACCATTCAAAAAACTGGGTTGCTCAGAAAAAGATCCATATTAATTTTCTTTACTTCTTAAAAGCAATCCGTCAGTTTTCAAAGACTGGCATTCTCTGATGTTAACCCAGATCCAAGCAAACTCTGTCAAATACAACCTGTTTATTAAACGATTTGTATTATCCTGGGCAATACTGCTTCTAATAATTTTTGCTTTCTAAATTCCCAACCAAGATGCCAGAATATAATGACTGAGCTTACATCCTGGTGGAGGTTATGTGCTTCAAACAAGTAAATATCCCAATATAACCACGTTAGTTTTCATTAACTTTTTGTGTTTTGTAGAACAACGAGCATACAGCTTGCCAGAGCAATTGAAGGAAAAAAGGTATTGACACTTGCCACAGATGAATTTTTGCAGTGTAATTTTTATCCATCTACCATTATTTACATGTTAATGCTACTAGTTAAACACTAGTAGCACACATCTTTGTAATGCTCATCATAACTCAAAAGTAGCAGACTCAGATAGACCAATAGACCATGTTCTATTGTGGTGCCTTTTACTAATGAAGCTCAGAATGCTATGTTATACTCCATACTAGTGTGAGCGTTGGATATAGTCTATAAAAATGTTTTATTTGCAACACATTTGTTGCCTGACTGTGCAACTTTAAAGTTTGGCATTTCTTAAGTCCATTTGGCACTCTCCGTTTGTGCAATAGTCTTTACTTCTGTAACCACTTGCTGTTTGTTGACTATAATGTCATGCACTTTTCCCTACAACCCTTAGATGTAGGTGTGCTGCATCTACCGTTACTCTACACATTATTTTGTATGCCAGACACCATGAGAGCTGTTTATGTACAAGGTGCATACTGAATGAGGAGAGGATTTCCAGTTCATTTACTGTGCACATTAAAAAACTTAAAAAAAAACCCTGAGTGTTCATGTTAGTAAAGACTGTATTGTAATGAATACACACAGGGGAGCAGAGTTGCAGTTTCACAGGCAACCTTAACTGGCATCTTTTGAGTTCTTCATTTTGCAACTTTTATTGAAATTTCCTTTTTACATTTATTTATTGCAAATAAAAATCAGTTGCATGTTCTGGAACGATGTGGCTGGATACCAGGGAACCATCCCGTTGTATGTGAAGTGCAGGAATCCAAATCCCATCTTCCCTTTAGTCTGGCAGTGACACTCCCAGCAGAGCCCACTGCTGTGTCATGTGCTCCATCTGATCCCCAAGTCAGGACAACATCGTGGCTTTGCAGGCTCGCTGAGACACGCCTGTGCTCCAGTGCCATCTAGGGAGAGAAGGAGGGAAACAGCACACATCTGTGACCGATTCAGCAGGCCAGCCAGTATTCAACAGAGCACCTAAGCATGTGCTAAAATGCTGTGCTGAATTGGGACCTCTGAGGCTGGTGCTCATGCAGAAGAATCCCTGGCTGCTGCAGCCCAAGCTTCTTCTTTCACAGCTGACTGAGATCAGACATAGCAAGGAAAAGGCGTTAATGTGGGAGCTACCCAAAGGAACATGCAAAATATGGGACTATGCTTGCTGAGGGGTTTGATAACAGTATAATGATGGGAAACTTGCAGTATAGTTCGCATTATGTACAGTACCCATGCATGTGTTCCTAATTAGTATTATGCAGGGACTAATGTCACTTTTTGGTTTGATGTTGACCTCTTAAATAATTATGGTTTAAACCTGAATAGAATCATAGAAGATTAGGGTTGGAAGAGACCTCAGGAGGTCATCTAGTCCAACCCCCTGCTCAAAGCAGGACCAACACCAACTAAATACATCCTGTGATAGTTAAAAGCAGTTGAAGCAGAATATCAGCCAGCTGCTGCTCCGTTTTAAGATGTTATGTCCAGTGTAATGAACTGTATTCACTGATTTACATTTTAGGATTCAGGAGGAGGACTGGGATAAGTATATTATACCTACAAAATCCGAGTCGGAAAAATATAAAGTGAGTCGTACTTTCAGCTTCCTGATGAACAGAATGACTAGTACACGAAATAAGTGCAAGGTAATTTCGGATCTACATATAACCAGGTGCTTGTTAGCATAACTGAAATGCATTATAGCTTGGGATCAGATCTGTCTTGCCTGTTAGGTAAAGACAAGTGGCTGATTTTTCCAATTATTTAAACTGTATTTATAAGACATTTTAAATTTAAAACTTATGACAAATATGTTGTCAGTGTCCTTGTACAGACAAACGATATTGTTCATTTTTAAAAGTAACATTGTTTTCACAGTACTGAGTTCCCTTGCCACTTTTTAATTATTATTACTCATCTTGTGTCTTGTGATTTAGCTCAAGTTTTAAATGTCTGCAGTATATTTGGAAAAAGGTTTTTTTTACTTGATATACAAAAATAGAAGTATTCAAAAATGTATGTCTATTTTTCTTATTATCCACAGTAAGGACTTGATTCTGTAGTCTTTACTGTAGCATTTACTCAGTTGAGTAGTCCTGTTGAACTTAATGCGTGAATAAGTGCTGCTGAGCATATGTGAGTTTTAGAATCAGGGACCAAAGTAAGTGCTAAATGTAACCACAAAATTAGTTGTGAAAAGTAAATCAGATACTTTCAGTGTTACATTTTTAATAATCTAAAGTCTAGATTGTGCAACGTATGTCCATGCTGGTGAGCACTTACTCACATAATAATTCTATTAATGTTAACTACCGGGACTACTCATGTGAGTATGTGTCCCAATGTGACTATGTGTTGCACAATGTAGCCATAAGTTGCTATTAGTAACACAGGAAAGGAAACTTGTTTATTTCAAAAATAGATGATTTTTAACCTAGCAATGTCCCTTTGAATATCAAAAACCGAGTTGTAAAAACCAATTTTAAAACCTACCTTTAATTACAGGTGCATGTATTTGTATGTCAGATTAGGTTAATGCAGGCACACATCCCCACTGTCTCAGTTGTTACCAGAGAGAGGAGATAAATGTTTTAAAATCCATTTTCTCTTAAAAGAAAAATGTTTTAAAGTTATAATATTATGGTGATTATTTATCTATTTTAATCTCTCTTCTTTTGCCTGCTCTGTTGGATCTGAAGACAAAGAATAAGGATGCCAAAGACAAACTGAACAGACATCAGTTTATAACTGGGAACTTCTCAGGCAGTATCCCGTGTATGGCATGCGACAAAGCCCTCTTAGGGAAAGAGTCATTGCAGTGCTCTTGTAAGTAGCTACTGTCTTTTATGTAGCATTTATGTAACTTTTGAAAATCTGCTGCAGGATACTTGCTTAATATTCCATTTCAAGAGTGACACTATCTGGATTTGAAGATACATACTTCTCTACATAATCAACTAGGGTCCCCAGGTCTCAGGGAAAGGGAACAAAGGTGATGGCCACTTGCTTCACAAGAGACTTCTGCTAGTTGATTCCTGAAACAGCCCTGGAGAAAGCTAAGAGAAAAATTAAAGCCGTATTTGTGGCTATTCAGTATGTGGGTCTGAAGGAGGAAAAATGTTGAAGTCCCAGAATAAAGTGCACTACAATGTTTGACCCCTTTCAGTTTCAGGCTTTGAGATCTGTTTTTCCTTTCAGATTGCAATGCAATTGTGCATAAAAACTGTAAGGATTGTGCTCCTGCATGTACAAAGGTAACTTTCTATGCCTTACTGTTTTTATAATGTTATTGTGTATATTCTCTCTCTCTTATTTTTTAAATCAATCTCCATAGTTTCTTCTATGATGATTAGCATATGCTGTACTTATTCAGAGTGTTTGAACAGTACCTTGTCTTTGTAGGCTGCTTCATAATAGGTTCATGTTGATTGACTTACTTGTTATATGGAGACTTAAAAATAATTAGTTACTAAAACAAACAGGATGCCACAAAATGAAGCTGAGAAAGAAAACAGTGTAGAAATGATCCACCAAGTGTCTGTACACAAAGGGCTGAGAGAATGCCAAATAAACATCTAACACAACCAATAGCAATAAACAGTGTCCTTGAGCAAATACTTTATAAAAGGAGTGAAAACAGGTAGGGTCACTTCCTTTATATCTCTGGAGCGTTGCAGGATAAATTGGGATATGTAGTTCGATTTACATTTCTAAGGTGTACCTAAAAGGGCTGGCCTTGAGGAACCATTGATTTCCCCTGAGCTATATCATTTCAATGCTTCTGACAGTAGGTAATATCATCAAGTAGAGCTGAAGTATAGCAGAGCCCCCTGGAGTGTAATAACCAACATACCTCAGTAGGTAACCCCCAATTAAAATGAGGGCTACATTTTCAAAACCGTACAGTGAAGGGGGCTTCTGTTTTTTAGGGACTAACTAGTGATTTCACTGGAGTAAGCCACACCAATGCAAGTCACTTTTCAAACTGTTGCAGTGCATATAAACAAGGGATTTGCACCAGTGTGGCTATATCGGAGTAGCTATTGCAGTGCACAGATCTTCAGGGTAAACATGCCCAACATTGCACTTATAAAACATGCATTTTTTATTTTATTTTATTTTGTCTTTATCAATGACACTGAATAGCCTCTGGGCAAACTTACAAAAAGGATCTAAAACATAAATTATAATGCTAAATCAGCTGCCTCTAACAGGTACTATAACTACTAGGACTGATGGATATTTACCAGGAGGAGACAATATCCCCAACCAATCATCAAGAGGGTAAGAGAGGGAAAACTCCTTACTTGCTCTCCTCAAATGCAACACTTGTTTAAGCATATGAGCCGTGTACAATGTAGCAAAGGTTACAAATCCTGGCTCCGACAGACTGACTTAGAGTCAATTTCCTGCCTCAGGTCTCTTCAAATTCATTTAAAAAGTATAGCCCTACATGTGTAATTGGTTTCTTTAAGCCCTCACAAATCATATGCATGTTGCAAAAGAATAATTCCATAATAACATATTAATTTGAAAGAAAATAAATTGAATTAATTTTGTATGATAATGTGGCTGAAATTCATTATCCTTTCACTTTGGGTTGTTTGTCAGTAGCAGAAATACAGGATCATAATGCAGTTTGCTTGAGGGCTCTTCCAGATGATTATATGAAAGTAGATTACTGACTATTCATGGTGTAATCAGCTGTTATTTCATTTTAATAAGATGAAATTCTTCTTTACCAGAAATTCCAAGAGAGATATCATATTAAGACCAGACCACAAGCTGCCCTAACAAGTAAGTATTATAGTAAGCAAGCAAGCTAATAGGCATAAATCTATCATTTTAAAGTTTAGTGCATTGCCTGAATAATAAAATAATAGGACAAGTATTCTTCACAATTTTGTATGAGTGTGTGAGCATTTTTCCATGTGACTCCCATATCTACAGGAAAACAGGTGCATTTGTTAGTATCTAATATATATAAGGTAGGATTTTCGAAAGCACTCATAATTGGTCTAACTCTTCTCCTATTCACTTCACTGCATATTAAGCAGTGGGGGCTGTTGTTTGTCTGGCTGGAAAAGGTGTGTGCCCCTTTAAGGGCTAGAGAGTCAGAGAGTGACTTGCTGTGGCAGCTTCATATCCGGTTAGCATGGGGATGTTGACCCATTTCCCCCTCCCTTCCCTGCCCCAGGTGACTGGAAAGGAGGTGGGGACTATTTAGGTCCGTGCCAGTGCAGGAAAAGTCCTCTTTTACCTCGACCAGGCGGAGCAGCACTCACCCTTCCACCCCTGGATGTAGATAAATACAAGGTTTTGTCATGATCAGCTGTGGGCATTACACTAGTCACTCCTTTCTCTGGGGGCTGGGAAGGAATTTTCTCTTTCTCTGCTGGATTGGCCAAGGTCGGGTGGGGGGTTTTTCACTTTCCCCACAGTGATTTGGGGGCTTAGTTTGGGAATAAATAATTGGGGGGTTAGGCTGTGATGTCACAACTCCTTATGTATGCCTGGGGCAGACATCCAGTGCAGGTACTCTATAGGGAAGGGATACAGTGATCAGACAAAATGGATTGGTAAAGGATTTAAAGGAAGTATTCTTTAAAGGAGCAGAAATGGGGGCGGGGTTGGGGCTCCTACGACTGGTACAGCAGGGAGTCAATCCCCCACTCCTTTATATCCCCCACCACCATCTCATTTGGGGGACGTGGTCAGGTCCCAACAGGTTGGATGGGGATCAGGATGGGTGAAGGGGGAGGGCTGACAACAGCATCCGCCACACCAAGTATGTGTAAATGATTATGGAATTACCTGCACTGCACAATTTTATCTGCCGGTACTCCCAGACATAATTGTGGCCTAATTAAATCACATCCAATGTCTCCTGTCCTTCCTCCTGCATAGCTGGATGATGGAAGTTTTACCACTGTGAGAGCAGAGGTAAGCCAGTGTTGAGTGCTTTTGAAAATCCTCCCTGTCATGTACTCCAATGTGTGGCTCAACCATGTGTGAGTATAGGTATGGGTGTGATGCAAGTGTGTCCATGGCTTAAGCTTGTTCTCTAATTGACAGCATGGGCACCAAAGCCACTCAGCTTCACCTTGTGGCTTGTTTTTCCATCCCACTCAGAAAAGAGCACAGTGCTCTTGCACCATAAGAGAATACGCCCAGTGGCATGTATTAATCTATAAGAGAATTGTGTAGTATTTCATGCTGTAGTCATACAAGGCAATAACATATGAGGTTTTCTATAAGACTTACATATATATTTCACTTCACAGATTCATCATTTAGAGAGATTCCTCAGCCCTCAATGTTCTCAATGCATCCGTCTTCCTCAATGCCCGTTGGACTTTCTGCTGTAAGGAAAGAAGTCTCACAGCAACCTCACTCTTTATCCAAAAGTGTTCCGAGTGCCAGTTTTGAAAGGTAGGAGGCAGCTACCAGCACAGTATGCTAACTAGATTATTCAGCATTCCTAAGTGAGTTGCTACAATTAAATGCTTTTTTCATTGCAGAAGATCTATGCCATCGTCAGACCAAGACACTGATAGTAGCAGCTGGACATCCAGCTCACAGTCTGAAACGCTGCTACAATCTATAGGGACCCTTCCATCAATGGATTCTTTTGTAATGGAAGGTGAGAAGTAAACTGAGAAATCTACATGTTATAACCTATGCTGCAAAATGCAAAGTGGAATCATTAATTAGTATGTCTAAGAATACTACTTCCTACATCAAAAGAAAATGTGTGTGTAGTAACTTAATTATGATTCTGACCACCATTAAATGATGACATCAGATAAATGAGAATTAAAATTTGACCCATAATACCTTGCAAGTGGGTCTAAATTAGTGATGAACTCTTTGCTAATTGTGAGTGTTTTTTTTTTAATTTGTTGTCATTATTAAAAATTAACAGGTAAAAACTTTTGTCCTGGGCTCTCAACATCCTTGCCACTAATTAAAAAATATAATATAATATAAAAGAGATTACAAAACCGAACAGCCTCATATTTTGGCACTCAGATAGCCAGCCCTCTCCCGTCCTCACTCAGCACACACGTTACAAACAGTATCACCCATCACTCATGTTCCTCCCACAACACAAAAATCCCACCTCCCAACAGCCCTCCTCAACCCACCATTCATGTCTGGAAAGTCAATATACATGGGCTATTTCAGAATAGGGGTTGGGAGTGTGAATTCCAGAGTTGAAGGGCATTCACACAGAGAGAGAAAATCCGGCACAAGGAATCTCATGTTGGGTGTACATAAATTTGAGGCACCTCAAATCAGAGGGCACTTCTGAGGTGGTATTTCAAACAGTGGATCCAATCCTGAAAAAAATATTCCCTCTGATCCCCAAATCTCTGCTTGCCTCCACTTTGTTCTATTTACATTTTAACGTGTAAGATAATGATGCTGTCATCACTGGCAGGCTTTGTCTTTTCATTTTAATCTTTTCTCAGTACTGGTTAGAATCTTTAATTAAGGCTTACCTCAGTTCAGCAGTATACTCACTGCATGAATAAACATGCATGCACATGAGGATCTTCCCTTGCTGTGATACTGCCAACCTGTTTGTACAACCAGTGCTTACAAGGTTTTTATTTTGTCATAGATGATGTGGATGCCTCCCTGTGGACTGACCTCAGCACAGAGGCTCAGGAGTTTGAGGCAGAATCTTGGAGTCTTGTTGTGGATCCGGCATTTTGTAGCAAGCAAGAAAAGGATGTTATCAAAAGGCAGGATGTAATTTTTGGTCAGTGTTTCAGTTATTTTTAAAAAGTTGAAAATAACTTGGCACAGGCAATGAGGTGGGATACACACATCATATAACTGGAATAAAATGCTCAGTGCTTTGATTTTAATATGAATAATGAAGAATATTTAAAGACTATGTTGTCACAAATAATAATGTAACGTAAATGTAGAACTATCAGAATATTGAAGCCAATTGCCTAAAAATATTCATTTGGTTTTGAAAGTTAATTTCAATTTAACCATATTCTTGACCCATTCATGTCCACCTTTTGTGAACACTTGAGTATTGAAACTTTACTAGCATATATATTCCTGAAAAGTGAATTTTAAACTCAAATGTGGGAATAGTAATGAAAAACAAATTTTGAATTATATACTCAATTATAAAATTCACAATTTGCACTGTTTGATAGATATGTAAATCATCCAGTCAGGGAACAGAAATTCTACAATATGCCTTATGTAACTAACCAACACAACATGAAATACAAATAATTGTGATGAATTGTTTACGGATGAACTGCAGACCAAAGAATTATTTGCTAAAGAAAGTTACAAATAATTTTGAGTAAATAATACGTTTGAGAAGTTCACAACTTTTCCCTAACAGTTTGTGGGGGAAAAAGTGACATGAATTCCCTAAATTACTCATTGCAAATTATTTCCTCGGTTCTCTTGTTTACTTACCTTTTATTCTTCATAAGTCAAAATGAAGTTCCTAAAATGCTTAAATGTTCAGTATTAAATAAATCTTTAATAAAAAGTGATTTGAAAGAGAAAGCTAGTGTAGGTATCTGTAAGAATAAAATATCGAAGATCAATGTTCAGACTCATAGATAAACTGAAAATAATAATATTCTTTGCAGAAAATTGGTATTTAAAAAAAAAAACATTCTGGGGCCAGTTTGGAGATCCTTACTCAAGGTTTTATTAAGTTCTTACTGAAGTAATCTTCCAGGGACTTCAGACTCACTGAATTAGTGATGCCTGTGTATTAGTGTGCAAACAGAGCAAACTAATGTAAAGAATCTTGGTATTCGGTTAGATATGATTCCTAATGTTTACTACTAGGACTTAAAAGATTTAAGTTTAATGTAAGTTGTTAATATTGTAGAGGTTGGGAATTTCCATGTTTGAGTTGACACACTTTGCATTAGCGCAGTAAGTTCAGTAAGTTCTAACTATTTGATGTTAAAGTCAAACTATGGTGAATAATTTAACAAAGGCAAGACAAGAATTGGAGTTCGATATTTTTGACTGTGGCTTTGCTGACTTGGTCTCTGATGCTGTGTTGGTCAGCATAGTGCAGTAGAGGGAGCCAGAGGAGCTTTTTGCAGAGTAGCTGCATAGAGATCCTTCCTGTGTGAAAATGGTATTCTGCTCTCTGCATGCAAACACGTGCATTGTCCTCTTCGTTCTCTGCCTCCTTCAGACCCAAAATTTGTGCCATGGGGCAGAAATGGTAAAAGAGGAACTGTGCTGGTTGGAGAGCACATGTAACCATAGCCGGGGCTGTTTTATTAGTTTTAATGCTTATAATGGAAGAAATCGTATTTATGTCCATATATTTGAATGTAAAACTATGTGATGCATGTCAAATAATGTGAGGGAAAATGTCTGGTTGGATTATTACACTGCACCGTCTTCCTTTAAACTACAGAGCTGATGCAAACAGAAGTGCATCACATCCACACCCTCTTCATTATGTCTGAAATATTCAGGAAAGGAATGAAAGAAGAATTGCAACTAGATCACAGCACTGTAGACAAAATATTTCCCTGCTTAGATGAATTGCTAGAGATTCACAGGCAATTCTTCTGCACTATGAAGGAGAGAAGACAGGAATCGTGTGAGGGGGGAAATGAGAGAAATTTTGTAATCAACAGAATTGGAGACATCCTTGTGGAGCAGGTAAAGAGATCAGCAAAATTAAATCTTCACATATTCAAGGCCAAAAAAAGATATTTGTTGAATTCAAAATTTTTGTGGGGAAGGGAGATAACTAGATCTCTTAGGATTGGCTAATAGGATGCAAAGATTTTCATCTCTTGGTTATTGCTTCAAATTCTTGTAGTGTGAGAAAATTATTGATGATGTGGTGGAAAAAAACACGGATGACAGTTTTCATAATCTATTTGAGTATTGATGGTCTGAGTCAAGTTCATAATGGACAGTTGCTCCCATCACTTAATCTACCACCAAAACTGACACTAGCTGACACAGTTGTTAGAGAGGCAAAGGATTGAAAGAATGAATTATCCTCTCATCTCTTGAAGAGGGTCTTCCAGAACAGTGTTGATATATGTTGGCCAGGGTATATGGGGCAGCTTGTGCTACTGCTGCATGTGTTGACCTGTACTTGAAAGTGGGTGAAGTAATATCTTTTATTAGACCAAGTTCTATTGGTGAGACAAGCTTACACAGAGTTCTTCAAGTCTGGGAAATGTACTCAGTGTCACATCTAAATACAAGGTGGAATACATTGTTTAGCATAATGCATATTTTAAAGGATCATTCAAGGTGAAGTGACTCGTTAGCACCTCTCCAGTCATAACGGGGAAAGGGGAAAAAAAGCTGGCGGGGAGTGGCGGGGGGTGGGGGGGGAGATAAATGGATTGTAGATTGGATTTTTGGCTCATTACAACAGTGTTTTTATTCAATCCGTGATTTTTAGTATCTAGCAAAGTATCTAACAATCTACCAACCTCTTCATGGACCATCTTGAAGAATTTCTGGACAAATGCACCACAGAACCAATGATATACCTGAGGTACATCAATGATATTTCCATCCTCTGGCTAGATGACCTTCATAGATTTCCACTGCAACTTCAATCACTACCACCCTTCCATTAAACTCTCTCTAGAACACTCCCCAATTAGCATCAAGTTCCTGGATATCATAATCTGCTTCAACAATAGAACACCACAGATAGCTATATACAAGAAACCCACAGATCACCACACCTGTCTTCACAGATCCAGTAACCACCCTAAACACACCAAGAAATCCTGTTATCTACAGACTGGCACTCAGATCATAGAATATGGTCTGAGGAGAAAGTCTGGGGTATATACCTTAACACATTTAAAAGCACCTTCACCAAACAAGGACAATCCACCAGAGAAGTAAGTAGCATCATGGAATGGGCCACCCAAATACCCTGAGAGAACCTGCTTCAGTATGAAATAAAACCCCCATCGACCTCACATCTCTAGTTGTCACCTAGCTCCCCACACTGGAACCCATATGACAAGGTGCTGGAACAGTTTGTATAGCGTGGGTGCTGAGAGCCATTGAACCAAACTATAAACCCTGTAGATGATGGAAACAGCTTTAAGCCAGGTGCAGCACCCCGACTTCCAGCCCCTATGCCATATGGGTTATCTTCAAACAGTTATGATCCATACTTGGTGGGGACATTCTGAAAGAAACTTTTTCTCTACCTCCTCTTCTGGCCTTCAAACAACCCTGCCAAGCATGTCATTAGAAGCAAGCTCCCCACAGACCAGGACTCAAAGTAGCACCTGACCTAAGCCAGAATAACAGATGCAAAACCTGCAGACATATCTCCAATGCGCTACAAAGGATCAATACACTGTCCAAGATTCATGGGTCCTATCACAACGTGTGGTGTACCTCATCGGTGCACTAAATGCTCCAATAACAACTATGTGGGTGAAACCAGATAATCACTGCACTCTCAAGTGAACTCACACAGAAAAATGATAAAAGCCAAAAACACTATATCACCTGTGGGTGAACATTTTCACAAAATGATCACTCTATGGCTGATCTGTCCTCATCCTCAGAGGAAACCTGCAAAAAATGAACCTGGGAGCTTAAATTCATAATTCTGCTAGATACCAAAAATCATGGACTGAATAGAGACACTGGATTTATGGCTTATTACAACTATCCATAACACACTTAACCCTACCCATCCCCAGCTTTCTCCCCGCTGGAAAGATGTTAATGGGCCACTTCACCTTGAATGGTCCCTTGAAATATGTGCTAACTACTTATGCTAAACAGTCTGTTCCATCTTTTATTTAGCTGTGATGCTCTGTGTACATTTCCCAGACCTAAAGAAGAGCTCTGTGTAAGCTTGAAAGCTTGTATCTCTCACCAACAGAAGCTGGTACAATAGAAGATAGTACATCACCCACCTTGTCTCTCCAATATCTTGGGACCAACATGACTACCACAACACTGCACACTGTACTTGAAAGTGACAGCACAAATAATGGTTAAAACAAGTAGACTTCTAAAATTCTCTGTTTTATTAAACTAAGGTAATATTAATGGCAGATCTAAGGAGATTTGTTTGAGGTTTAAAATTAAATATATGAGACCACATCCAATTCACCTTACTTGTGTGCGTAGTTGTTTTTACAGTCAATCTGCTATATATATTCCAGCCTCTATTGGCCTGATTCTACATTCCTTATGGAGATTACAACTCCCATTGATTTATAGGATGCAGTGTCAGGATCCTGTATGTGGTTTATTTCCATTAACATCAATAGAAGTTACAATCAATAGTATGCAAAAATCCTTAAACATACTCTACAGTTAGGTTTATTGTTGAGTACAACTTTATTATTTTCATCAGTTTTCAGAGGAAAATGCCAATAAAATCAAGAAAATATATGGAGAATTTTGTAGTCATCAAAAAGAAGCTGTTAATCTCTTTAAAGAGCTGCAACAAAACAAGAAGTTCCAGAATTTTATTAAAGTAAGTGCTTACAAAAATATGACTGTTGTTAACAAAGTGGCCAGAAAACATGTTCATAATTTGTAGTTCTGATTTAAACAACGCAGGGCCTGATTTTAGGAAGTAACCTCCCATTTTATTCATGCAATCTTGTGGGCACAAATAATTGTAGGTGCAAAGTGGGAAATTGGATTGAGTTCCCTTTCAGAATCAGGTCCATGGTATTTAATAGATCTATTGCAATAGCTTATTAAAAAACAGAGAATCCTGCTCAATCAGAGAGCTGGTAAATTCCATTTTTGTTTAGATTAGAACATCAGTCTGTAATACACACACATTCCAGTTATGAGCCACCTCATCAATTATAAATTATATCATTCAGACATCCAGCTAAACTACCTCTGACTGTATAGGCAAGATCTCCACACTAAACAAAGGATTATATATCAAATGAGGCACAGATAATGAATGTAAAGCTTGGTTTTGTATATAATTTGCACTTTCTCAGCATTAATTGGAACTGTAGATATAGACTCAATAATTGTCAGATATCATCTTGATACTCCCATTTCACACTGGATAGTGCAGATAATTTAACATTTTTTTCAGTTTCAATTTATTTAGCACATGTAGATCTAATGCCTTTTGCTAGTAAATTAATATTTTAGTGTAACTTTCCTACTTACAATAAAATATGCATAATTATTTTTAAAGCTGCGAAATAGCAATCTTTTGGCTCGACGTCGAGGAATCCCAGAATGCATTCTACTTGTCACTCAGCGCATCACAAAATACCCAGTTCTGGTAGAAAGGATACTACAGTACTCAAAAGGTGAGTAATAGATTCAATTTTGCCTCATATCAGAGACAAATCTGGAACCTTAATACATCTCTTGCATAATGTATGCAACATAGTCCCACAGCGTGAAATTTGCAATTGTGCTGAGAGCCTGTGTGCACCACTTAAGCTGTCTACACAGGGTAAATGTCACCCAAACAGTATGTCTGGCATATATATTTGTTAAGAATGGGCAGACTTTAAAAGTTTCAGAGGTCAGGTTCAGATAAGCCTCAAAATTCAGAGGAATCTAATTGTTTTAGCAGAAGATCTTGAATGTCAGATATGGAACTTTTTTGGGACTAAGCCTGGAAAACTATTTAAATGAATCCAAGAAAGTGTCTCATAAATAGTGCTGGGCCATAAAATATTACAAAATGTTTTTTCATTAATAGTCATACAAAGTTGCTTCTATTCTTTCTGTGCCGCCTTTGAATATTCTAGTGACCAATAAACTGACAGGCATATTTGCAAAAATGGAGAATATGCAACGATTCATTCTGTAAACCAGATTCTATGTTATTTTCATCCAGTCAGGAGACACAACATGCCATGTGATCTATGTGTATAATCTAAATTTTGAATACTGCAAGTGAATTGCTTATAAAGAAACAACAGTATATGAATTATTTGCGGAAACTATTGAATAAATCTGAGATAATTACAAACTGCTCAGGGACATATATCAAATACAAAAAAGACAATATTTTTCTAATAAATTACTTATCAGAAATTAATTTCCCAGGTCTGTTTACAACATATCAGTTGATTTAAGTCTCAAACTGTGTTAGGCAGATCATATAAAATCAGGAAAAATGTCATCTCTTGAATAGGGTGAATACTGTAATGTTGTCTGTTCTTTGTTTTATACAGAAGGAACAGAAGAGCATAAAGACTTATGCAAAGCCCATTGCCTGATTAAGGACATGATTGCAGCAGTAGACTTGAAAGTCAATGAATATGAGAAAAGGCAAAAATTGCTGGAGATTCTCAATAAGATTGAAAACAAAACTTATACCAAACTGAAAAATGGCCATGTTTTCAGGAAGCAGGACTTGAAAAAGAAAGAGAGGACACTTTTGCATGAAGGTTTGGTGTATTGGAAAACTGCTACTGGACGTTTCAAAGGTACCACATCTTTGCAAAGAAATTCCATAGCCTTTTATTTGCAAATAATATATAAAGATTAACATTTGGGTTAAAAAGATAAAATAAATTGTAACAATAGTTCACAAATGTGAGTTCGTGAGGTAGTGGAATTTAAGGTACCATAAAGGAACAAGAAATGCTGCCAATCGCTGACATGATAATTCCAGAACGTGTTGTGGTTTGTATGTGATGCACAGTACACCTAGGCATGGAGCCAAATTCAGACATGATATAACCAATCACACAAGATCCTTGCACTCTGCTGCTATTTGCATTTCTTGCTGCAAACCTACCCCTCTGCACCCATAGCATGCAGTTTACACGCACACTGTCTCGTGTCATACTGACATGTACATTTACACCACCCAGTACTTCACATTTGATTTTGGCCTCTGGTGTCAAAATCACACTCACCTGCACTTGCAACACCTTCGTTTGAGAAGAAAACTCGGGAGCAAATTCAACTGGAGCCACATATGTACATCTAAGAGCAGAATTTGGTCTTCAGTGTTTAATCATACATACTTTTCTTTTTTGCTGTCATTAACATCCCATTAAAAGCCATCTATTCATGGTTTAGCTTATAAATTAGAAAAAAATGCACAAATGCTTTTACCCATATTTCCTTGTGCTGTGATTATATCAAGCCTCATTAGCATCAGTAACAAGAAAATAAATTAGAATGGGTCTGTCCTTGGATGCAATTTCTCTAAAGAACACCTAGTCACTTCAGGAAGAAGTGCTGGCAATTTGGTGAGTGTCCCGTTTTTCCATCCAAGTTAGTACTTACTGATCAAGTGATCCAGCATTCTGTTGCAGGAAGGTGGCAACTAAAAGTGCTGTCGTTCACACAAGCTGTAAAACGGTAGCCTGAAATTGCTTTTGGCAGATTGTGATGAGATGCAGATATTTCATACTCAGTTTACTGTAAGTATCAGAGGGGTAGCTGTGTTAGTCTGGATCTGTAAAAAGCAACAGAGGGTCCTGTGGCACCTTTAAGACTAACAGATGTATTGGAGCATAAGCTTTCGTGGGTGAATGTGTGTGACGAAGTGGGCATTGCATGCGTCTGACGAAGTGGGCATTCACCCACGAAAGCTTATGCTCCAATACATCTGTTAGTCTTAAAGGTGCCACAGGATCCTCTGTTGCAGTTTACTGTAAAAATTCTTAACTTTTTTCATTGATCAAGATTTGTCTTCAGGTTAAAAGGAGAAATTGATTGTGATATCTTTCATTAAAACCACTTTCTTTTTTTTAAAGACAGTTTAGCCCTGCTTCTAACTGATGTGCTGCTGTTTTTACAAGAAAAAGACCAAAAATATATATTTGCAGCTGTTGTAAGTATATAAACAGCATTTTTAATATGTATTTTAAATATTTTATTTGCACGTTTCTTAAAAGTTAGATGCTCTTCTAGGTTTTGTTATCCAATTATACTGATTGTAACATTGATTTTTTTTTCTGGTGCTGGGAATCTTGTCTGAGCAAAAATGTATTTGTATATGGAAAACTAAGATTATTTCCAAAGTTAAAGTATATGTTATTCTTCGAGTGCTTGCTTATGTCCATTCCATAGTAGGTGTGTGTGCTCGCCATATGCACCAGTGCCGGAAGTTTTTCCCTCAGCAGTATCCGTAGGGGAATGGCTCTGGTGCCCTCTGGAGTGGTGCCCACATGGTGCAGTATAAGGGGCGCCACGAGCTCCCCCCACCCTCAGTTCCTTCTTGTCGCCAGTGACTGTGAACGGAACGTTCGCCGCTCTTACTAGCGTTGCTTAGGCGTCGTTCGTACGAACTAGAGTTCTTGTAAAGTTAGTGTACATAGTTAGTAATTGAGTTAGTTAGCCCTTAGCAGTCGTTAGAGTTTTGTTAGTCCTGTCGGGGACTTAGGCAGGGGACGGAGCATGCCCTGGTCCCCAGGCTTTAAGCCCTGCAATCACTGCTAATGGCCCCCGTCCATGAGCAATCCGCATAGTAGCTGTCTCAGGTGCCTTGGTGAAGGGCACATAAGTGATAAGTGTCGAATCTGCAAGTCCTTTAAACCTAGGACCAAGAAAGAGCGTGAGATCAGACTCAAAGTGCTCCTGATGGAGTCGGCACTCACTCCGACCCCAAAACAAAGGTCCAACTCAGCACCCAACACCAGGGCATCGGTGCGTAGTGCCCCGCCAGCACCATTGACAAGCAGCACTGATCCCCATCCACAGCTCCAGCCAAGAAGTCAAAGAAGGCCGGTGGGGGGCGGTCTCCTACTCCCTGCAAGGGGAAGGACAGGGCTGGGGGTGAGCTAAGACCCACGCCAGGTCGCTCATCTCCCCCATCGGGAAGTAGGGCCTCAGCTCACGTCGAGCGATGCAGCCCACCCCGTTCCTTGCCTGCAGGCCTGGATTAACTTTTTGTGGGTCCGGTGCCAAACATATTTGTGGGCCCCCATGGGGCAAGGTGCAGGGGGCGGGATGGTCAGTCTCCATAGTGAAGGGAGGGCTGGGGGCAATGAGGCACAGCGCGGCAGGAGCAGCCCTGCTCCACACAGCCCAGCAGGAGGGCACTGTTTACAAACCTGCAACTGCCAGTCGCACACTGGCCTGCCCAGCCCTGTGCTGCCAGCATGCCCCTTCCCCTTGAGGGCAGGCCTGCACCATACCACTCCCCTGCCCAGTGCCCCACCCTTATGCCCAGCGACCCCTCGCCCAGAGACCTTCACCACAGATCTTTATGCCCAGCCCCCACCCCTCCCAGAGACCTCCCCTGCTGACCTCCTACCACAACTGCATAGCATCCTGCACACCACACCGCTCACCCAGCACTCCCCGCCCATACACCTCCCCACTGCTCACCACCTTCCTCACAGTCCCACCAGCACAGCTGCACAGCACCCCATATTCCGGAGGGGATTCTGCACCAATTAAAAATTCTGCGCACAATATTTTAAAATTCTGCAAATGTTGTTTGTCAATAAATAAATGTGGAGGCTCCAACATGGCAATAGGGAGCACAGGCCACTGGTTGCATGGAGGTGGGAGATTACTCTGCAGCCTCCCCACACCCTACCCCAGGACAGGGACTCAGCAGTGAGGCTGTACCCGACCCTGACACAGTGCAAGGGTCAGGCCTGTCCCAGAAACACCCGGGGGCCACCGTATCCATTTCATGACCTACCCTCCTTCCCCACTGTTGGAGTTTCATGCAAGAAAGAACTGAGGGGGAGGGGAGCTGGCGGTGCCCCTTGTGCCGCGCCATGTGGGTGCCACTCCAGAGGGCGCCAGAGCCACACCCCTACAGATACTGCTGAGGGGGAACCTTCTGGCACCAGTGCATGTGGCGAGCACACACACCTAATATGGAATGGACATGAGCAACACATCTTGAAGAACACCAGTTATGGAAAAGGTAACTGTCTTTTTTAAGAAGAGGGAGTTGAGCAGAAAAGAGAGGGGAGAAATTATTTTTAAGTTGTGTCTCACCTGATTATGAAGGTCCATAATAGAGCAGGTTCTTGTAGTTTTTTATAAAAGTAAATTTAAAATCTGTAAAGCAAAACTGAAGATTTATTTTAATTGCAACGATAGTAATAAATACATTATATGTCAAATATATAAAATGTCTGTGGGTAAATTTTTCAAAAGCATCTACATGAATTTGGAGCCTAAATCTCATAGAAAATCAATGGGATTTAGGCTTCTAAATCACTTGGATGGTTTTGAAAATTTTACCCTTGAGGAACTCTACACAAGCCTATGCAATTAGACATCAGGGAAAAAGACAAACATTATTACTAACACAAGTAGTCTATATGATACTACAGAGTCACATTTTTTAACATATAAACACCAGTTTTAGCCCAATAATTTATCCCAAGGACAGTGTAAAATAAATCATAATTTGACTATTGAAAGGAATACTTGATAGAATATTTGTTTGCCTGATCATTCAAAACTTGAGTCCACCAGCTGATCTTTGGCAAAATCCACTTAGTGTGACCATAAAAGTCAAGACTAAGATTAATTTGCAAAAGTAACAATTGTGCTTTTAAAAATGCTTATCTTTTGTAATAGGATAATTTTTCTTCTGCATGTGTTGATTATTTTCTATAGGACCAGAAGCCTTCGGTTATATCCCTTCAGAAGCTGATAGTAAGAGAGGTAGCCAATGAAGAAAGAGGGATGTTTCTGATTAGTGCTTCATCTGCAGGGCCTGAGATGTATGAGATTCATACAAATTCTAAAGAAGAACGCAATAACTGGATGAGGCAGATTCAAGATGCAGTGGAAAGGTATAGGAAGGTGTCTGTATTTCTTTTTACCATGCGAAGAAGGCGCATGTCTTATGGCAGGAATTGTATATCACTAGAGCTGTGCCAAGCCCGTCAGTTCAGGCTTGCATGGGGCTCAGCAAGCCATTTTGCTTGTTGGTTTTGTTTCACGTGGATTTTCACCCCACAGCCAAATTCAGCAATGGCATAAGTGGACTCAGGTTCATTTGACATCAGTATCTGGCTCCCAATACTCTATGTTAGTTCATTGCCAAATACTCACTGGAGTCACCCGTATGTTTCTGTGGTGAAATGGATTTTTTTCTTTGAGTAAACCCCAAAACCTCAGAGTGAAACTTGGCCAAACAGCTGAGTTTTTCAGAGTTTCCGTCAGAAGCTGTATACCCTTCCCCTATGAGACCTCATGTGCAAGCCAGCTCAGGTTCCCTTTCCCTAGTCTTTGGTATTCAAGATATTCTGGGGTGCTGTAGACCTCTAGACCATCTCATGTCCTTGGGAAATCTCCCTCATATCTTCTTGGGATGGCCAGCTGGCCTGCTGCCTCAGGTTTAGTTGACAAGATAAATCTGTTCCTCATAATCCCCCAAAATATCTTCACAGTACCACAGCTATGAGGGGGCCATCCATTCATTCTTAAAGACATTGGAGGGAAGGGTCAAGGCATACTATTAGCCCACAGAAGTAGGTATGGTCTCAATCTTTGCCCAATTTGCAAATCTCAGTGAACTAAGGTTGGACTGAGTATTTGCCAGGTTTGAAGATCTGTTATGAAATATTTGCACAGCTGTAGTGTTCCTTTTTTTTTTTTTTGGCAGTCCTACTATGGTGAAGAGAAACACAGAGCTTAGTTTTGAACTACTTAATATTTTAAAAGAAGCTGCAGAAGCGTCTGCTTCTCTGTTAGAGCAGAAGTTGCTAACGTTGTATTTTATTTTTTACGTCTGAAAAATTTCTGTATGTGTGTGATATATACAGATTTTACTTTATCTGCCTTTGTTTGCATTTCAACATTAAAGTTGCCCGGAGGAAGAAGGAAAAATTAGCGAATCTGATGAGGATAGACGGATAGCTGAGGCCAAAGCAGCCAAGATTCAAAAATGTCAAGGTACAGTGCCTCTCACACTACGCTTAAAATCCCAGTGCCAGAGAGTTAGGAGTGTAAAGAATAATCTGGATTACTGACTAATAAAGGGATGTACAACAGGTGCTCAGACACCATAGTGATGACTTCTGGATGGTTGGATTGATAAGCTTCAGAAGTGGTAAAGCAAGGGAGTGCTTTGACATGTGTGACTTGAGCCTAGACACATTTATTTCTTTGATATTTCATTGTATCCACCTGTTTTATATTTTTACCCTACTGCAATCAATACAAGAAAAAGTATTGAAAAAGCCAAAGAAATTGATGTTTTCAAATAGGCATTGAACAGGTATAGTTCTTTATTTGCCGAAATAGCCTAAATGTTCAGTAGTTACATGGATTTGTATTTCTTTATAACAACTCATCTGTCACTACTTCATTGTATATTATCTGAACTTGCAGCATTTAGGCCTAAGCTTTGCACTTTTGACACAATGAGATACAAATTGCACATCTTTCCTGCTGCTCCCAGGGATGATTGACTCCAGGGGAGAGCAAGTGGTAGAGTTGCTAGCATTTGAGTATTACATTCCAGGAGTGTAATCCAGACCTGTGAGGGGTTGTCACTGCCTGCCCTGCAACTTTGGGTGCCTCACAATGTTTTGCTGCTGTAGCTCCAAACCTGGGCTGCTCACAGACAGCCAAACAGCATGCAAGTCACACCAAGTGCCTATGTGTAGCTGCAGCCTGCCAGCTTCACACCAGCCACATTCTGGCTTCCAGCAGCCTTGGTAACCACTTGCAGGGTCACCCCAACACACTCCCAGTCCCAAACTTTCCCCAAATATGTGTGTTTTGCACTGTGCAGCGCTCTCCTGGACAGTTCCAATATTATAGGCCTGTTGCTCCTGGAAGGTGTCAGTGTTACAACAGTTTTCTATTTTAACTGCAGTTACCAAACAATTCAGTTTACACACTACACTGGATTAGTTTTGATTAAAATATAAAACAAGTTTAACTACAAAGAGAGAGATTTTAAGTGAATACAAGTACAAAGTATTAAAGTCAGAAATGGTTACAAGAGAAATAAAGATAAAATGCTTTCTAGTAACTAAAACTTAAACTAGACTTGATTCAAGGTAAAATTCTTACCACAGGTTCCCAGCAATATTGCTGATCAAATTTTCATGTCAGGATGTCTCACGAAATCCAAACGCTGGTTCCTTTCTCTTCTTGGGAGAAAGAGAGAGAGAGAGAAAGTCTGGGGTGTTTTTTGCCCCTCACTTTTATAGTCCAGGCAGCCTTTGAAATGCATTTTCCTGAGGGTTATCCCTGGATAAAGTTCCTTCCTGCTGTGAGGATTGAGACAAGAGTCTCCTGGTGAAAGAGGTTCCATGTTGTTGTTTGTTAAAATGTAGATTGATCTATTCCTGCTCCCTCCCTCCCCCACTTTGCTGCCAAAGAATGGCCACTTGATGTGTGATTGCCAATCAGATTTGATGACACCTGGCTAGAGGTGCCAGCTTGTATTTTGTCTTTGAAAAACAGGTTTCTCCCCTCCTCCCCCCGATTTGTCTGGTGGACAAATTTCACCATGATATTATTAACCTGCAAGTTATTGATACCTCACAAAGCATATTTTGTTCAAAGATTACAATCGCATATATGATATGAATACTCGGGTGCTTATGAATACTTTGGTCATAATGGGGAGGACAACTTTAGATCTCCACTGGGACCTTCATGGTGGAGGCTAATTAGATATGCACTGAATCCTCACTTCCTCTAGCTGCCTTAGCCAGGCCTCCTTCATGGAATTGCCCACTTTTGGGGCTGCATCAAATGGCTGAGGGGCCCACAATGTAGTCATCAGAATTCCTTACCAGTCAGACTTTCTGCCGCTGTGGGGACTTTGTCAGGATCTGGGTCAGCTTTTATCAGTGCAGACCACGGATGGAATGAATCTTGTCCCTTTCAGTTTACAAAAGGTATCATGCAAGCTGAGTCACTCCTTGGCTTTGTTTGTAGGTATGTAGTAGCTTTGAATTAGCAATGATAATGTGGCAGATGGATAAGAGGAGGAGTGGGGAGCGTACTTTACCTTCAGAACAGAATGGTGTTATTGCTAACATAATATGTCCAAATTTGGTGAATAGAATCTCTGAGTAACCAGGACCAGCAGATCTGCAGTTATTTGGAAGATAAGCTGCATATCTATGCAGAGCTTGGAGATATGAGTGGATTTGAGGATGTCCATGTGGAACCACATCTCCTTATCAAACCTGACTCTGGAGAAATGCCACAGGCTTCCTCATTGTTGGCAGCAGCACTCAGGGAAGGTGAGATTGTCTAGAAGGAAATGAAGCAGCAACTATGTAGATCACAGATGCCGGCTTCCAACTTTCCCTGGGTGTGCTCAACCCCTGCTCAGCCCCAGGCCCTGCTCCCACTCCACCCCTTCCCCCAAGGCCCGCCCCACCTCTTCCCACCCCCGCTATGCCCCTGCCCAGCTCCGCCCCCTTCCCCGAGTGTGCCCTGTCCCCACTCCTCCTCCTCCCTCCCAGCACCTCCTGCACACCACGGATGGGTGGGAGGTGCTGGGGGGGGGCAGCTTGGCTGCGGCTGGGTGCTAAGCACCCACTAATTTTTTTTCCGTCGTGCTGCAGCCCTGGAGCATCTCCGGAGTCAGCTCCTATGGTGTAGATAGGCCCCGAGGGAGGTATTTGAAGTAAATAATCCATTGATATCCACTTAGTTTGCAGCCATATTGCTTTATGGTATGGTTTAGCAAGGTCTCAAAAGCTCAGCAGATTTGAGCTATGTGAATAGCTGGATAAGAGACCTCCAAGAAACGTCTACCCTAGTGCTGTGGGAGGTGGTGCTCTGGGTTGCATGTTTTATGGAGTCATAGAAATGTAGGGCTGGAAAAGGGACCATGTAAACCTAGACCACTCCTGACAGGTTCAACCTGTTCATAAAAACCTTCAATGCTGAGGATTCTACAATCTCCCTTGGAAGCCTATTCCTGAACTTAACTACCCTTATAGTTAGAAAGCTTTATATCTAACCTCCCTTGCTGCAGATTAAGCCCATTGCTACTTGTGCTACCTTCAGTGGACATGGAGAACAGTCGATCACTGTCCCCTTTATAACAGCCCTTGACATATTTGAAAACTGTTATTAGCTCCGCCCTCAGTCTGCTTTTTTCAAGACTAAACATGCCCAATTTTTAACCTTTTCTGATAGGTCAGATTTTCTAACCCTTTTACATTTTTGTTGCTCTCTTCTGGGCTCTCTACAGTTTGTCCACATCTTTCTTAAAATGTGGAACCCAAAGCTGGACACAGTACCCAGCTGAGGCCTCACCAATGCAAAGAAGATTGGGACAGTTACCTCCTGTGTCTTGCATACGACACTCCAGTCAATGCACCACAGAACGATATTAGCTTTTTTCACAACTTCATCACGTTGGTTCATATTCAATTTATGATCCGCTATAAATCCCAGATCTTTTTCAGTAGTACTACTGCCTAGCCAATTAGTCTCCATTTTGTAGTTGTACATTTGATTTTTCCTTCCCAAGCATAGTACTCTTCACTTTTCTCTAGTGAATTTCCTCTTGTTGATTTCAGACCAATTCTCCGGTTTCTCCAGGTCATTTTAAATTCTAATCCCATCTTTCAAAGTGCTGGCAACCTCTCCTATCTTAGCGTTCTCCACAGATTTTATAAATAAACGGTCCACTCTGTTATCCAACTCATCAATGAAAATGTTGAATAGTACCAGACCCAGAACAGACCTCTGCAGGACCCCACTAGATACGTTCTCCCAGTTTGACAGTGAACAATTGATCACTACTCTTTGAGTATGGTTTTTCAACCAGTTGTGCCCCTGTCTTATAGTAATTTCATTTAGATCACATTTTCATAGTTTGCTTATGAGAATTTCATGTGGGGCTGTGTCAAAAGCCTTACTGAACTCAAGATGTAGCACATCTACTGCTTCCCCCCCCCAACCCTGTCAAAGAAGGAAACTCTGACTGATGATTGGTGAAATCTATAGGAAAAAACTTGTCCATGTTTTGGAGGTGTTCATGATGGAAGAATATTTTCTTCTAATATTATTTCAAACAAGTCATATTTGAATTAAATGTACTGTCTGAGTATAATGTTATCATTCTGTCTACTGAGAAATACATAGATTTACAATGAAAAGCCCCAAATTTGAAGTAAGTTAATCAGTTGCCAAGAAGGTATTACTTAGATGCTGGAAAGATGTATCTCCATTTTCATAGTGGAACCTGACCTCTCTGAGGGTGCATCTTACGAGATAATTATCTCTTGCTTATAGAATAAAAACAATAATGTACATGGGAACCCTGTGTAAGTCACTTACAATTAAGTATAATAGAGCATACACACATCCTCCTTTTTCTGCCCATTTTTAATTTTGATTTTCCTTCCCATCTCTGTTGCTCTTGACGGTGCCTTAAACATCTGGGTTTTGAGTTTAATGTTACAGCAGTTCCCAAGGGGATCACTTTCCAGTACAAAAATACTGTAATTATTTATGTAGAATGCAGCTGTTTCATTGGTTTCCGTAACACATATTTTCCTCTCCAGCTGAAAGCCTCCATGTTGCTGTAACATCATCACAAGCAAATGACACAAACAAGTCATCAGAGGAGAGTACTGGAGAACCAAGCTTGACACACACACTTAGTGCAAATGAAATATTTGAATCTCCTACTCGTAAGTAAAACATGACACTTTTACTTGCCCAGATAACAGTACTAATTGTCTCAGGATGTTTCCCAGCCTTCTGCAATCCATAACAGTCTAGGGTCAATAAAGAACAATATAGTAGTAATAAAAAAGTACCACAGAGCAGATCCTCAGCTGCTGTACATTGGCATAGCTTCATTGAAGTCAGTGGATAATTTATACCAGGTGAGGACCTGCCTTGATGTGTACCTTCCTCCAGTCCACATTAATATTTCATATATGTATAAAATGCACTATCTTGTCTTTACTGTTGAACTCCATAGCAAGCATATATTGCCTTTTAAATAATTTCTGCTGACTTTCATGAGAGGCCCTATAAATCAGACGAGGTACAGAGCTTGACATTCCAATCATAAGAGCTATTATACAGTGTAGATTTCTTAACCAGTTGAAAATTCTGGTACTAAACGCTGTAAAACTACTGATACAGTGAAGTTCCAGCTATATTTATTTCATAACATGTTGTTGGGTTTTTTTTTTTTTTTTTTTTTTACAAGTGGGGCATTTCTTATTTTTTGAGATAGAAAAGGAAGAAATGCCACCTTCTCTCTCACAGTTGTATTTCCCATCAGCATCTATGTATGGGTTGGGGACAATTTATGTAAATCTGTAGTTTCAGCATACTGTAAGTTTAACACATGGTGTGCTGTTTGTTTCTCTATTCAGAAAAGGAGTGTACTGTGTAATGTTTAGCATTTTTCTTATTTTTCTGCCTATCCCACACCTTTTGTTGGGTTTTCATCACTAGTTACAGAAATAAAAGGAGATGAAGAGTCTTGTGACTTCAGTCCCAGGATTTGTCATGCCGTGAATGAAGTGGCAGGCTCTCTGATGGGGGATAAGGTACTGTAAATGATCTATCTTCCTGTGTGTTTGTATAGCACCCACCCCAATGGGCTCTGCAATCCAGACTAGAGGTTCCTGCAGTGCAGATAAATAAAGAATAATAACGTGGTATTTAAGAACTGTATCTGTGCCCACAGCACTGGATGAGTGCATTTTATTAAGCCCAAATAAATAAATGAAATGAAATGAAGTTCACTGGAGCTAACTGTGGCAGCCTTACAAGCCTGTGGGCTTAGAGCAGCAGCTGCAGGGCCACTCTGTGCCAGTTGTGCAGTGTTAAGGTTCCTGGATCCATCCTGACCTGCTACTTAACACCAACCTATGTTGGGCAGATAATGGGACTCCCTCCACTCCCCTCTCTGACACAGGGTAGTGAAAGCCCCTGCTTGGCATAGATCTCGGATGGCACAAACAGGACTTGTGCTGGCTGTCCTTACCAGGGTGACTTTCACCTCACTCCCAACTCCCATGTAAAACAGACTTGGTGTTCTTACACCAAGTCACTTTTGAATTTTAAGTGGACACAAAACAGAACAATTTCAAAATAAGAGAAACTACCAATATTGCAAAATCCCTTAACTCTTTAAACAACTCATGCAATTAATTCCAAACTGTTGGACTGAAAAATCTCTCCCTGACGGAGCATACATGGGAAACATTTCAGGCAGTAGCAAGATGCTTTTTCAGAAAGTTAGAACGGGGATCAAAATTGAGCGAAAACTAAAGCCTTCCTATAGAGAGAAGGGGCAAACTGGGAGCTTTACAGAGAAGCAGAAAAAGGGGGAAAGCGGGAGAGAGAGAGAGAGAGAGAGAGAAAGATGAGGGAAAATATTAAACATGGAAAGCAACATTGTAAAAATGCTTAGAAAAGGCAGGGAAAAGACAAAAAGGAAAAAAGAGATCAGAGGGGTAAAAGTGAGAGAGAATGAACAAAAACTAGGTGAGATGCACCAATCCCACCTGGGGTTTGAGGAGACACATTCAGACCCATTGCAGACTTTGGGCTTCCAAGGCAAAACGGCTGGGAACCAGAGCTTCTTGCTGTGTAATAAATCAGCCACCAGGAGGTGGCAGAACAAGCACACACAAGAGAAGAGACAAGGGATTTCAAGGGCAGCTGACGCTCTCAAACCTTTCTTAGAGGATGGTCATGGGCACGGATTGTCCAATGCTATGTTCTGATTGGCCCATTCGGCACTTTTTAGTGATATCAACTGCCACTCAGGCCCAGCTGTGATCTCAGTTCCAGCTCATGCCCATTATATGGAATTCAAAAGGTTTAATAAGAATAAATAAGGGGGAATGGTTGGTCATCTTTCCCCCCATAGATACTCCTCTTTCTCCATTTAACGTAAGAGCTGTAGGATTTTACAGCAATCCCTCTCAGCCCTGCTTTCTGTGCCAACCTTCCCTCCTGTCCTTCTCTTTCCCCTTCCCTCTTCCTTGTCCCCCTTTCTTTGCCTCAAACCAAACCTTAACCAAAGCAGCCCAGCTGCTTCTTCAGTGCTGCTCAGCTCTGCAGCCGGGCCAGAAGGGGAGTCAGCAGCTCTTCCATTTTTTAGTGCTCCCGCTGCATTGGGACTTCAGCGGGGAATCTGCTACAGAGCTGAGCAGCTTTTCAGTTAGTGTTTACAGTGGGGAGGGAAGACAGAGAGAAGATGGAGAGGGAAAGGGAGGGGAAAATGTATCAAGTTTAATGTTTCCACTTCCCCCCTGACCTTGGCTGCATTCTCAGCAGCAGCTTGTGGCCTTTCCCTTTCTGTTCTCACTTTTGGATATCAAAACTAAATCAGGCCCCTAATTTACTCTTTATAATGGAAAGTAAGATTCAGCAGTGAGTTTTGGTCCACAAAGTGCTGTTGAAGATGCTGCTGTTGTCATGGAGAAGTGAGAGAGAGTCCAGATATTCTAGGCAACCAAAAATGGTGTAACAGTAATCACATAGCAAGTATACTCAAAGTAGTCTAGAAAGGATTGTGTTTGGCTTCTTCACTATTTGTTTTTCCTCATCCTTCTCATAGGAGCTGTTTTTCATGATGGAAGGCTTGTGGGTAACTTCTCCACCCCGGCCCAAATCCTTATTCCCAAATTTTAAAAAGGTTCTTAGGAAAAAAAAGAAATGTAGACTTAATGACCCAGCTCTAATAGCAACAAGCCTTGACAGGATGCATATTAGTAGGCTATTGATGTATTTTTCAGGGGGCTGAATGCATTCACCCTTCTGCTTCATGCCTCATAACACACTTAAGGCATTCACCCTAGTTTGCTAATATAAACCCTGTTGTGGTTTCTTGCTGTGTTAATACATAGTTTGTAGTTCTTCAGAAATCTGTTACAACTGACTGTAAGTCACACAAGTCACTCTACTATACATACTGTAATCAGGATACTGTATTTGCAAAATTGTCAAGGAAACAAAGTGTTAATGGAAATATCATTTCTTTGCAGGAGTTGTCCACATGGGGATTAAAATTGTGGATGAAATACTTTTGTTTTTACAGTTGTCCTTGGGATCGCTAGTGATTTCCAAGTAATTTCTGGTGTTGGTGAATTATTAGTCTTCATAGATTACTGTTCCTGTCTTTTGTCACATGACACATAAAAAGGTTTGACTTAGTATTGCATGAATTAGCAATATGAGTATTTGGGCTAGGAAAAAACATTACCTAGAATATCCTATTTCAAAGTTTATAACAGCTATTCACAGCTATATGTATTCATATTTATTGTAGGTTGAATGCATGAATTTCTCAGGTTCCACACCGACAGAGGTGAGTATAAAGTTCAAATATGAATGTATTATTTAGTTAAACTTTACAGTTTTCATAGTTTTGAAAATCCTTCTCTTATTTTCCAGATTGTACAAGCAATCCAGAATTTAACCCGCCTCTTGTACAGCATACAGGTGATTACTCTGTTAACTTTGTACAGTAATACATCTATTAATGTTTCCCTTTAGAAGAAGTTTCTTTATCTTGCCCTTCTTTCAGACATTGTCACCATGTTACATTCTATTGACTTTTTACTGTTGCATAATTTAAATAATAAAGCAATATAATATGTGTTGGTTTATATTATCCATCTTCTCTCTGTCTTCCCTCCCCACTGTAAACACAGCTCTTAGTGAAAGAAGTAGTTACTCTATAACAAAATAAACAGGGCTTTTTTCTGCTATGTACTTAAGCAGACCTCATTCATGTAGTAGCTGAGCACCCCACAATCATTAATGTAGTTATCCTCACAACACCCCTGTGAGATATGAGGTGCTGTATGTCCCCATTTTACAATGAGAGAACTGAGGCACAGAGAGGCTAAGTGACTTGCCCAAAGTCACACAGGAAATCTGTGGCAGAGCAGGGACTTGAACCCAGATCTCCCAAGTTCTAGGCTAGTGCCCTAACCATTGAACCATCCTTTTTCTCTGTGAACTCCTTTGGGACAAGGATTGTGTGGCCTTCTGGACAGAGCACTTGACTGGGACTCAGGAGGCCTGGGGTTTATTCCTCACTATGCCACTGGCCTGCTGGGCCACCTTGGGCAAGTCTATGACTCTGTGACTCAGTTTCCCTATCTGTAAAATGGGATTGAAGATACAGACCTCCTTTATAAGGCTCTTTGAAATCTACTGATGAAAAGCTTCATTTCAGGTTTATCTGCATAAGCTCTTTCTCTCTATTATTATTATTACAATACAGCATCTAGAACAATGAGGCCCTGATCCTAATTTGGGTTTCTGGACATGTCTGTAATATAAAAACTAGATGATAATATTCAGCACTAACTAGAAACTCCCTGAAAAAGAGTGAAATTCAATTCATTACAAAATGTCTCTCAGAACATGCATGAATACAGAATTCTGTACTTTTAATAGGCAGCAGGTTTAAAACAAACAAAAGGAAGTATTTCTTCACACAACGCACAGTCAACCTGTGGAACTCTTTGCCAGAAGATGTTGTGAAGGCCAAGACTATAACAGGGTTCAAAAAGGAACTAGATAAATTAATGAAGGATAGGTCCATCAATGGCTATTAGCCAGGATGGGCAGGGATGGTCTCCCTAGCCTCTGTTTGCCAGAAGCCAGGAATGGGCGATAGGGGATGGATCACTTGATGATTACCTGTTCTGTATATTCCCTCTGGGGTACCTGGCATTGAACACTGTCGGAAGACAGGATAATGGGCTAGATGGACCTTTGGTCTGACCCAGTATGGCTGTTCTTATGTTCATGATGAATAGACTCCAAAGAAGCATTTGAGTGCTGACGCTTAAGGAAAATAGTAATATTTTTACCTAATGTTTATTAAAAATAATTCAAAACCAGGTGGACATTAATATTTGGTTTTACTAGGCAGCCTTAACCATCCAGGACAGTTACGTGGAGATCCATAAGATACTGCTGCACGAGCATGAAAGGACCAGTCGGGGTCACAGTTCTCGTGGAAACCTACTGCTAGACCAGGAAAAATGCCGAAATTTGGAAAAACAAAGGGAAGAACTGGCAAATATACACAAACTTCAGCAACAGTTTCAACAGGAGCAGCAGCGTTGGTCCCGCGAGTGTGACCAGCAGCAACGGGAGCAGGAGATAAGAGAGAATCAGCTGCAGGAGAGGGAGAGAGATTGCCTGTGTCAGGAAGAGCTTCTTCACCAGAACCGGGGAGAACTGGAGCTTCAGCTGCAAGAGTTCCAGCAGAACCTGGAAAGGCTTAGGGAGGGCCAGAGGATGGTGGAAAAGGAAAGAGACAACGTGAAGATGCAACAAAAGATATTGTGGCACTGGAAACACAGCCGCCAGAGCAGTCTGCCTGCAGCATTTCCATCTTCAGGGAGCAATGAGGTACATGATTTCCCTTCAATAATTTTCCTCTAAGCCAGTCTATATTATTATGGTGACCTAAACTTAAGATGCTGAAATTGCAGAGAGTGTTTTCTGAGACAAGTCTGATACTTCATTTGGCAACTTGTTGAGTTAGTGTGTATGGGACCTAGCTTCAGGAGCATCCAAGGGTTTCCCATAGGCTGGGAGCACTGCAGAATGACACTCTGCCCATGGGTATAAACGTGAGGAATAGAAAGAATCATCATGTCCACATTTTACTCTGCCACTTCTTCTTTCCCATTAAATAGTTGGGGAAATGTTTAGTTTTCTGGAACAATAGAACCCCCTTGTTTCTCAGAGGAAGGCTAGATCCATGTGTGGGGTGCAGACTGTCTAGAAACTTCTAAGGGACAGATCCTCAACAATTGCTCCAGTCCCTTTGCAACAGTGCTGGCTCGAGTGAGCAGCTGGGAGTTTCCCTGTTAGGTATAAAACCTCCTCTGTGTCACCCTCTCTCACAAACAGCATCTTAGATGTGGGCAGGAGGGGTTGTGCTTCAGGCCAGTGAACCCTGATGGTATAATGGCCTGGTGGGGGCCATTGTCAGTTGACACAATTTGCAGAATCCCTGAGACTGCTTTGAGCTATGAAGAGAACCAAATTGCTTTTTGCGCCCCCCCCCCCAATCCTGGGAGTTGGGGGCCAGAGAGCAAAAAGTTGGCAGAAAACCACATATGTCCCTGACCAGCCCCAGCTGAGGCTTGGTACTGGCCAGCGCTCAAAATGAGAGGCAAGTGAGGGCCTCCTCCCACTCACCTCCCTATTTGATCTAACCCCAGAGAAAGCAGTGTGAATGTGACTAAATCTGTATACTTACCAGTCTGAGCACTGTTGCAGCTGAAGATTATTTCAGTTTCCAATGTACTTTGGCTCACTGGGCAGGACTTACTAAAAGAGATGACAAAAAAGAGTCTGCCCATCAGCTGTTATGGAGGGGCTGGGGGTGTCTATTGGAATGTTCTAATGGGTGGGAGAAATGCTAACAGACTGTGATGGAGAGAGAAGAACACCAGAGCGATCTAGGCAGCCCACGGTATCAAGTTCCTGCTTCCCATTCCTTTAACTAAAATCTATAAGCTCCTCATTGCTATGGCTGAAATTCAGTCTTTGTCCCCGAAGGCTGTCTCAGTGGTGGCCTCATGTATTAACAAACCCTCTCTGCCTGTTGAAAGAATGACACTCTTAAGAGCTGCTTGAAAAGAAGACACTGATGACTTTTAAAAAGCCTCTATGAATTTGCAACTGGAGTGGTTGTCTTGCCATTTCTGCTCATTCTTTCTAAGTGGCATGGTCCAATGTTGAGCAGAGGGACAGAGTTTAACCCCTTCAAAGTGAGCAGCAAAAGCTCAGCTCCTCCCTGGATCTGGCCCTTTGTTATTTTCCATTTGGCAAACATTGATTGGTTTTCTTGTGTTATGAACGGAGTTGAGACATTATTTAGTAGACTCTTGCTGATTATTCTTATACAACACAAATGGCTTAATATGTTCATCCTAGCACCTGCTGAATAAAGTGGGCATTTGTTATGAATTTCACCCTTACTGGCAGCTAGTATAAGAAGGGGACTTACGATGTTAGGCAAAGATGAAGTAGTTAGCTACATGTTTTCCTTGTTTTCTCTTGTGCAGATAATAGGACATAATCAATCGGAGAACTTATGTGCTGAAAATTCATTCTTCATAAATGAAGCTTTAGTACAGATGTCACTAAACAGTCTCAACAGATCAAATCCATCTCTAGTGTACCAGGATGGTGTGTATGGGATAAACATCACCAGTTCAGATGTAACCAGGACTAGTGAAAATCAACCAGCAGTCACCAATGAACTCTGGAAATCTACTGCTCCCTGCCATCAGGTCTCCTCCTCCTGCAAAAGCAACAAGGATGCTTGTAATAATGGTAATTAATGCCTTAAATCTGTATCTAATAGAAAACAAGGAATCCATCGCCTCTCAAAGGTATTATTCCTATACATGAAGGAAATTCTGTAGTAAAAATGAACACTAATAATATTGCAGTGGTGAGTTGGTGTGTGTGTGCCAATGGATGAATGGGTGATACTTGATCACCGTTTGATTGTGATGATGTGTAAGAAGAGTTGCTAATACAGTAGATTTTACTGAGACAACTCTGTTACACTGACTGACGGGAGAGGAGAAAAGGAAGTCAGAGGAACGGAACAAAAATAGATGAATAACTCAGTCTTTGCAAAAGCTATCCTGTGTTTTGTATTTGCATCCTGTGTGTCACCAAATCAAGACCTTTTTTCAACATGCTAAGGTTTGCCTGCATTTCACATTACTGTATAAAATATCAAGGCTGCAGACAAGTGGCTACTGCAAGAACCTGCCTGTTCAATACTTGAAATTTCTGAGTCAGAACAGCTTTTAATTTATAACTTCTAACTGATGATTAGTGCTTAGAGTAATCCTTGAACACACCCTTTGCTTCAGGACCTCATTGAGGATCCACTGAGAATGGCATTGAAAGACTCACCTTAATCATGGAAAGAAAATCACATAACTTCTAGGGAATAAAGGAATCCTGAACAATAAGTAGTATGAGTTTGTGAAGAATAGCTCTTACTGTAAGATCTTGATTACTCCCCTTCCCGCTCCCAAATTGCAAAATTACTGGATGCAGGGAAAGTTGTAGATAAAATGTTTGGATTCTGTTACTGCAGTTGATACTATTTCATGAAATCTCACGCTCAGTACAGGTGAGCTTTAGCAAGAAGTATTGTCCTATGGATTGAAAACTTGCTGAAGGATTTAAATAAAAGTTAATGATAAACTCCAAAGTATCAAGTTTTCAAGGAGGCAGCTAGCTGGGGTACCTTCAGGTTCTGGGTCAGTTTTGGTCTTATTTAGTATCTTCATTGATTCATTACAGTTTGTAAGGCACTCTGAACCTGGTAGAAAAGCCAATAAATAAATAAAATCTAGTAGACGTAGGGGACAAGCCGGCACTGGCAGGGAAATAGATTAAATGACCAAGTAGGGTTTTTTTCCCCCATCACTAACTTCTGTGATTCCAAGTGACACGTGGCAATTTAGCATTACTGGGTGAGGTCTGAACACATTACCTCTTGCCAGCTCAAAGAATAAAAATGTCCTGAGAATTAGATCTGAGCCTGCTTCATGGCAGTGCAGAAAGATCACTCTTCCTACAACCAACTGTGTAGGTGTTATGTTCAAAACAGGGCAAAAAAACGGTGAGCGGAGCTGGGTTGATCAAAAATTGAAAACATGCATACGCACAGGGTTATTTTCAGTAATCTTGGGCCAGATCTTAAAGTTGTTACTCAAACAAGAACTTAATTGACTAAGGAGTTGGCTCCTTAATTCCCTTTTTCATGCATAAAAAGAGAATCATCTCAAGTCTTTCTTGAGCAAACATTATCTTTAACACACTTACTTCCCATATAGCAATAACGATCAGTCACCCTATAATGATAAAAAATGGGCCAGTCTGATCATTATAATTGTTTTACACTGTGTAACAAAGCAAATCAACCTAATTATTAATACATAGCGCCCTACCAAATTCACGGCCATGAAAAACATGTCATGGATCGTGAAATCTGGTGTCCCCCCGAGAAATCTGGTCTTTTGTGTGCTTTTACCCTATACTATACAGATCTCACAGGGGAGACTAGTGTTTCTCAAATTGGGGGTTGCAGTGGGATTGCAAGGTTATTTTAGGGGGGATCACAGTATTGCCACTTTTACTTCTGGGCAGCCAGAGAGCGGCGGCTGTTAGACAGGCGCCCAGCTCTGAACGCAGCGCCCTACCAGCAGCAGTGCAGAAGTAAGGGTGGCAATACTGTGCCATGCCGCCCTTATTCCTGTCCTGCTGCCTTTAGAGCTGGGTGGCCAGAGAGTAGCGGCTGCTGACTGAGGGCCCAGCTCTGCAGGCAGCAGCGCAGGAATAAAGGGGGCAATACCATACCACACCATCTTTACTTTTGAGCTGCTGCTGGCAGCGGCTCTGCCTTCAGAGCTGGGCTCCCGGCCAGCAGCTGCCACTCTCCAGCTGCCCAGCTCCAAAGGCAGTACCACTGCCACCAGCAGCACAGGAGTAAGGGTAGCAGTATCGCAATGCCCTCTACAATAACCTTGCAACCCCCCCCCCCCCACACACACACACACACTCCCTTTTGGGTCAGGACCCCTACAATTACAATACTGTGATATTTCAGGTTTAAATAGCTGAAATCATGAAATTTACGATTTTTAAAATCCTATGACCAAAATGGACCGTGAATTTGGTAGGGCCCTATTTAATATAGGGTAACATTTTCAAAAATGCCTAAATGACTTAGGCCTGGTCAAGGTTGTTCCAGTTTAACTAAAGCTGTGATTTTTATTCTGATGTAATTAAACTAATGCAACTCAATGTGTCAACACTTATGCAGGATTAAATGTATGGAAATTGGTTTAGCTTGCATTGATAAATGTGTAGGTGCAAGCTGAACCAATGTAACCAGTATTAAACCTACAGAAGGGGTTACATGCCAAAAGTTGCACTGGTTTAATTAAATTGATTCTACATTAATCTGGTGCAACATCTGTGTGTAGACAAGCCCTGGGGCTCCTAAGACACATAGGCACTTTTTAAAATGTTACCCATAGTGTACAGCTAGAGCAGGTGGTGTGTTGAACCCCCCAAATAGATATGGTATGATATTCCATTGTAATGTTTGTAAAAGAGAGATGAAAGGTATTTTGTATTACAGTCATACACTGTGTGAGTCTGAATGATTCAGGCCTCGCTCTGTCATCCATCATATGCTGCTGTACACAGAGTATGGAATGAGAAGAACTTTAAACTTCTCTGCTGAAAGACAGATGGCATTCTAAAGCAAAATCAAATGGCTCAGCACATGGAAATGAAGTAAATCTCCCAACATAAAATAAGCTGAGTTGTGTGGATATTTCATATCAGGAAACTGATTTTTTTCCCCATGCATTTTGCTAAACTTTCAGAGTTCAGGGAGATTTCTAATCATACGCACACATTTCCTGATACTTCTTCAGGATAAAGTCAGTTCTGCTCCATAGTGTTCTAAAATTCTGACTGTGACAGGTATGGCAATATCCTGCAATATCTTGGACAGACCTCATTGAATTCAGTTAGATCTTACTGTGTTAAATTTATGTATCACCGTGAGCCAGGTATTCTATTTCATTCCATGGGGTGTGGGACCCCAGCTCTCCAAGAACTAAGAACAATGGGGTATGATTAGACAAATTCGATCAGATTGTAAAAAACCTCCTGAGAGGCACCACCACCTGGAGAGACTTGCATATACTGGTTCAAACTGGATTCTCTGGAGAACAGCAGACAAAGAATGGACTTTTGGATAAATAAACTGAGTTTAAACGGACTTGAGGCCTTGGTTCTGATCCAGCAAATGGGCAGGATGTATGGTCCAAAGGGAGGGCCCCAATCCTCTAGGGAAGGGTTGGAAGGACTGACACCAGCCAGAGTCTTTGTGGAGTTTGGGGAGAGGGTGTGATCTCTGGTAAGCGTATTAGCATGCACGTAGGTTTTTTAATGGTTTTCAATATGCTTTTCCTGTAATGCTTTTACCTTAAGAATAAATGTGCTTGCTTAGAAAGAGCCAGGTCATAACACCTGTGGGTAACTACTCTGTTTATACCTCTGAGAAGGAGGCAAAGTAGGCCTCCTTAAACAGTCTGGCTTGCTAGGGAACTCATAGTGTAGGTAGGAAACTGTGCAGCCTGGGAAAAACCTGTTCAGGATAGAGAGAGAGACAGGCCTCTGCCAAATTGTGTTATACCTGCAACACAATTTAACTTTATAAATATACCCACATGAAAATAGCTACATTCCTTTACTTAATAATACTGAATTAATATTTTAAAAGGTAAGACGTAAGGTTTCTTCACATAGCTGACATGATTACAAAGTGTGTGTGTGTGTGTGTGTGTGTGTGTGTGTGTGTGCGCGCGCGCGCACTTACCAAAGACCTAGGGCAAGTTCCCTTAAGCTGTAACTGGCATTATCTCCCATACAGTCATTTAGTAGAAGGAAGAAAATGATTGAAAGAAAAATGTCTTAATACCATAGGGTAATAGTTGTTGTCTTCTTTCATGCAGATAATTTAACAACTTCAGCTAATTGGAAGGAGGAATGAAATATTGTTCTGTGTCAGGATAGCTTAAGAATTGAATAAATTATGTCCCGGCATTCAATTGACATGTCTGAGTTCATATCCACAATGGTGCCTAAGGATTTAGCCATGCACTGTACTGAATCTTTACCTCTTATAATGTGTACGCTTTTAAAGTCTTATATGAATGCTTCAATATAAGGTGCTGTAGTGCATTTTCTATTCAGATGTTATCTGTACCAGTAATTGTATTGAAGTCTGAACAACAGATAGATCTGGGGGGAAATTGAAGTTTGATTTTTTATTTTTATTTTTTGCAATCTCATCACAAGATATGTCCATGTATAGTGTACTGAAAAGTATAACATAAATATTTCTTGGGAATGTACCCAAAATTATTGATATCATTCCAAACAAGCAAAAGATTAAAAAATTCATAACACCATTTTACTTATATATGTTTTTCGCTATTATTCATTCTGACACATTTTGAAAGCATAAAACACATTTTTGGGGAAAGATGAAAACTTCAAGTCTTCAGTTGTTTTCCTTAGTGACCTGAGACAATTTTGAATGGATGCACCAATTATTCATCTCATCTCATCTCATCTCATCTCATCTAGCTTAGATTATACATGGGTGGCAGGTATAATAGGCTACGGGAGGTTCAGCCTCCCCTGGCGCAGCCGCTGCCGCTGGACACTGGTTGTAAGTTTGGTGGAAGTTTTTGCTTATTATTATGCCCCATGCAGGTTCTGGGGCGGCCAAGGAGGCAGTATCTGCTATTCAGCTTCCTGGGTTCATCAGTAACCTCTCTGGACTCCAGGGAGATTATTGGTGAACCCTGGGAAGCTGAATAACACATACTGCCTCCCCAGCCACCCTGGAGCCTGCATGGCGCATATCAAAAGCTCAGGTTCTTTTTCCAGAAGAGAAGAGACGAGAGCTTTTCCCGCGGGGTGGCTTGGGGTCTGGAAAGGTGTGGCACCGCTGGGGAGGCTCTGTCTGGCCCAGGGCTCCTTTGGCCATTGGGGGGGAGGTGCTCAGAGCTCCAGTTGGCCCAGGGCTCCTCCAGCCGAGGGGAGGACTCTGGGGGGGGGGGGGGGGAGGCTTGTGGCTCCGGCCATGGAGGGGCAGGGGGTTTCAGGGCTCCAGGTGTGGGGGAGTCGGCGCAGGCGGAAGGGGCGGAGCTGGGAGCTAGCCTCCTCGAAGGTGGGCTCCACCCATGCTTATATATTCACAATGCTCCCCTCTCGGTGGCATCTCGATCATTTTCAAATTATTGCCCAGTTTAGGCATCATTTCAAAGTACAGAAGCCTTGCCATGGTGGTGGGAACCCTTGTCTTTATTGCAACAAACATGTTTTCAGAGATTGGGTAGTGTGCCATGAGCTGAGTGCCTCCTAGGTAAAATTCATTCCTGTGCAGAGGGCCAGCTCAAGACCTGTGCACCACTTAAATCCCACTTGTACTCCCCCTAGTAGTGCTAAAGTGGGGTTTAAGTCAATGTAAGGCTTTGTGCTGTCCCTCTGAATAGGGGTACACTTTACCCCTATGATGTGCTGAGTGCCCTTAACTCCTCTTGGGGTACGTCTATACCCAGCCGCTAGTTCGGCGGCTGGCAATCGAACTTCTGGGTTCGACTTATCGCGTCTTGTCTGGACGCGATAAGTCGAACCCGAAAGTGCTCGCCGTCGACTGCGGTACTCCAGCTAGACGAGAGGAGTACCGCGGAGTCGACGGGGGAGCCTGCCTGCCACGTGTGGACCGAGGTAAGATCGAACTAAGGTACTTCGAACTTCAGCTACGTTATTCACGTAGCTGAAGTTGCGTACCTTAGTTCGATTTGGGGGGTTAGTGTAGACCAAGCCTTGTAGTCAAGCTAAGGGCATTCAGCCCCTTCCAGCATTATCGCTTTAGTGAGTTAACCCAGATAGCCTCATAAATACTCAGGTGTTCTAGATCAGAAGAGCAAAGTATGTTGGAGGGAGACTCAGGTGAACCATTAGAAGTCTAGCTGGTGAGTATGTAACAGGCCAGGGAGCTTACATTCATAACTTTGCTAGACATTAAAAATCATGGACTCACTAGAGACACCAGTTTTATGAATTATTACACCAGTCTGTAACCCACTAACCCTACTTTGTCCTAAGACTGCAGAGGTGTTAATTGCCCACTTCATCTTGAATGGTCTCTTGCAACATGTATTAACTCCTTATGCTTAACAATCTGTTCTACCTTGTATTTAGCTGACACACTCTGAGTACCTTTCCCAGACGTGAAGAAGAGTTCCATGTAGCTCCAAAGCTTGTGTCTCTTTCACCAACAGATGTTGAGCCAGTAAAATATATTACCTCACTTACCTGGTATCTCTCATGCTGGGACCAACATGCCTACACCACTGCAAACTCTATTATTAGACTTTCTATCCCCATCCAAGGAGGAGGTTTTCCTTTAGTTATTTTTCCAGTATATTTGTCTTTATTTAGTGTCTTATACTTTTAGATACTCTTAAATCCGTTAAAAAAGTTGCTCTGTGAGGCAAAGAAACTGATGATTGTTTTGTTGAACCTACTCTTAACGAGCGCAAACCAGTTTCACTTGCTTTAATCTAATATTTAAGATGCAGTATTTAGTAATATGTTGATTTTAATAACCTTAACATTAGATATGACATAGTGAGATGTATTTACACATAATTTGCTGCAGTGTGCTTTCCATCCAGGAAATTAAAAATGTACTGAATGGGCATGATTAGGATTTACACTAGTATAAATCAGAAGTAATTCTGTTGAAGTCACAGGAGCTATACCATATAAAATAGCATAAGTATGATGATCAGGTGAAATTCACTTTATGTTATATAGTGTTAAACACATTCTAAAAGTGCTCATATTCTCTCGCTAGGGTTCCAAGTTAGCAAAGCCCTGATTCTGAAAACCATCACTATTCAGAACAGCACTCAGGTACATATTTAACTTTGAGCTCATGTTTAAGTGCTTTATAGAATAGGGATTTCATTCATCAGTTGGGACTTTCAAGATGTTGAGTAACTGTTACAAAAATGTCATCACAGTTCCTTTATTTGTCTTTTAACTGTTTATTTTTAAATATTAATACCAAATTTTGTATTGAAACATAAACTTCTTTTGCATATATCATACTGTCTCTTACATAACCCATCAGCAATGAGCCAGTTCATTTGAAATTATCAGATTAGGAAGCCATCTGGTGTAGCAATCAACATCTGCATTTTTTTTTTAAATTGCACCCAAGTTATAGTACACACTTAACAGGATTTCTGATTTCATTTAGGGAAATCCTGTATGGCAAACAGCAAAACGGCCTCTGAATATCCCATCTGCATTATTTTGGCAGGGGAAAAAAAATGCAGATTAGCATGAAAGAATACTTTTTTTTTTCCAGTTTGCTTACTCTGTGCATTTGACAACATATTGTATATGGTTACTTTTTACTGTTTGCCCTCTATTCCTCCATTGCTTTTATAGGTCTTTCACCCAGAAATAAGGGGGAGAAAACCTTTTTCAAATAGAGAAACGTGATTGCAAAGCCACAAAATTGACAGGGAGACTCATGGGCAGGTGTGTTATCTGAAACTACTTTTAACACGGTTTTTTAAATTGACTAGATGCCAAGTTGACAGCATTCCATTAATTCTAAGATGAGTAGTTTGTGTCTTTTGTTCTAGACACATTCCCAGTACCCTTAGTATGGGTGACTGCATCTAAGGTACCCATTGATCAAAGCATAGTTGTAATTCAACTAATTGAACAAATATAGATATTTGTAAGGCAAGGTAATTCCATCAGTTCTAACACTAATATCGCACAGATGCATTAATGCTGGCAGATAACCTCACGGGCAGAATAAAATCGTCTTTAATTTTGTAATTGGCAACAAATTTTAGTCTTGTCTCATGCCACATAACACAAAGTTTTGTGTTCAACTTTAATAAAGCAATGTTTGTGGGATGCTTGGTGGAAGTGAATCATAAGGGAAGTATGTTTTCCTCTCGGGAATAACATCACCATTTGTTTAAAGCAGATGGCAAAAGGGATTAAATCACACGGCAGTGTGATACCAAAGTGAAAAATATGTCATTATATGTCATCTGCAATTAGCATATTTCAACCAACACTTGCTTTTGGCCTCTGTAGTTGTAGGGTCTTATACTTCTGTTACTAATTCTGTTAGTGAAAATATCTTATCTAGTCTTTGAACCACAGTGGATGAAGTGGTATTACATAGCCTTATATATCTCCTCAATATATGTTCCATCCTATATGCATCCGAAGAAGTGGGCTGTAGTCCACGAAAGCTTATGCTCTAATAAATTTGTTAGTCTCTAAGGTGCCACAAGTACTCCTGTTCTTCTTTTTTATAATTAAAACAGTTAACTAAGTGTCATTTTTATAATGTCGGCTAATTTAAATAGAGGATTTCTTGTATAATTTTACTCTTTCCAATTTCCAATGTCCCTGTTTGAGGGTTTTGTTAATTAGGAGATAAGTCTAAAATAGCATTATACTTCTGTGGAAGTGCAGTATTCAGATTAGTCATCCCCTTCCTTCGGACATACCACTGGCATTTTATATATGTGGGCACCTCTTACTCAGTGGTGTCTTACATGCCAATTTCTCACACAAAAACAGAATAATGGCCAAACCTTTCTCATTTTACTCACACATGTAGTCCCATTGATTTTGGTGGAGTGGGCTTTGATGTCAATGGGACTGCTAGAATAAGGAGAAGTAGAGGATTTGGCTATGTAGGTATAAAAAATAAAGGCCATCATCAACCTTTACATATAGACTTCGGTTTTGGGGGCGGGGGTAGATAAGGTATCTGGTCGTTCCAACAGCATAAATCGAATGGAGACAACATGCAAGTTTTCAATCCATTAAATTGACTTGATCCCCGGAGTCTGTTAACTGTAACAATGGCTACATACTTATTTACAGATTTATTTGGGCATAAGCTTTCGTGGGTAAAAACCTCACTTCTTCGGATGCCCACGAAAGCTTATGCCCAAATAAATCTGTTAGTCTTTAAGGTGCCACCAGACTCCTTGTTGTTTTTGTAGATACAGACTAACACGGCTACCCCCTGATACTTGATACTTATTTACGTTTATTCATTCAGATTTCTGAAATATAGTTGTAGGTGTCCAACCCATAAATTAGAAACCACAAAGTAAATGAAGGACCCAGCATCCTTGTAGAAGAGACCAGAAGGACAGGCTTTGTAGCATGCCCAGAAGGTTAGCTGGGATTTGGAGAAGTGGAGTGGGACAGGGGAGCAAGTTCCAACACAGAGGATTCCCACCCACTCAGTCCTCAGCTTCCTCTTTTTTATGTTGAAAGAGCTCAAACTTGAGAGGGTCTGCTGATCTCACATGTGACGCTGTGTCCTGGAGAGAGAGGTGGTCTCTCAGGAAAGGGCGCCACAATACAATAAAACTTTACTAATTGCTGATTGAGGTTAAGAAGAGCTGATGGGGAGGCTGTGTTTCTCTTATTCAGTATGATCTATGGGTGTAGGCTTGGTAGGGTGCCTTGTTTTAATACATTATTAAAACTGTTTCATATAAATTTTGTAATACACTTAGAGCCTGGAATAGATGCAATGCACCAATATAAATAAATAATTGCTCTAATGGCCCAGAGAAACCCTTTGAAGATGATCAAATTTTGCAAAATAGGATGCAAGTACCCCCAATAAAAGTCATGGCTACTGAATCACAAAATGTACCTGGCTTGGTTATTGTGAAAAATGCAATCTAGCTTTAATTATTTATGACAGTACTTTATAATATTCCAGGAAATGCCCTGTAGCAAATTATAGAAAAATAATGGAGTGTTAGTAACATGAGACCTCACAACAGTATCTGCTTAATATTTGCTAAGAAATTTTTGGGGCAGATTGTCTGTCTGTCTGTGTCTTGTACTGCCACCTATCACCATAGTATCCGAGTGCCTTCCACATAAAATATATTGGCCATAGTGAAATTCCTAGTAAACTTTATGGAATCTCTGGCTTGCCTTCCTTATCTGGTTATAGAAAGCTCTTCTTTGGGTAGGGTGTTTTGGTGTGGTAGTGAGGAGGATGTTGATGATGTCAGTGTTCTGTTTATGGTAGAAAAACTTTAGCAAATTGGAAGGTTTTGTAGAATTTTCTAAAGGTATGTCTATATTCGAGCTAGAAGGTGTAATTTCCAGTTCAAGTAAACATACCCTTACTAGCCGCCTGAGTACAATTCCATCCAAGTGAGTACTCAGGTGGCTAGCCAAATACTCATATCACTGGGGCTAGACTGCTATTTTTAGTGTGCTAGCGGGATCAGAGCTAGCACAGATATGTTTGCTTGAGTGGAAATTACACCTCCCAACTCCAGTGTAGACATACCCTAAAGGTTGGCCAGACTCGATTAATCTAATCTCCTCTGGAAGTTTGTTCCACAGCCAGATCCTCCAAATGTGAATGCTAATGAGAATAAGTGAAGTTCTACTCTATAGTGCAATTTTATTTTGCTTAGAGTCTTTCTTCCAAAAAAAACCCAACCCCACTTCAAAGAGTATCTGTAAAGAATATATTTCCAGAATTCAATAATACATAGCAGACGAGGCAAGAAATTGGTCTTAATATATGCTGCAGCATTTCCATAAAAGCATAAAAATATGGAGAGCAATTTTGGACTGCCTCCAGAAATGACTGGAGAGACTTTGCAGTAGTTTGAGAATGTGACTGATATGGTACCACTTTTTACATTCTGGGAGGAGATGGCCTGTAGTGTCACCTAATGGGGTCTGGAGAGCTAGCATTTGGGAAGGTCATAAAGAAGGGACTAGCAGTAGTTAAAGCAAGGGAACATGACATTACAATTGCGGATTACAGCAGAAGTGAAATCAGAGCAGCATCCTACATGGGCACTGCTGCAGGATGTGGTGATAGATTTTTAGTAAAGGGAGATGAAGGAAGTGCTGATGAAGTCAGACTCAAGGGTAAGGCCAGGGTTATGGATAAAAGAGACAAGTGGGGAAAATGAAGGTCAAGGAGGGAGGAAGAGTAATGTCTGAGGTTGTCCCTTTTGCTCAAGAGAAGCACTTCACTGAAAGGAGTTGAGAGAAAGCCACAAGTTTATTTGGCAAGTGTTTTTGCCAGCCTTGATGTAAAATATTCCCTTTGGTTTTACGCAAACTGTTTCAACAGTGTGTTTATCAAACAATCTAAAAAGAGCCCATTTCAATGTATTTAAGCACACCCCTAAACTTCCTGTGTCTGAGATGCAGGTAACACAAATTACATGCCAAGGTTTAGTTTTTGCAGTATTTTTTGTAAATGACCACAGGAGGTGAAATCATCACAGCATGCTTCCTGCCAGTGCTGATTAGAAGACAAAGCAAAGTCAGCAATGGCCACATGAAGATGACTGTCAGGAGATCCCTCACAGACCAGAAAAAGGGAACATTTCCTTGTTTGTTGATATCAGTGGAGCATGAACATTTTTTCACTATGACCATCAGATAAGAGGCTTTGATCACATGCTTCCACTTTTAGTGATGCCCGTGGTTTTCCTACAGTAATCAGCAGCAGCTTCCATTAAAGGGTAAGATAAGCATATAATGAATTTAAAACAAGCACTTGGCATTATTTTAGCTACTGAAATGGCTCTTCACATTGTTTTCAGGCCTTTTGTACTCACTTCACCTTGGGTTTTGGTCTTGTCAGCTTTTATAAGCTAGAAAGTTGAACTTGGTCAGTGCTTAGGAAATCACCAAGTAAAAAGTGTGCATAGTACCTCTGTAGAAGGCACTCTTCCTTCTGTATGGGTAATGAATCTGTGACCTAATATTATATTATGGCAGTATTAGTCAAAGAGTGGGGCATGGCCCCTTGAGGGGCATGTTGAAGGATGACCTGAGAGGTGGGGACAGTGGCTATAGTTCTCCAGGACCTCAGCTTTCATTTTTTAAATAAGTGTCTGTCTTTTATGAGTGCAGAAAAGCCTACAAAATATCAGTTTAACCAATGCAGTGATGTCTGCCTGAGTTTGCAGAGACCCTGAAACGATAGTTTTGAGGGATGAATTGACCTTTTCATTTCAACAGGTGCTAATTCAGATGTCAATGATCATACTTTAAATGACAACAGAGGGTCCTGTGGCACCTTTAAGACTAACAGAAGTATTGGGAGCATAAGCTTTCGTGGGTAAGAACCTCACTTCTTCAGATGCAAGAAGAAGAAGTGAGGTTCTTGCCCACGAAAGCTTATGCTCCCAATACTTCTGTTAGTCTTAAAGGTGCCACAGGACCCTCTGTTGCTTTTTTTGCAGATTCAGACTAACACGGCTACCCCTCTGATACTTTAAATGACTGCATTGTTAACGATTTAGCTGTACATTAACATATGTAGGAAAGGAGAGAGAGATTTACTGTGATCATCGACGCTAGCATTGTGCCCATCACGGAGTGCAAAGGGTTAGTTGAGGTGGCAGAAGATGTATAAATGAAAATGTGTAGGCTTTTAACAGTATGTGGCAGTGTTGTGGGGGGCAGATACAATTGGTTTGTTTTTTCCTGAAGGGGATACAGTTTTCAAAAGTATGGGGAGCACTGTCCTAAGGTGTGGTTTGTTACAGAATTTCTGTTTCTCCAGTGATAGCTCAATCTGAAGCTTTAGCTACTTACTGTAATTTGTTTTAACTTCACTATCCTGGCTAAGTTCCAGCTCCGGTGTTTACATTACGTGTGGTATCTACCTGTGTTTCCCCAGTTTTATCAGTTGGATAAAATATTCTTTACTTTCTTTCTAAAGCTGATGTTTGTGTAGTATGCTGGCACAGATTGGCTACTGTGATGGGTGAAATGATCCCTATACATACAGCTGGTAACATTCTTTGTGATTCTTTTGTATAAAAAAGCGTTCTAAGGTTTTATGATTATTTTCTCTTGATCATTTGGGTGCAGCTGTGTTTAATGAGCTGGAAAAGAAGTAGGTCAATAAAATGTGTTCATTGTTCGCAGACTATCCATTCGACTGTGTGTGTGTGTGTGTGTGTGTGTGTGATTAGCCATCTAAGGGTTCAAAGCTTATCACATAGACAACTTAGTAGAGAATTCACACCTAATTAAATCAATATTAAGCAATATCTGACAGCTGGTAGGCAGTGCTCCACACTGAGGTGAGAGTGTAAGCATTTAATGTGTAGAAGGGTGTGATATCAAGTAAAACTTGTTTTTAAATCTCTGCTGTTAGTGTCCAATGGAAATACTGTAGAAAGAACGTGTTTTAAAAGCTGTGCACTTTTTAAAGCCAGCACAATTGTTGACACATCTACATAATAGGATAAAAACCAAAACTAAATATTTTAGCCTAAAGGAGGTCGCCTTCAGCTCAAGTGGTGAAGAGACCTGTGTATCTGATGCTGAAGGTCCAAGATTTGAACCTTGTTGTCAACAATGGTATCTGAGAATCTTTACAAAACTGTTTTTAATGACCCCACTCCATAGGTCATCAACATGGAGTTGCACCCATTTAAGCCAGCCATGGACTTGGTCCAAAGGCTCTTAACTGAACCTTTCTAAACAATTGGGAGGCTAAAACAAAATCCATGCTGCTTTGTTTAAACTAATAATTGCACAGATAATAGGCATATATAGCCCTGTGACATTCCAGTAATTTTACCGTGATCAACAATCGAAGGCAGAGACAGAAAAAAAGATTATGCTGTCACAGACCTTTAATGTCATAGAACCAGAACTCGGATTCCTTCGTTTTAAATCTACTAACAACAAAATACTCAAAAGACTGACAAGGCTAATTAACCCTGGGTCTGTTTTGATCTAATTGCTCGTCTGCTTTTTGTGAAAAGATCTCTCATGCAGGAGGATGCTTGTTTGCCTGAGAAATGTAGTAGCTGCTTTTTCTTCTGTAGGACTGGTTAAAAGTAAAGGGCAGCATTAAAATTCCTAGGTCGATTTTCAATCTTATTCAGCTGGTTAAGAAATGGATTAGGCTTCTCTTTCCTCAGTGGTATGAGGGTCAGAATTTTTCTGGGTGTGTGAGAGAGGTTCAGAACATTTCCAGTTTCCAGTGAGAAACCTTTCATGGAGGGATAGTTGAAGTAATGCCAGACCTTCTCAGACACCAAAGGCCTCCTTGTGTCCAGCCCTCTGTGGAGGGGGGGAGTGGGTGCAAGAAGCCTTCCCCATTCTGTGCAGGGCGTGGGCCAGATGCACTTGCCTGAATGCAGAGAGACTGCATCTAGCAATTGCGTTGGCACCCAATAACTCATTGCCTCCTGGCACCCAATGGGGCAGCACACTTTATCCTGTCCTCTCCCATGGCTGGTTGTTCACAGCCACAACTGAACCCCTAACATGTAAAATCGATTTAATACTGGGAAAATACCTAGCATGTAATAAAAATCAAACAACCCTCAAGTAGTCTGCACCCCAAAAAAGGAGAAGAGCTAGAGACTCCATGAATCCCACTAGGGACTTGGCTATTGCTATTGATTTCATATGCAAGGCACTCAGATACTACAGTGATGGGCAGAAATATAGACAGATGCAGTAGCAATGTAGACTGGAATTTTCAAAGGCGCGTAAAGGACTTAGGCACTCAATTCCCATTGAATTTCAATGGCTGGTGGATGCCTAACTCCTGCCTTTGAAAATCCCAGGCTCAATCACATTTTCACTCAACACAATACTTCAGGCTTCTGCCAATGCTTTCCATTATGTAGGAATGCTGCTTTCAGGGTTAAATACAGTACCTCTGCCATTTCAAATAGCTTTGGGCTGAACTCGACATGTCAGCTGTCAGTCCAGATGAACATGGGCTAAAACCAGGCACATGGTACAAAAACTGTTTAGTTGTAAAGGAAAAAATGGAGGAGTTATTGGGTTTTTTTTTTAAACTATTTGATGCAAAAAGTAGCTGAAATGTACAGTGTGTGGCTGTAAACATCACAGTAGCCCCGTTCAGCATGTTAAACTGGTTCTGCGCAGAACATGACAACAGTTGGGATTGGTGGACTGGGGCAAAGGATTTCTACACCTACTCTATGGGGAAGCCACTGCATATGGACCCTAAGGGGGCCTGAGAGGAGAGAAGGAATCTGAGTCAGAGCAGGAGGGAGCTGTAGGGGATTTTTTGTTATATACACACACGTTTTGTGGTAGGATTGCTCCCTAATTCCCTGACACCCTATCTGTCTGTCCTTCCTGTCTGCTCATTATGGTGTTTGAGCACCCAAGGCTGACCTCAAGAGCACTGTTTCCAGGGCAGAGTGATGATCAGGCAGACCATTTGTGGTATTTAATCAATACAGCATAACATGGGACTGAAGGTGGGGAGTTGGTTTGTCTTACACTGTCCTGTTAGTCATTTTCCCTGCTGCATTGCCATTAGGGTGACCAGATGTCCCGATTTTATAGGGACAGTCCTGATTTTTGGGTCGTCGTCTTATATAGGCTCCTATTACCCCCCACCACCACCCCCGTCCCTATTTTTCACATTTGCTGTCTGATCGCCATGCCAGTCCCTTGAGGTGCAGGTTATGTTAGTTTTGCACATGCGCTGCATCTTCGATTGGTGCAAGTTCCATTGCTTTGTCATTTGCACCCATTTTCTGCCACTTTACACCTAAATTAAACCACATTTTATATGTCCGCTTTTGGCTCAGACTTCCATGGGAGCTGAACCTGCTTATACTTGCCCTCTGTCGTTCCAGTTTGGCTGTACAGAAACTACCTCCTTATGAGTAAAATGTTCCTTGAACAGTTCATTTACATGCACTTTAGCCAGCTGGCTAATATCTGCTCTCATTTACATTTAAACAGAATTTGATTCATTTTTAATACTGAAACTGCCTATATGTTTCTGTGTCTCAATTGTTTGTGGACTTTAGAGCTCACCAGCTATTGGAATAGCCTCCGGCTCCTTTTGACATAAATTGTCATTGAATGGTTTCAGTAACTCTAATTTAAACATACAGGGCAGATCCTCAGCTGAGGGAGAAGGGTGGCTTGAAGCCATTTTTCCACTGCATTTATACTGGGCTGGCCTGGGCTGAAGCAGCCCCCAGTGTAGCATACAGCAGTCTAGGGCTACTCAAAGTCACCCAGTTCCTACCCTTTCCTGCCTTCGACACACCCTCTGGGGTAGGGTAGTTGGAGTAGAGTCTGACCAACCCCGCATTCTCCCCTGCTCTCCTTAGCTCTGCCTAGAGGAAAGGTGGTGCAGCTGAGGATTTGGCCTTGTGTGTTTAAATAAGAGTTAGTTAAACAGTTAGATGGTGATGGTATATTTTGTTTAATATCTGAGAAGGAGCTACAGGATGTTTTGAGGCCAGCACCAGGACTAATCTGCCTGAGGGCTCCCCTTTGTCAGGAGGAACCCTCAGCTGCTCCTCTAGGGCAACTTTCCACTTGTTTCATGCTGCTGAAACTGGGACCAAGAATCTGGCCCTCAGTTCAGGTTGGCTGCCACGTCTTCTGCCTTTCCCACAATATCTGCTTTTGCCGGGGTTAGAGTCACTGGGGAAGTAACATCCTGTTCAGCACAGCATGGTTATATGCAATAATATTAATGATGTCAGTGAGAAATAATTGAATCATGAAGGAGCTGGTGCAGCCAGGTGCTTATCACATCTTGTGAGGGGCTTAGTAAAAATCAGTGGGAGCTGATGGTGCTCAGTACCTCACAAGAAGTGTTCTGGTTTAAACCGTGTTCTGCAAAAGAGGTCCGTGTTGGAGCTAAGCCAGAGTGGTCACCTAAAATTTGGAAATTTGCTTCAAAGTTGGGGGTAGGGGGTGGAAAATCAGCAAAAAATTTATTGCTTAATCCTAAATATAACAGAGACACACAAGGAAGATTATGAAACTGATTTTGTGTCTGGTCTAGGCATGGGAGTAAGATGGTACCCACCAAAAGAAGCTCACACAGACAGCCGTCCTGTACCTTTACCCATAATCTACAGCAGCTTCTTACCTCCATTGCATATCAATACTAGAGAATAATACTTGACTATTTATTTCTAGCAGTATCCACTTTAGCACTTGACTATTATAATTTCTTCCTTTTTGTAAAGGAACTCTGTCCCAGTGTGGGTAGTTTGTATGAAGAGCTTCATAAAGCACTGTTCTTTTCATCTGTCACTACTATGCATAACAAGAGAGCAGGATAGCATAACTGTAAACGTACAGCAGGCCCCATTTGTTCAACTCTTCCTACACCTGAAATACTTATTTGCTGTTCTGGAGCAGTTCCTTCATTCTTCTCCGAGCAGCTGCTGTCATCATGGCATCTTGCTGCCTACTGTGGTACCAGCTGCTCTCTAGAGAGGTCTCATGGCACTGAAGCATTGAGACAGCAGGCACCCTCTCCACTCATAGACTGATTATGTCATCTTTGGGACACATTGTGCTTTTATTAGGCAGGGCCTATGTTCCGGCCTACCCAAATGGCAGCCAAGAATGGCGCTTTCCTCATCTGTCGGCTTACACAGAGCATTCATAGGCCAAAAAATACTTGTCACCCTTATAGTGGCTGAAACTTCCCCTATTAGAGACTCATGCTTCCCTGAACTTTGAAAGAGCTATCTTTAAAAAGCTTCATAATAAAGCAGTGGCTACTCCTAACTTTGGCTTAACCTACTCGGTCCTTCACAGTTCTCATGTTCCCTCTCCCCCTGCCTCACGCATTAGACCACAAAGTGCAGGCCTTTGGCATAGCATTGTAACATCACAGAGGTCACCTTCCTCTGCAGCATGGGGCCACTTGCAGGTTTAAACTAGTGTAAATAGTGAATTCTCTGTAACTTGAAGTCTTTAAATCATGATTTGAGGATTCCAGTAACTCAGACAGAGGTTAAGGTTCTATTACAGGAGTGGGTAGGTGAGTGAGGTTCTGTGGCCTGCAATGTGCTGGAGGTCAGACTAGATGATTGTGATGGTTCCTTCTGGCCTTAAAGTCTGAGTCTATGAGCAGAATTCCATAAATAATTTCTTTCAATAGTGATGGAGTCAGAAGTGTTTCCATCTGCTGTAAATTTTAATGCTTGCGTCTCATTGTACAAACTGAACCATTTGTGATCAGAGTTTCAGAATGTGTTCTCAGTTTTCCAGATGGGGTTAACTGAGGAAGAGAGGGAAGCAACTAGTCCAGAGTAACAATGAAAGTCACTGGCACAACCAGGATCAGGACTCAAGGCTTGCTGATGCCAATACCCTGAGCTGAGTCCTCGTGCAATGATGCCTCCTCCCTGTGATGAAAGGTGCATCTCGGAGGATGCAGTTTCCTTTGGAAGATGTATCATTTTACTGTTATGCTATTTAGCAAAATAGAAGAACACGAGTTAATCTAGAAAGCTTAGTTTAACCAAATATCTTATCCATCACAATGACACATTTAAAACACAGTAATACTATTGTACCAGTTGGTTTAGAAAGTAAACATGGATTGAAGTGTCTTTGCATCACAGGCAGTTACACTGAAGATATGAACGGCTGAATCACTTTGTTGAAATATGTAGATGTCATTGTTAAACCAGTAAGCCACTCAAATTAATCCGAGCCCACTGCACATTGTAGTATACTTGGACTTCATCTTACACACACAGAACGGAGGCACAAGGTAGATTGACTTGTCTTGCGTCACACTGGAAGTCTGTGGCTGAACAGTGAAATCTAAATAGTTATAACTAGACTTGGCAGAATGTTTTATTTTTTAATCATTTTGATGGATATCAATGTTTTCTTAGATTTGTATTGATTTAAATTTTCACAGTTGTGGGAAATTATGGGGAGGGTCAGACAATTATGTTGAGATACAAAAAGTTAGTTTTATAACCATTACAACACAAATTGTCAAGATCACGTGAAAATATACAAAGTAAATATCCTTAAATCAAATTCTAATAAGTTCTCAAGCAGTGTTTTTCTTACTTTTGTCTTTCTGTAAATTTTGATTATTTTTCAAAATAATCAATAGAAATATTTTTGTCGGTTTGTGTGTGTACAGTGTAATTGACGTTTACCAACATTTACCGATTACATCTAATCCTTCCAAGCCTCACTATACATCTAACTACAGATTGCAAGTACAAATCAGATAGACTTGTAACTCCTAAGATTTGTTCCCACAATTGGAGTTTCAGTGCTTGGACAAGGTCCCTCACCAAAGGCTGTTAAGCAAAGTAAGGAGTCATGGGATAAGAGGAAAAGCCCTGTCATGGATCAGTAACTGGTTAACATGCAGGAAACAAAGGATGGGAATAAATGATCAGTTTTCACAATGGAGAGAGGTAAACAGCGGAGTCCCCTAAGGATCTGTACTGGGACCAGTGCTATTCAACATATTCATAAATGAGCTGGGAAAAGGGGTAAACAGTGAGGTGGCAAAGTTTGCAGACAATGCAAAATTACTCAGGATAGTTAAGTCCAAAACAAACTGTGAAGAGTTACAAACAGATCTCACAAAACTGGATGACTGGGCAGCAAAATGGCAGATGAAAGTCAGTGTTGATAAATGCAAAGTAATGCACATTGGAAAACATTCCAACTATATATACAAAATGCTGGGGTGTAAATTAGCTGTTACCACTAAAGAAAGAGATCTTGGCGTCATCATCGATAGTTCTCTGAAAACATCCCCTCAGTGTGCAGTGGCAGTCAAAAAAGCTAACAGAATATTAAGAACCATTAGGAAAGGTATAGATAAGACAGAAACTATCATAATGCCATTATATAAATCGATGGTATGCCCATACCTCAAATACTGCGTGCAGGTCTGGTCACCCCATCTCAAAAAAGAGATATTAGAATTGGGAATAAAAATACAGAAAAGGGCAACAAAAATGATTAAGGGTATGGAACAGCTTCCATATGAAGAGTGATAAAAAAGACTGGGACTGTTCAGCTTGGAAAAGAGATGATGGGGGGGAGGGGGATATGATAGAGGTTATAAAATCATGAATGGTGTGGAGAAAGCGAATAAGTAAGTTTTATTTACCCCTTCACGTAACCCAAGAAACAGGGGTCGCCCAATGAAATTAATAGGCAACAGGTTTAAAACAAACTTCTTTAAAACAAAAAAGTACTTAACACAATGCAGTCACCCTCTGGAACTCGTTGCCAGGGGATGTTGCAAAGGCCAAAAGTATAACTGGTTTCAAAAAAGAATTAGATAAATTTATGGAGGCTAGATCCATCAATGGCTATTAGCCAAGATGATCAGGGACAGAACCCCATGCTCTGAGTGTCCCTAAACCTCTGACTACTAGCATCTGGGAGTGGATGATGGGGGGATGGCTCACTTGATACCTGCCCTTTTCTGTTCATTCACTCTGAAGCATCTGGCAGTGGCCACAATTGGAAGACAGGCTACTGGGCTAGAGGGACCATTGGTCTGACCCGGTCTGACCATTCTTACGTAATTTATCTGCAAGCACAAAAATGCACCCACAAATAAAGTCTCAGCCTGGCTGAAAATACACCCCATTATGTGCTGTGTGACAGTGTAATACCTTTACGAAAGGGGTGGGCTCACTAACAAGGGCAAACAGAACATGTATTATGTACTGTATGCTGCCTTTCAAACCCTTCTCTTACAGTATTTATGCCATTCCATAAGTGCACACACAGTAACTACAGAATAGACAAAAACTTCTTTTATGGATCAGTTGCTTATGTTTTAGTACCATAGTTAAAAACAATGCCATCAGCCCAAGCCCTTGGAAAGCAATGGAAAGATATCCATTGATATCACTGGGCTGTGACTAAGGCCTACTTTGTGCTTCACTGTAGGGTGCATTCCTATAGTAACAGGTTTTCTTTATGCACAATTACTGTACGTACACAGTGGTGGTTTAACAAATTGCCAATCACAAAGTAAGAATTTTGTCTGTCAATTCTGAGTCTGAATCAGCTGTTTGTTGTACCATGTGCTCTGTATGTGTTACAGATTTAACTGCATCCCAGATCCGGTGTCCAAGAGCGCACAGTCTGAATCCCGGCTGCACCCAGGCCCAGCCGCTTGCTGATGTTCTCCTGGTGAACCCGCAGTCTCACAGCTCGCAGGATGCAGAAAGCGAAGTGAGAGTTGAAGAAAATATTGTTTACCTCTGATCGCGCATTTTCTAATACTAGTAGCACTTTGGGATGAAATTGTATTTTGCTTTTCTAACTGTACGCAGTTGCTCCCTCGATGACCAAAAGGCTCTAAAAATAGTATTTAATATTCAGTGCAAGATTTTCCCCATCATAAATATAACAATTAAGTTATTTTTTTAAAAGCATTTTTTTGTAATCGTTAATTTATGACACATGGTTTCCAATGCTTCACAAGGAGCAACAGAAAGAAGGACAAGCTCAAAGGTAGTGATGTTTAGAACTGTCATGAAGACACCATCATAAGACTGCTGATATGAACTGCAAAGATCAGTGTTGCTTTTCTCTTGAGTTTAAAAATGCAGATTTCCATGTTTAGAGATAAGTGCCTGCTGTGTGAGCTTTCATAATATGAATCAGTAACTTTTTAACAATAGTGATATGATAGGGGAAGATGGAAGAGTGAGCCTGGGGGGCTGTCATGTTTATAAAAATGTACTCTGCTTGGAAGACTAGCTGGGTTTCTGAGTTCCTAGCCTTGCAGCTTCGCAGAGCTGGGTTCACACATGGCTCACGAAGGAGGCTGTCTTTGGGGGTCTCAACTTAGACCTTAGCAGAAGTCTGTTCACAACAGAGAATCAGTCCGCGTTTGGGATGATTTCTGTGCACAGGTGCTGTAGGTCAGTTTGGCGATGTATTGTGGTATAACTGTGCCTTTCTGTGTACAGAAAGTGCCCTTACTTACATTAGCATTAAAATTCACCAAATGAAGCTTTCCCATAGGAAGGGAAAAGAAGAGAAGAACATGTAGCATCTTTAGTCTAACTGAATCCCATTGAGACTTCACTGCTTTTCCATAAAGGAGGAAGCCACCTTTCTACTTTCACTCGGTATGTTAGAGAATAATAAACCAGGACTTGTTCTTGGCTTTTGTTCTTCAGAAATCTTTGTATACTTCTGTTGGATTTAATAAATATTCTGTACCTCTCTGGAAGGTTTTAACTTTCATGACATTCTCATGCTCTGAACAGAGTTAGAAGACCTTTTTTAAAATGTGTGCTGTCCGGTCTTGTATCTGCACTCTGCTACTGTCAAACACAGCAATGACTGAACTCCAAACAAATGAATTACACCAGACTAACCTAAATTGGTAGATAAACTGATTCACATTTCACATAGGTCTTAGATCAGTGGTTCCAAACTTTTTAGTAAGCGACCCACCAACTGTACTTTGTCTTTTTTTTTACAGTCCAACCAGGGGCCGGGCCAGGGGGGCGGTCACAGGCCGGCATCCTTCTCCTCCAGCATTGATCACCTGCAGCATCACCCTCCACCCTCCTAGGCCGGTGTGGGAGGAGTGGGAGCTGGAGTGGGATACTGATTCCACAGCAGCAGCTCCTGTCCCATGGGGCTGGGCTTGGCTCCCTGCTCCAGGTGTTGTGACCTGGTGTATGGGGTCACAATGCTGAATGGTTGTGTGACCCTGGTTGCAAGGTCACAATGCCCGGAGCAGGGTCCAGCCCCATGGGACAGGAACTGCCACTATGGGTTGGGTTCGTTCTCCAATCCTCCCTCCGCACCGGCCCCGCAACCCATCCAGAACCTTCCTGTGACCCACAATCCACCATTTGGGAAATACTGCCTTAGATAGTCACAAACCTCTACCAAGGAGTTGATAGCTTTATAGTAGATTTCTATCCTACCTGCCTGTTGACAGCAGGCCAGTCTTCTGAACATAATGCCTGCACCCTCATTGCAATGACTTGCTTACTTCCTATTGTTGTAAACTGTACTTCCAGTGAGTGGGATTAGGAATAGTCCAAAAGTGGCCTTTTTCAAGCTTGATGTCATTGGGTTAGCAGAATGGGTAATTGACTCTCACTTAGACTTAAGCAAATGAGAGGGTTATTCCCCAAACACATTGGGTCAGCTCCACTGCTGATATTAATTGGTGTAGCTCCACTCATAGCAGCTGAGAATCTGCCCATAGATCTGTTTTAGGTGGTGTGCTAAAAGTCCAAAGACAAACTATTGGACTAGATGGTCCACAGTTCAAAATTCAGTATGGTAATTTTTACAAACAGTATCTTCATGGGGGAAAGATTTTACTTCTCTCATCGAGTTCATTGAGGCTGGAAAGCTCCAGAAGTAGCTGGCTTGTGCTTCAGCTGTTGAAATTCCTCAGACGCCCTAACATCAAGCAATGTCTTTCGCTCACCTGTGTTTACAATAAAACTTATGAGACTGAAGAAGGCAAAGGCAGGAAACAGGTGGCCTCTGGATTTAGGTATTTGAAATGAAGAAAGTATTTAAAAAATAGGCCAGCATGCCATAGGCAGGTGGTCTTTAAAACAAGACCTAGTGTGCAACCTGAACTCTTGCCATTATTTAGACATTTCTAATATTTAGCTGAACCAAAACATGAGCTTTTAAAAACTAATGAAAATCAGCTAGCTCAGGCTAATAACAATGAAATGGCCTCCTTGAAACAGCACTGTGCCTTTTCAATAGCCACCTCAGTAGACACGTTTTCCATGCATTGTCAGGAGAATATTAATGATCTCTCCTCCGTTTCTCATTTTTATGTGCAGTAGAAAAATGTATTTCAAAGAACTGGTTCCACTTTTTCTCTGACCTGCTGCTGATGTTTAATAGTACAAATCACCTTGCTTGTTATTACGCCGTTTAGCAGCAGGTTTATTTTGCAGGTGCCAAGCATTCCTGTCAGATTTACTTTCAGCTCATCAGGTATGGTATGATTCCTTTCTCTACCATGACTTCCAGAGCAGCTTATCTTTGGCTCCTCAGCATTGACTTTGGTAATACATTTCAATATTGACAATAAAGAAGATTCATCTTATTGAGAGGCACCCACACTGGTGGGGTTCTGTTTTCTCTCTGCTCTTTGAAAAAAATATTAAAATGTTCCACAATCATTTAATAAAGGGGGTGTTTCTTCAAGTTAATCCCTGGACCATGCCTGGTGCCTTTAGTTTGATGTGATTATGTGATGTAAAGCAAAGATGTCATAGAAAACAGCTTGGTAAAGTTTGTTAGTTTTTAAGGCAAACTCAAAACTAAGCTTTTCAGCAAACTTGCAAGTGCTAACAATACTTATAAACAGCTTGGTTACAGTCCAATGACCTTTATGAAGGGCTCAGTCTTACAAGGTGCTGAGCATACAGTCTTTGGGCATTTGGTACCTGGCAAGGTTGGGCTGGAACATACTAAATACTTTATCTTTTTGTCATTTATAGCATAAAATAAAAATCTCTAGCCACCTATTAACTGTCTCTAGAGCCACATCATAGCATTTTCCTGTGCACAGAGACTGTATTTTTGAAATGATTAGGCCAAACCGTTTTCCAGGAATGTGACTAAATTCAATAAAAAGTTTTGATTTCTCAGCAGAGAGCAGAACTTATTTACTGAGGTGATTTTTAAAATCTCTTATGAGATTTGACACATAAAAATGGCAATATTTTCCCTTGTCTGCTGCCCCTGGGGCTGCATGAATTTATGTGCCAGCCCTTAACGTGCAAAATTGAGCAAGATTTTGCACTGCATTTCATCAAGCTGGTGTAAATTCTGTAGTAATGTGCTGTAACACTTGCCAGCACACACAGTCATGTAGCTATTCAGTCAGAGAAAGACAGAGAGAGAGCACATGCTATAGTGAATATACACCTTTAGTACTTGTATTTTTTTAATGGCAAGGAAAGGTGTTCCTTATATAATTGTAGTGTTACGTTGAGGGAGTTTTCCACATGGATTGACTGAGAAATCAGGAGGGCAAGAGACTTCCTTGAGATCTTATGATGAACGAGCTGCTTGGATAAAATTTCAATCCTGGCTCCTCCTGGGTCCCAGCTCTTTACTGTACTCACTGAGCCATACAATTTCCTTATTTTATATATGGAAGCATGATAGCACATTATGTGATATTATTACATTAATTCTCAGGTGGGGGATGAGGGGTTTGGATATCTCATGGACAAACTACTGACCTTTCTTTTTAAATCATAGTCCTAATTTCACCTTGCTTCCCAAGCCTAATTTATTAATTCACTAATCCCCAGTAAATAGCCACATGGAAAAGCACTGCAGAAATAACAATTATCTGGCTAAACTATAATGAGGATAATTGCATATTAAGCTCATCTCTAAAAAGGATACATCCTCTCGCAACAACAATCAAACCATGGGATGGGACTGTGGTAATGGCTGCAAGCTGGTTTTGTGTAGTAAGCAAGTAAAGGGTACTGGACAAGCAGTCGTGATATTTGCAGGCCTGTGTGAAACCACACTGGCTCCATCCCTAAGTTCTCTCTGATACAAACTTATAGGGTTTTCTTACTGCTCAGATGTGACCCACTGGGACAGCTTCTTGCTCCGTACCACTGTATGTTATATTGTGCCTAGGAGGCAAAGCATTGAATATAAAACAACTTCATTTGAATTAATTCATCTGACAATAGGGAACAGATCCAAAGCTAACAGACTTGAGGCTCATTTAAAGACCAAGAACGACTAAATGGTTCAGAAAGGACTTCACTGATATCTAGTTGGTGGCGAAATACCCCAGGCTTCTTGCCCTGGGAGATTTCAACATTCATGAGTCCATATTGACAAGGTCATAGATGTAGAACCTCCCCAAAACTCATCTTTTCACTTGCCTCCCTAGGACTTCCGTAGGTCATCCCTGGTCCAGCCCACACAGCTATCCAGCCACTGCAGCAGAGCCCCGGGCCCTTTAAATCTCCGCCAGAGCCCAGAGGTAGCGGCAGCAGCTGGGAGCCCCTGGGGCTCCGTCAGTGATTTAAAGGGTCCGGGGCCCCGCTTGGTAGTGGTGGCTGGGAGCCCCAGGCCCTTTAAATCTCCACTGGAATCCCCGGCTGGCACCGCTACCCCAGGGCTTGGGCAGTGGGGCTCTGGCAGCAATTTAAAGGGCCTGGGGCTCCGCTGCAGTAGCAGCAGCCAGGAGCCCCTGGCCCTTTAAATCACTCCTGGAGCCCCAGGCTGCCGCCGCTACCCCGAGGGCTCCAGCAGCGGGGATCGGGGCAATTTAAAGGGCCCGGGGCTCCGACCGCTGCGGGGAGCCCTGGGCCCTTTATATCGCCGCTGGAGCCCCACTACCGGAACCCCAGGGTAGCGGCAGCAGCCAGGGGCTCTGGTGATGATTTAAAGGGCCCAGGGCTCCACTGTGGTAATGGCGGCCAGAGCCCTGGGCCCTTTAAATCGCCGTCGAGCCCCGGAACTCCCAGCCGCCTCTGCAGCTGGTAGCTCCGGCAGTGATTTAAAGGGCCTGCGGCTCCCAACTGCTGCTACCGCAGCTGGAGCCCTGGGCCCTTTAATTGAGATTTAAAGGGCCTGGGATTTAAAGGTCCGCCTGTTTTGGTTGAGGCCATGCCCCTTTTGGTGGAGGCTCCCCCCCCATGCTCAGGACTCCAGCGTACTGGTAAGTCCTTTAAGTTATCTCTGGAGGATGTTAAACAGAAGCTACTAAAGTTAGATATTTTTAAATGAGCAAGTAAGAATTTAACAGAGCTGCCTGAGGAGTTCATTGGACCATTAATGTTGATTTTCAGCACTCAGGAAGTTCCAGAAGACTGGAAGAAAGCCTAATGTGCCAGTTCTTAAAAAAAGGTAAATGGGATGATCTGGGTAATTATTGGCCTGTCAGCCTGACATTGATCCTAGGCAAGATAATGGAGTGGCTGATATGGGACTTAATAATGAACTAAAGAAGGGAAATGTAATTAATGAAAATCAGTGTGGGTTTATGGAAAATAGATCTCGTCAAACTAACTTGTAATCTCATCAAAAAAAGATACCAAGTGTGGTTGATAAAGGTAATACTGTTGATATAATAGACTTCTGTAATGCATTTGACTTGGTGTCTCATGAGATTTGGATTAAAAGACTAGAATGATATAAAATTAACATGGCACACATTAAATGGATTAAAAACTGGAAAACTGATAGGTCTCAAAATGTGACTGTAAATGGGGAATTGTAATTGAGCCCATGAGGATTTAGATCGTCCTAAGTCTCATGGTCATAACAAGAAAGTCCACAAAGCAGGATTCTGTCACTACCAGGTCATGCTCAGGTGACAATGCTACCTCCAGTACCAGTTAAACCTAAACACCTGGAACTGATGGCACTGACCCTTAAATCTACGTCCTTTGTTAATAAACATATTCTTAGTTTTACTGCAGACCATCTCAGTGCTGTGTATTAAGGTGGAGTGTATAAACTGTAGTGTGCACTCATTCTTGGAGGCAGCAAACTTGCCATTACCTGTGTGAGTCTCCAGTAAGAGGAACTGGACACCACGGGGAGAAAGTTTGGAGGAGACTCACGATGAGATGGGTTGTTTGGGTCACCCTGAAAGGAGTAATTGGGCTGGTGTCAGGGCTCTGAGCTAAAACTGCACAGCCAGAAGGCACCCAAGGTTACAGGGCAGGTGGTGACAGAACCCCTTACTGGTCTGGGTGAACCCCAAAAGCATCACAATACACCTGCTGTGAAGAGAAAATTCCACAGGCAACCCTACCAGCCTAGGCCAATGACTCAACAATTTTACCATCAGCAACCTTATGAGCCATCCCATAAGAGGCAAAAGGTTCAAAAATCCTGTTTCCTTGCATCTTCTAAAGCAACACTATCATCTGTATCCCAACCTCCTACTCAAAGTGATGGGCGTTTGAGAGCAGCAACTCACCAACAATGGCACCATTCCATTCCTATGCATGCTTTGAGGTCATCTAGCACTTTTATTTGCACAACTGGAGTGCAGTAACAATGGACAAGTGGATATTAGACATCATCCATTCCAGCTATGCTGTTGAATTAATTTCCCTGCCCCCTCCAAAAACTCCATCCCGTCCCTTTTCAGAGGCCATTCTGATAAGGAGAGTCTCAAACAAGAAGTAGAATCCCTCCTATTGCAAAGAGCAATAGAGTGGGAAATCTTCAGTACCAATACTTAACATACTTCCGGGTACCCAACAGAAAGGTGGCTGGAGACCCATCCTTGATCTCCACCATCTCAACTGCTTTATTCACAAGCTGAAATTTTGCATGGTCACTTTGGCATCTATAATCCCATCTCTGGAAAAGAACATGTGGTTTACATGTACTTTCACATGGACATTTATCCTGCTCACAGATGTCGTCTCAGATTCCTGGTGGGCCCTGACCATTTTCAATACAGAGTGCTCCCATTTGGCCTTGCAACTGCCCGTAGGGCAGTGGTGGGCAACCTGCGTCCCGTGGACCGCACATCGCCCATCAGGGTAATCCGCTGGCAGGCCACCAGACAGTTTGTTTACATTTGCATGGCTGCCCGCAGCTCCCAGTGGCCGTGGTTCGCTGTTTCCGGCCAATGGGAGCTGTGGGAAGCGGCGCGGGCTCCAAGGACATGCTGGCCGCTGCTTCCCACAGCTCTCATTGGCCAGGAATGGGACAAATGTAAACAAACTGGCAGCACGCCAGCAGATTACCCTGATTGGTCGCATGCGGGCCGCAGGTTGCCCCCACTGCCGCAGGGTCTTTAGCAAGGTCTTCCTGGTATTAGCAGCCAATATCAGGTGTGGTGGCTTCACTGTCTTCCCCTGTTGTAATGATTGGCTTCCTGTTGCCTGGAGACATCAAGAAGCCTACAAGTTGACTTTGTTAATGCTTCAGCTCCTGTTTTCTCTAGGGGCCTGGGGTGCCAAAATGCAAGTTTGCGCAGGGCGCCATTTTCCCTAAGGCCAGCCCTGCTCTGAAGCCATACAAAACATCCTTATTAATAGCAGAAAAGATTCCATCAGGAAATGCTACTTAGCCAAGTGGAAACATTTCTCCATCTGGGCACAACAAAAACTCATATCCTCAGAGTCAGCAGATATTCCCCTTATTTTGGAATATCTTCTCTCTCTCAGAATGGCTGGTCTCACCATCAACTCTTTATGGGTACACCTGGCAGCAATCAGTGTGTACCACCCACCTTCACATGGATACTCAATTTTCGCTCACTCACTGACTAGCGCAGTCTGGAAAGGCCATATCAGAACCTTTCTGCCAGTAAGGAAACCTACTTCTCAATGGACTCAAACCACTTTGACTCAAACTCCTTTCAAACCACTATCTACATGTTCCATGTCTGTCTTGTTTATGAAGGTTGCATTGCTTGTGGCCATCATCTAAGTCAGAAGAGTAGGTGAGCTTGGTGCACTGATGGCAGAGCTGCCTCATACCATGTTACATAAAGACAAAGTCTCATTATGTTTACATCCTAAGTTTATGGCCAAAGTAGTTTCAAAGTTTTACCTGAACCAGTCAATCCACTTACCTGTTTTTCCCCCAAAATCACATGCATGTGAAGAGGAGAGGAACCATAATTCCCTTGACATGCAACTTTTTTACCTGCAAAGACAAAGCCAATCAGAAAATCACCCCACCTGTTTTTTTGCAGTAGCTGAATGAGTCTCAATCAAACTAGATATCCTCTCAGATGATCTCCAAATGGATTTTGGCCTGTACCTTACTCTGCTACCAACCACAGGCGCCGACTCTGTGGGTGCTCCAGCCCTGGGGAAGAGGGTGGGGCCTGGGGCGGAGTGGGGGGGTTGAGCACCCCTGGGGCCCAGAGGAAGCTGGTGCCTGTGCTACCAACTGTCACATCTTCCTCCCCATCATGGAGTGAAGACTCATTTTACAAGAGCACAAGTGACATTAATGGCATCACTTCAAAAAGTACCTCTAGTGGACATTTTCAAAGCAGCTACATGGCGTTCCATCCACACATTCATGAGACATTATGCTGTAGTGCAGAACTCCTCTGCTGACATGTCCTTTGGGACAGTGGCTCTTCAAACAGCTCTACTGCCTGCATCCTCACACCCTCCTCCTACTTGAGCACTGCTTGTCAGTCACCCACAGTGGAACACATATAGGGAACAGCACTTGAAGAAGAGTAAGTTACTTATCTTATAGCAACTGGAGGTTCTTTGAGATGTGTGATCCCTATCTGTATTCTATTACCCTCTCTCCTTCGCCTCTGTTTCTCATCATACTTGGATTCGCGGTAGATTCATAGAAGCTAAGGGTTAGAAGGGACTGAAAGGGTCATCTAATCTAAGCCCCTGCCAAGATGCAGAATTTGTTGAGTCTAAACTATCCAAGACAGATGGCTATCCAGCCTCCTTTTGAAAACTTCCAATGAAGGAGCTTCGATAACCTCCCTGGGCAGTGTGTTCCATTGTCCTACTGTTCTTACAATTAGCAAGTTTTTTCTGAAATTTAATCTAAATCTGCTATGCTGTAGTTTGAATTCATTGCCTCTTGTCCCACCCTCTGTGGCAAAGGAGAACACTTTTTCTCCATCTAGTTTATGGCAGCCTTTTGAGTATTTGAAGACTGCTATCATGACTCCCCTTAATCTCTTCTTTTCCATACTATGCATACTCAGTTCCTTCGGCCTTTGCTCATCTGGCTTGCATACCATCCCTTTGATCATCTTTGTCACTTGCCTCTGGATCCTTTCCAGTTTCTCCACATTCTTTTTATGCATTGGTGACCAAAATTACTCCAGCTGAGGCCTAACCAGCACCGAATAGAGTGGTACTATCACCTCCTCTGACTTGCATGTTATGCCTCTGTTAATGCAACCTAAATTGCTTTTGCTTTTTTTGCAATAGCATCACACTGTTGACAATGTTGAGATTGTGATCCACCACAACTCCCAGATCCTGACAGAAGGAGAGAAGTAGAGAAGGAACCAGAGAGGCAGATAGTCGGCCCTGCCCTCTATCTCTTCAGTTGGAGACAAGGAGAGTGAGGGCACATGCACGGACCAACAGACATTGCTCTCAGGAATTCTCTGACTCAAGGCACATGGAGCACATGCTTACACCCGCAGTGGAATACAGACAACATTTTGAAAAACCTCCACTTACTATAAGGTAAGTAATTTACACACCTGAATCCAAACTTCAACCATTCGTGCCCATCTCTGATTAAATTAAGTATTTGAAAACTTAGACTACAAACTAGCAGACACAGAAATACACAGGCAAAGATAAATAATAATCAAAAAAGAAAGTGCACTTTCAACATTTTGGGTTTAGCAGATAATTAAACTGCCGACTGTAGGTCTGTTCTAATCAAATGCTGTAAGTGGATCTACACAGAATGGATTGAGTTTAATGAAGGATGAGCTTACTTGTGTGGTTCCTGGGGGGCACACACATTGGGAGAGAGATCATCTTTCTCTAGGGCATTCTACCCCTGGAAATCCCTCTGCAAGGGAGAGGATTCACAAATGAGAAGGGGGGGTGGAGGAGAGTAATACTTACATTATTCCTTTCAGCAGGAGTCTACTAAACAATCTCTAAGGATTCCTGACTTCTCTACAGAGCCCTGTCCAGGCTGTGAACCTTTTCCTCTGCAAAAAAAAAAAAAAAATCAGTACATCTGCATTGGGATGGCCCTGGCCTCCATCTAAGTACCATCAAGACCTGGAGTTTTGAGGACCAACCTCATTTTGCAGAAGATCAGAGTGGGGCGGGAGGGTAGAATGATCTGTTGCAGATTCTGTGAGGGGCCTCATCAAAGTTGTCCACAGTCAGTCTGCCCTGGAGCAACCTGTTCCCATAATATCCACCGGGTACCAGAATGAATGATTCTTGTGTACACCAGAGTGAGTGTGGGTTGTATGAAAAAATATGTGTGTGGTGTGTACATTTGGTGATCTAACTCGCTTTATACTTTTACTATGTTGTCCATTTGCCTGCTGTTTTAAAAAGTTTGAGGAGCCACAATAATAATCTCAATCATTAATTAGCAAATTAGTGAGATTCTACTGCTACATGAAATCTCATAGAAAGCTCCAAATTCTCCTATGATTTATACAAAGGAAAAAGGGTTGAATATGGTTATACTAACTAACAACATATGTGGTGTTTAATCTTCAAAGCTAGTTGTACCTTTAAAGAGTCATAATATATTCAGTAAATATTGTTTCTTGTACTTCAAAAGAAAGCAATAATTAGATTATCCCAAGGCTCAGATTAACATTTAATTTGTATAGGCCCCCAGAGCAGCAATTTTGTCCAAATATAATATTAAAATCTGTTCTTTTCAAGTCCATGTATACACTGTAAATGTTTAATGAAAGTTGTAACTTCATATACATAGAAAAGATATGATTGTTTATTAAATTAAACAAATGCCAGTTTCATAGTACAATGCACCTTGCACTCCAGTGTCATCAGTATATACATAATATCCTTGATCTGACTGCATGATCTGTACTATTATAATTTATAACAGTGCCAGAAGGCAATCTTTTAGGGCTGATTCTAATCAATCTTACATCAGTTTTTACACTGATGCAACTCCATTGTCTTCAATGGAACTACTCTAGTGTAAATCAGGGTAAATCAAATTAGAATCAAAGGGCCAGATTTTGCCATTTTGTCATTCCCCTTGTGCTGCTTTGGGCAAACTGTCTCAGTCTCCCATGCTGGAGATCCTCTGATGGTAGGACTGTCCCGCAGAGGGCTAGTGGACTAGGTTCTCAGGACACTCCATCCACCTGTAGCCACTGGTGCAGGGGGGGGGGGGGAGAGGGCATGTTGGGGCAGGGAAAGGCAGAAAAGAGTGTTTCTGGGACACCATGCTACCCACAGCTGGCATCTGACTCCTTTGGAACAGTTGCCAGTTGGCACAGTTTAGAGCAGCCTTCAGGTTGCTTTAAACTATTGTGACTGGTATAAAACTGGCCTGAGCATTATGGAACCACAACTGAGAGCCCAAGGCCTGTGCCCAACATAGACTGGGTTCCCCAGAAGATCTGGGTCACATCCTTTATTTCTTAAAGCAATGGCCCAAGAGTGTAACCTTTAAAGCAGTGGTTCTTAACCTTTACTGCAGCCTGCACCCCTTTGGTTCTCAAAATATGTTCTCGCACCCCTTATCAAAAATCGTTGAAGTAGGTCAATTCTTTAAACCTAGATATATCATAACTATAGAATGAAAGTGATAGAATTATATATTTATTTTGATTTCACAGTAAAATTAAGAATACATGAATACATACGTGCCTGTGCTTAATTTGTGTTTTCGATGATTTACCTTCTAAAAAAATCTGTCATGTCTTGCACCCCCAAAAGGGGCATCACAAAAAGAACTGTGAGCATGGAGGATGCTGAGATCGAATCCTGTAGGAGGCACTAACAAAGGATGTAACATTAAGCATGTTGTTTTAGTTTCTTGCACCTCATTCAACTTAGCTGGAAAGAAAGGACATGACCAAAAAACAGATACCATGAGTGAACAGGCCTTTGGCAAACAAACTACCAAAATATGCAGATGATGTAATTATCCTTAACGATCACTGTCACTCATCCCACCCATCCAAATTTGAATTAAAGTACTCCAGGGAACCCAGCTTGGAATACCACACACAGAACCTAGATAGACGGACATGCAGATACTACTGCAAGAAAATTATACTTTTGTTATTGCTTTACGTTTTCATACAGTAATTGCTTTTTAGATATTGGTTGTAGGAATGGCATTGAAAACTATGGCCATTGATTTTCTGCAGCTTGGGAATTCTGTTAAGAATAAACAAAAGGTAGTAATGCAATTTTCATAAGCTTTGAGAAACAGTGTGTCTGCTTTTATATGGCTTAGCAGAAAAGTCATTATACATGACAATAAGGTAAAGTCACCTATAGTAAGGATTCATTCCATTTCCATCAATACTGACATTGTGGAGCTAATTCAGAAATATTTCTATAATGACTATAATTTGAATAAAATATGTAGTGTAAGATTTTCTATTGAGCATTCCACGCCAGCAGGCTAAGCATTGTTGCTATGGTGACGGTGTGAAGGCTGGATTAATTAAGGCCTGAGCAGATGCTGTGAAGTATGTAGTGTCATTTGTGCTTTCTGCTTGTAATTAAAGAATGTGTTTGTGTGTGACAGAGAAAGAGAAGAACTTGGCATCCTTAACAGCTTTTCAGGTAAAACGAATGCTGATGAACGAACAGGTTATTTCCCCCCCCCCCCCCAGGCACACAGATAAAAAGTGTATAAACAAAGGCCTTCAAAATCAGCTTCCATCTTTTGTTCATTATGTATTGTGTGAAAGGACTAATTGAACGAAAATACAACCCTAATGCATATGTAGGTTGATTTATACTTACAATAGCTGTGGGCTTCAAAGAGCCAATATGCCAGCGAGAGAAACATTAAAACTAAACAATAAAATTGAATTTATCTAACAAACTCACATGCATCCTTGATCTTTTTGATTGAAGTCCCTGAATCTTGCCCTATATATAAGTTTAGATCTCCATTCTATTTTTACTGGAGCCTGTAGCAATACTTTTGAATTCAATGGGAGCAGGATAGGGCCATTTCAGAGCAAGCACACATGGCAAAAGCTGTCACAGTGTAGCCATGTAGATATAATAAAACTGTTGACATTTCCGGGGCAATCATCATCTACAATCATGGCTTTGAGGGTTAGGCAGAGAAAATGAGGAATTCTAAGGGCTAGATGAAACAGCAAAAATATTGACATGCTGAAAGCTACTAAAAATAAAATATTTCAGTGTAACAATTCCCATCCTGGGACCTATTTCTGAAGAACTATCCCATCCTAGGCTCTTTGAACATAATTTAATATCCAAGTCTGCTGCCCAGATAATAATCAAGATGTTGAAAAATATATTTATGAAATGGATTTATTTATTTGTGTCTTAAAAAGCTGTCTGAATTCTCTGTTTGACTGTGAAATGAAAGGTGATCTGCAGTTTTCTTTCAGCTTGTGAAAAATAACTGCCAGACAATCCAATAAATGCTGAAGCATGTCTCATTCCCAGGTGCTCAATTCCCTCTTTCTCTCTCCAATTTGCCTGCTAAATCTGCTGCATTTTCCACCCCTTTCTTAATATTCAAGGATTATCTTGGATACTCTCATGGGAAACACAGCTTCCTTAGAGTTATGGAAATAATTAGAAGAGATTAAGGTCTGCCTTTTGAATGGGTCTAGATTTATTTCTATTTTTCTTGTTGCTAATGAGACGCTTGCTTGGTCTTACTTTGATTTAAAATCTATATTTTTTCCATAAAGAAAAGTACAATCTGCTCTCAAAAGAGAAAAAATAAATCTGTGACTGAAGGCTTAAAAAGACAAAAACTGCCAAATGTTTTTGTGGAGGACTAATACGACTAAATAAGTTGTTGTTGTTGTTGTTTTTAATCTTTAAATAAAAAGGATTGAAATAGACTGGTGATGTTGACTCGACTAAAGTGTCTCCAGGAAGAATCAAGGGACTCCCTAATAAAATGTGCTGAGTGCCCTGAAGTTCATGACAGGTATTTTAAGATTGACTGTGCTCAGATGAAACAACACTTTCTACTCTCAGCTAGACCCTGATCCTGGACCATTAAAGTCAATGGGAATATTGCCATTGACTTCCCTGAGTGTAGGGTTAAGCCTCCAGTACAGACACTCACTGCCAATTCACAGAGTAATTTCTTCAAACATCTAGTGCAAGTAACCACTACAAATAGTTCCTAACACATCTAGTGCAACCAGTTACTTCAGGGGAACAGAATAGTTTTCACTCACGTTGAGCATCATTGCTCCTGTTGCAGGGTATTTTCTACCATACCTAACACAATTATTTAAAAAAAAAAATCAACAGTCTTAGGTCTTGATTGCATATAAATAATCTGCCTTGTATAAGGCAAAACATATAGCTGCATTGTCTCAGAGTAAAGGGGGGTGCAGTTTTTTGGCTGAAACTTTTTCAGCAAAAATTGCAGATTTGGCGATACCAAGACATTTTGTGAATTTGTGTCTATTTCTCCTAATTGTTCATGTTTAAAAAAAAAAAACCTTCAAAAAATCTGATGACAGTTGAAATGCTTCATTTTGACATTTTTGAAATGTTTTGATTGTAAGTATAAATCAACCTACATATGTATTAGGGTTGTATTTTCGTTCAATTAGTCCTTTCACACAATACAGAATGAACAAAAGATGGAAGCTGATTTGTACATGGTCAACATTGAAACATTTTGTTTTGGGTCAAACTAAACATTTTGTTCAACTCAAAACATTTTTTTGAATTTTCAATTTTCTGAAATTAAAAAAAAAATGTTTTCAGGTTGACTTGATATGATTTACAACAAAAAAATTCAGAATTTCCAGTGACCCAAAAAATTCAGTTTTCACAAAGCTCTATCCTGAAGCAGCCCAGGAAAGGAATTGTGCTGCACTGATTCTATATTTCACTTTCAGCTTCTCAGGAAGTAGAACTCAGTGGCTGGGTCGTGCTGTCAATATTTTGACTTCAAGAATTCCTTCACGGCCTACATGTTGTATTAAAATATTATTTATGACAAATGAGTATGTGAAACGTAACAGAAAAAATTGACATTGAATAAAGTAGTGAGACGTCAATTCTGAAAACCTATGATCTTAATAGCTGGTTTTGCACAAGAATGTATCCTACTTACTCACCCCAAGGTATAGCTAGTTATCATTTAAATCATACTAATTATTTCTAAAGGGTGCATATATTAATGCCAGGTTCTTTGGATGAGTAGTTAATTTTTTAGCTTTTTTTAAAATGACCTGATCGAAACCTATTGAAATGAAAGGAAAGACTTCCACTGACTTTAAAGGGCTTTGGCCCAAGCCCTTCACGTATGTGAGTGTGCTGGATAGGTGCCAGCCTGACAGACAGGTGGTCTTTATTTATCCACAGAACAGATACAGCACAGGCAATAGCAGTGCAGACTTCCATACATACCCTGGAGGGACCAACTGTAGAGGAGGGAGACTGAAGGTCATTCAACCCATTCACTCCTTAGGCTCAGTGCTGAGACTGCCAACAAAGCTGTCCATTTCAATGGTAGCTTTGGGAAGTGAGCATCTGCCTACCAGGAACTGAATGGGATCACCAATTAATTGCATCTGGCTCATTAAATAGCCACCAGAGGGGAACAACTTCATTATTTTGTTGCACTATGGGAAGAGTACTAGGTGCTTCATCATTCAGGTATACGAGCGTCCTGCCCCAAGCAGGTTACAGCTTTTGGCCGCTACCAACCTGCGCCAGTTCATAATAGCAGTGTTTGAGAGCAGAAAATGTTTACTTTAAACAACAGAAAGAAATGAAAAGATAAAGTCAGCTCGAGCCCACTCATTGTTAACATGGCTTCCATTTGCAGGCATTTCAGATTCTACAGTGATGGTGGCCTTACAAGTAGGTAGATAGATGGCTAAGCACATGGATATAGGGAAGATACTATTGAAGGTCAAGACCAAGATAGCAAAGAATCCTGCTTTGTAGGTAATTCCAACTTTAGCTGATATTTTAAAGATGTAGCAATAATGCAATAGGTTCACAAATAGCATCATATATATGCTGAAAGACTGATAGCACTTAGTACAGTTCCTAGCAAAATCAAATCAATGATGTAAGAAGAGCAGGGAGCTGGGGCTGCAGAGGCTACAGATCATGCATAATTTGATATATTCTATTTGTTTCTCTCATTAACCAAGACAGTTGTTTATTTCAGCCAGTCAAAGGAACGAGCAAAGGCTGAAGAGACATTTCTTGCATCTGTCACTTCTAAGGAAAACGTACCGATTCATTCATTATTTTAAATGTCACCAGCTTTTTCAATATTCGTGGAATCAGAATCTAGGAGACTTGCCCTGTTGACAGCCAAGAAAAAAAAATTCAGAAAAGTAAACGATGTGCTTTGAACTGCAAAGGGGGGCTAGAGATGCTCAGACAGATAGACCCACTGCCTCCTCCATCCAACTTCAAGCAGATTAGAGACATTACAGGAGGTTTGCTTTATTATTTGTTTTCACTCTGTAGATTCATTTAATTTTCCATGTATAAGATGGATGTCACACTGTCTGGAGTGGCTCACAACTGTGAGTGCCTACCTCAGGGCAGACTATCAGAAACATGGCAGACACCCAAAGAATGATGTGTTCTATAATTAGATTTCATCAAGCCAATAACAAATGTGAAGTCCTGGATCACTATACCAGTCTTACCATAGAGTCGGAGACAGTCCCCATAGATTCTCCACTCTATCTTGCCATCCAGACAAACTGGACTCAGTGAGAAATGCTCACTTGCATCAAAAAATCACACCATGTTCAGGTTGCTTCCAGTCCCAAGAGACCAGTCACAAAGTTGGTACCTTGGATCTTACACCAAAGACAACACCTGCAGCCCATCCTGTAATAAACTATCTAAAAGTTTATTAACTAGGAAAAAGAAATAAGTTATTTACAGGTTAAAGCAAGCAAGCAAATACACACAAATGAGATCTAAATCTTAAGAGTGACAGATCTGTCAATTCAGTGTCTTTCAGGGTGGACCCAAGGATAATCTCTGGGGAGCTCTGCCTCAGTTTAGAGTTTCTGGCCCTGTCAGAGTTCACACAGTGAAGAGAGAGATGGAAAATTTTCCTGTGACTTTCTTTTATTTTCTTCATTTAGCTTCCAAGTCCACAGGACAAGCTAGCATTTCCAAGGTGTGATAGAGCCAATACTCTGTATTGTGATATTCCTTGATGGCCCATCTGATTTTGATAGTCCTTCTGGATGGGTGTGTGGGGGGGGGGGGGGGGGAGACGTGGGATGATTCCCATGCCTGGGTTCACAAGTTCAGAGCGAACATCTTCAGAGTTATAAAGCAAAACGTACATATTTTCTAATAGCATGGAATACCGACATTCCAGGTGAGATTAATGCATGCAGCAACTTACAAGCATTTCATAGTCTAAACACTAAATACATTCTTATAAGACTCATACCCATTTTGTGCAAAATTAATACACAGGTGACCTTGTGTGGTCTCCAGCTATGAGTTTGTTAGTTCTTAGCTAATGCCTGCAGTTCTGGCAAGAGCTTGCCTGCCAGCATCACAATGGACATTTAGGGCCACATTGGGGTCAGTCCCTGCATGGGTGCGTAGAGGAGGGGGGTGCAAGGAGCTTTCCCTCTGCTCTTGTGTCCCTGTGCAGGGGCTAGTCACAGTGTGATTGATGGGTGCACGTGCAGGTGCAGCTCCTTTGTAGCACCACCACCAGTGCTAGCTGCCCGGGAGGGGATGCAGAAAGGGGAGAGCATGGTCCCACTTTATTATTTTTATACACAATAGTGTCTAGAGATCGTTTTGCAGTTCAGGGCCACATTGTGCTAGGTGTAGCCTAAACAGAAATTAAGTGTAGTCTCCATTTTTTAGATGGGGAACTGACAGACAATGATTCTTCAAGTTCATTCAATGAGTCTTTTGCAGAGACGGTTACTGAACACAGATTTCTTGAGTTCTAGCCCAGTGCATTGGCATTTAGACCATCCTACCTCTCCGACTATAGTATCTTACAGAAGAGCAGGCCCCCATCCAGATAAACCCTTTATTATGAAGAGGAACTATGTACAGAAATGAAGTAACAAACTTTCTACTATTCTGTGTATGTGCAGCTTGTGACTGTCCTTTCTTCCTTGTTTCTGCCCCAGCAGGAAGTGTGTTACGGGAAAACGAAGAATGTATAGGAAGCATGTGGTCTCTCTACACTTCCTGGAGGACAACACATCTTCCCCTTTTTAGCTCTTTTCTAAAAGTTAAACTAACAAATTATAAAAATACAATAACTGACTTAATAACCCTTCAGGTTACTTTTAACACAACTTTAACATGTCTCGATCTTTTGGGGCGTTTCAGCCATCTTCCTCATCTATTGTATTGTAAACCCAGGGCCAGCTCCAAGCACCAGCTAAGGAAGCAGGTGCTTGGGGCGGCCAATACAAAGGGGCAGCAGTCCGTCCGCTATTGGGGCGGCCTGTCCGGGTCTTCTGCGGGAATTCAGCTGCAGGTCCCTCAGTCCCTCTCTTCCTCTTTAAGCTGCCGCCACAGTGCCACCAAAGAGGAAGAGAGGGAGTGAAGGACCCGCTGCTGAACTGTCGCCGAAGAATGGAGCGGCACAATTGAGCTGCCGCCGAAGTTCCGCAAATTGGCTTTTTTTTTTTTGCTTTTTTTTTTTCGCTGCTTGGGGCGGCAGAAAACCTGGAGCCGGCCCTGTGTAAATCCTCTTAAACCCTCTTTAGGCAAGTCCTTGTCTGTAAAGGACAGTTCAATAACAGGGTCGATCTGAGAATTGTTTTCCTCTTGTATGTCTGCTTTTTTGTCACTTGTCTCAGCCACCCTGTCAGGTATCTTAAGTAGATGTTTGATTCCTTTGTAAGATTTTGCCTTCATCTCTGATCACTGAGTATCAGTGAAGTGATTGTTCTTTGATCACTGTAGCTTTGACTAGCCAGTCCTCATCTTGCCAAATTCTCATGGAGTCTTTGTTTATTTAACTGTGAAAGTGGTCTTGCTCGTTTCTTGTAATATTTTGTCTGACGTACTTTTCCAGTCTTTTCCTCACTGTCACAGACTCCTTTTAGTAATTCTTTGTTTTTGTCCCAGATCTGGTAATTGAGTATTTATACCTTGTTGTAGAGGAGCTCAGCAGGTGACTTTCCACATTGCAGTGGTGTAACTTGCTACATGAATAGAGATAAATATGGATCTTCTCTTCCATCCAATGCGTTTTTGAGCAAGTTTGTCACTCTACTTCCACACTCAGCTAATCTGTTGAGGATCTCTGGGACTAGATGTCTCGTGATGAAAGTCATACATTTTAGCAAAGCCCAGGAATTCCCTATTTTTGAACTGTGGTCTGTTGTCAGTTATCACTGTTCTTGAAATTCCATGATGTGCAAATACACATTTAATGTGCCTGATAACAGTTGCTGCTGGGGCATCTTCAAGAGTGACTATTTCTGGAAAAATTAGTAAAGTAGTCCATCTTCCCAAGTTCAACCTGTCAGTTCTGACTTTGTACCCCAGAACTACAATTTGTTTATGTATTGTCATTGGCTCTTTCTGATGGGAATCTCTGTACTTCTGACACTTTCCATACCGGCTCAACATTTCTTCAACATCACTATTAATCTATGGCCAGATTACAACTTCTCTAGATCTCCTTGGTCATTCCTAGGCAGAGGTAGATTATGGTTCTGTGGAGCCCTGGGCCACAGCAAGTGAGGGCTCCTCCCCACCTCTTCCGCCTGCAGTCCCCCCCACCCCTTCCCCAGCACTCCTGCCAGGGAGCGGGCTTGGAGCACGGGGGCTTGCCCTGCTCCCCGGCAGGAGTGCTGGGTGAGCAGGTGGAGTGGGGCAAGCCCCCGCACCCTGACCTAACTCACCAGCAGGAGTGCCAGGTGGGCAGACGGAGCAGGTCGGGGTGCAGGGGCGCTCATATTTTTGGGGCCCCCAATTGGCCAGGGTCCCTGGGCATGGCCCAGTGGCTAATCTGCCATTGCTCCCAGGTGCCCTTCTTGTATTTGTTCCCATCAAGAGTGCTCCTCAGATCACTGAAAATTCATTTTTGTAGTGGGAATATGCTAATTTTTTCCTTCTTTACTTATCACTTGTACTACTGCTTGCAGGATTTCATCTTTAGTTGCTTTTTTCTCCTGTTTATCACATATACATGGAGATACAGCACATGACACTTTTATCATGTTCACCATGTATATAGGCACCTACTCCGTGGGTGCTCCGGGGCTGGAGCATCCACAGGAAAAAAAAATAGTGTGTGCTCAACACTCACCAGCCATAGGTGTTTGGTGCCACCACTGATCAGCTAATTAGGGTGCTGCCAAACAGCTGATTGGTGGCTCAGGGACAGCTTAGGGGAGGGCGGAGAATAGCGGGCGGGCAGGGGCCTCAGGGCGGGGGTTGGGAGAGGCGGAGTGAGGGCGGGGCCTTGGGAGAGGGGGTGCAGTTGCGCAGGACTCAGGTCAGGCTATGTACAGTCAGATGGAGCATATGCTCTTGACAGTATGTCTGCTATTACTAAAAAGGTGTCCTGGTTGGAACTCCAGTGTCACATTAGACTTCCGTATTTTCAAAAGTAGTCAATATATCCTTGGTGCTGCTTCTCCAAGTCTCTCATTGTGTATTGCAGTCAGTGGTTTGTGATCAGTCTTTGCTTTGAAGCTATGGCCATAGAGAAAATTGTGAAACCTTGTACATCCCTACGCCATACCTAGTGTTTCTTTTCCAATTTGTGCATACATCATCTCTGCAGCGATCATAGTTTCCGATGACTATGAGACTGGCCACCTATACTGCTTCCAACCCTCCTTTTGAAGTATCTGTGGGGAGTTTGATGTCTTTCATTAGATCAAAAAATTGCAGAACTGGAGCTAATGTCAGAATATACATTAAATCATTGAACTCTGTTTCATACTCTGGCTTCCACATCCATTTGGTGAGCTTGTGGAGGAGATAGCTTAGTTGTGCAAGGTGTATAACTAGGTATGAATTTGCTGATGTAATTCAACATGCCTAGCAGTCTTTGAATTCCTTTTTAATCTTCAGGTCATGGCATGTTCATTATTGCTTGAATCTTTGATTCATCAGGCAAGATTTCCTTGGAGGTCAGTTTCTCTCACAAGTATGTTATTTCCATTGTTTGAAACTGACACTTGGCCTTATTCAGTTTAAGGTTATTGGCTCTCATAATTTCCTGTATTCTCCTCAGTCATTCCTGATGTTCAGTGGCAGTGCTGCCCCAAATTATTATGCCATCAATGTACATTTTCACACTTGCTAGATTCTCTAGCATCTGGCTCCCTGTGTAGTGAAATACTCCTGAAACAAACTATCACCATGCCTTTGTGGGTCATAACTGAGACTACCAAATTCAGGACAAGCTGCTGAGAAATAGGGCAGATACACCCCAAAACTAGTCGTTATTCTTCCGTAAGATATACCAGACCAGCAACAACAGTAAACTTCTGTCTCACCATACTGTCTAACAAGAAGCCAGAAATTCAGCCTCCTGAGGTATTCCAGTCCTGGATTCAACACCCAGACACTAGACTTAATGATGAGTCATTATTTAAAACCAATTTCATCAACCAAAGGGTTCTTCTGATCCCAAAGGACCAGTCACATACCCAGGTCAATATATAACTCAGTTCTTACCCAGTAATCACACTGACGCCAATCCTTTAGTATCTAATATCTAAAGGTTTATTGAAAGAAAGAAAGAAAGAAAGAAAGAAAGAAAGAAAGAAAGGTGAGAGTTAAAATTGGTGAAAGGAACCAAATACACACAATAAATATAAAGTTCTTGGATCCGGCTTGAAGCAGTAATGGCATAAACTGCTGACTTAAGCCAAGTCTCTGGTTGCTTCCAAATAATTGGAAGGTCCTCAGTCACTTGGTTAGAATGCTCCCATTTGTATAAGTCTATAGCCCAGGTTAGAGCAGGAAAGACACAAAATGGAGACATTTCCAGGGCCTTTTATAACTTTTGCCATGTGGAGGGAAAGCGCTCAGTCTTAGTTTGTGGAAAATTACCGGCACACAAGATGTAGTTCAATACCACATGCCCTAGTCACATGCCCTTGCATGCTTAGATAAGTTGTTCCAAAGAGGAGGGAGAAAAATTGTTCTTCTTAACTTCTGTGGATAGGACAAGAAGCAATGGGCTTTAATTGCAGCAAGGGAGGTTTAGGTTGGACATTAGGAAAAACTTCCTAACCGTCAGGGTGATTAAGCACTGTAATAAATTGCCTTGGGAGGTTGTGGAATCTCCATCATTGGAGATTTTTAAGAGCAGGTTAGACAAACACCTGTCAGGGATGGTCTAGATAATACTTAGTCCTGCCTTGAGTGCAGGGGACTGGACTAGATAACCTCTCGAGGTCCCTTCCAGTCCTATGACTCTACTTATTTGTATGAACTCTGGGCTTTCCTATACTCATGCTAGTTGCCACATCACTGTCATTGTTTTCTGCTTTCCATAGTTCTGGCCTTGGCCAGTTTAATTGCTGTGCACTTTTTGCTTGCTGGTTTAGCTATAATACTCAGTCATATGTCTGGGCTTTTCTCTAGGCTTTATATATGAGTTTCTGTTTGTTCTACTGCTTAGCATATACACATTGCCATATGTAGTGTCAGAGTCATCTCCCTTAGTAACTGTTCTGGGCTTTTTTTATTGTGACCCCTCAAGATAATCTGATCTTTAATGACAGAGTTCTGACGGGTTCCCTCTGGGGTGCCACCTGGAACTCGTGTACCATTGAGCCCCACCAGCTTGAGCTCCCTTTTACACCATACTGCTGTGACAGGCTGCCAAACCCTCTCTAGCCAACACTTTCGCCAGCATACATATAGGTAGGGACACACCCAGCTGAAGTTACATGCAGGTAGGATCTCTGACCAGCCACAGCATGGGAAGGCAACAGCTAGGGGCACCTCCCAGCTCCTCAGGTACTCACCCCCTTTGGAGTATAAACCCCAAATTATACCATCTTGCATTGCACAGGGAACTGTACAGCATAAGCATGTAAGATTTGCCCCCTCCATCAATGTTGAGAGGAATATGCAACAGCTTTCTCCCTGAGTTATGATTTCCACACAATAGTTTAGATAAAGCAAAACCAAATTTATTAACTACAAAAGATAGATTTTACGTGATTATAAGTGATAGCAAACAGATCAAAGCAGATTACCTAGCAAATTAACAAAAAATGCAAACTAAATTTAAAATACTAAATAATCTGCTATTCATATCCAATCTCTCATCCTAAGTGATGATACAAGCAGGCTGCAGATTCTTAAGGGGCAAGCTGCACTGGCTTACAGCTTAGAATCCCTGGGTGTTCCATTCACAGGCTAAAAATCCCTTTAGCCTGGGTCCAGCACTTCCCCCAGTTCAGTCTTTGTTCCTCAGGTATTTCCAGGAGTCTTCTTGGGTGGGGAGTCAGTGAAGAATCCAGATGATGTCACTCCCCTACCCTAAATAGCTTTTGTATTGGTGGGAACCCTTTGTTTCAAAGCTTGGTTCGCACGCCAATCAGTGGAAAAATACTGACATCCCAAGATGGAGTCCAGCACCAGGTGACCTGGTCACATGTCCCTGTGGAGCCATATCCCCCTACTGGCTGTTCAAAGGAAGGCTCACCAGATGGGAGATAAGCTTCTCCTAAGGCCTATTGTTTCTTCCTAATGGCTTATTAACCTGAATGGACCCTTCCCAGCCAGCCATCTAGAATGATAGCATTTTGCCTAGTGGGCGTTGTGACACTACACATATTCTCCATAGAAATATTGTTATAATATGATTTGGGCATAACTATGATCCATTTTGTGCAAGCTAAGGCATGTGAGGTATCATTGAAAAGGTAATGATTTACTGAATATGATTGTCCTAATTGTATGCATGTATCATTTCTGTATCTGAAGTTAGGAATATTCACTATGTATCAATTACAGAAGTGTTTGCACCTGGGGAACACCCACCAGACAGAATGCAATCAGTCTGGATGGGCCATTAGGGAGAACAATAGGACTTTGAAATTGCTAATCTCCCACCTTCCTGAGAAGCTTCCTGGGATACTACAAACAATCTTTGACTCATGGCTGCTTTGACACTGCAGGGTCATGTGATTAAGTCACCAGTACTGGATTCCATAATAGAATACCAGTATTTTTCCACCTGGGGGTGGGGGGAACCACGCTGGCAAACAAGGGGTTCCTGCCATATGTGAAACCTAATTAAGACAGGGGAGTGACTTAATCAGTGTTCATTCTTCATGGAATTACCGTCCAGGATGACTGCTGAAAACATCTAAGAAACAAGGACAAAAGGGGGGAGAAGAGCTGAGCCCAGGCTGGAAAAAGGTGTTTCGTCTGTGACAGAAATGCTTAAAACAACGTTTAGGGTGAGAAATTACTACTTGTAACTAGTTTTTTTAGTGTACTAAGCTTAATTTGCATTTTTGTTTTATTTGCTCAGTAATCTGCTTTGATCTGTTTACTATCTCTTATAATTACTTAAAATCTATCTGTTGTAGTTAATAAACTTGGTTTTGTTTTGGAATTCATAACTGGAGGGCAAAAAGCTGTCTTCCTCCACATTGAGGGAAGGGGCAAATTTCATGAACTTACGCTGTATAGTTCTCTGTGCAGCGCAAGACAATATAATTTCGGGTTTACACTCCAGAGGGGATGTGCACTTGAGGCCTGGGCAGTTCCTTAGCTGAAGCCTTCCCATGCAGTGCTGATTTCAGTGTCTGTGTCTTTGTGCAGTTGGGTGTGTCCCTACCTGTGTGTGTGCTGGAGGAAGCTTGAGGGCCTGGCTCAGCAGAACAGTGCAAGGGAGCCCAGGCTGGTGGAACAGGCAGGCTCAGTGGTACCCCAGTACATCAGGTGACACCCCAGAGTGGGGGGTAACCCATCACAAGCATTGCCCAGGAATAGATGTGAAATAGATACATAGTCAATATTCATAACTTCGGATAGAAAAATGATACATGCATACAAATAGAATAATCATATTCAGCAAATCGTAACCTTTCCAATGACATCTCACATGACTTATCTTGCATAAAACACATCAACATTATATCATACTAATATCACTATGAAGAATATGGGGTGCAGTGTCACAAGAGTCTTTTCATACTCCATGTTCACAGGACTGACTTTTTAGTGTTAAATCTGTGATGAGCTCCTGTTGTTTCCCCTTCATTCTGTGGTCTCATCCTGAACCTATATTTCTCATAAGTAATATTTTTACCTAGGGACACAATGATCCTCAAAGGTTTTCATTATTTCTGCAAAGCTTTCCTCTCTCTCGCCACCATCATCTTTTGCTCATCCTCCACTTTATTTGTCCTGTGGCTATTTGACCCATTTTCCAGGCACATTCAGCATTTCCCCTGATTCTCAGGGCTGGTGACGGAGTTATGTGCAGTTGCACAGGCTCTGTAGCAGCCATTTCAGTGTTACCTTTCACCGGGTCTTCCAGCACACTGTGCCTTCCACTCCTGGTTAGGGTTACCATACATCCGGATTTTCCCGGACATGTCCGGCTTTTTGGGGCTCAAATCCCTGTCCGGGGCGAAAACCCAATAAGCCAGACATGTCCGGGAAAATAGGGAGGGAGGGACCGGTGATGTTCGGCCGGGGGCTGGAGCCACTGGGGCCGGCGGTGCGGAGCCGGGGGCCGGGCCCGGGGTGCTCGGCCGGGGGCCCGGCCGGGGCCGGTGGTGCGGAGCCGGGGCCGGGTGGTGCTCGGCTGGGGGTCGGCGATGCCAGGCCGGGCAGTGCTCAGCCCAGGGCCAGGGGCTGGAGCCGGCGGTGCTCGGCCAGGGGCTGGAGCCCCGGGGCCTGAGCCAAGCCAGGCAGGAGACGCCGGGGCCAGAGCCTCTTGGCCTGGGCCGGCCAGCCGCTGGAGGGAGCTGCTCGGCCGTGGGGGGCCGGACTGGGCCGCGCCCCCCCGCCCCAGCTTGCCTGCTGCTTCAGGCTTCCCGCGAATCAGGAAGGAGAAGGGGGGGCGAAGCGTCCAGGGGAGGGGGCGGAGTTGGGGCGGGGCCGAGAAGGGGCAGGGCTGGGGCAGGGGGCGTGGAAGGGGCGGAGTTGGGGCGGGGCCAGGGTCCGTGGAGTGTCCTCTTTTTGGACCCTTAAAATATGGTAACCCTACTCCTGGCACTGTACCATTAGTATCTTACTGACAAGCAGAGACTGGTGTCAAGATAAACCCTTAATTATGAACAGGGCTATTAACAGAAAAGAGGTAACAAACATTCTACTGCTCTGTGCAGCGACAGCCTGCGACTGCCTTGTCCTGGGCTGCTTTTTCTCTGCCAAGCACAAAGTGTGTCCTAGGAAACCAAAGACTGCATAGAGCATACAGGAAGTGTAGCATCTCTACACTTCCTGAGGACTTACTATAGCATGCCACCTTCCATCCAGGTCAGCCCAATGGAAGGATAGAATACTGTACCCAATACAAACTAGGAGCCTAGGCAGCTGTTGTGGCAGTGACCCTGGAGGCCCTCTTCTGAGAGTCAGAAATCCTTCTGGGGATTTTGACTGTAGCATAGCATTCCCTAGACTCTTCAGCATGCTTGAGCACAAGCTAGTCCTTCAATGGGTCACGATAGAGTAATTTTCTAATCAGCACAGAGATAAGATATATTCTTGATGGCAATGAGTACAAAACCTGGGGCTAAAAAAGAAGCATTGCTCTCTGCTTGGGTCATAAAATGAGCACTTTACTTAGAGGGGATTGAAACAACAAACAAAAAATAGGCAGAAGGTACTTGCCTCCATCATCAGGGCTACTGTACCTCAACCAGTTGTACAGGTTTAAATGGTTATTTGCAGAAGAGATTTTACACCTTTCGACTGTTGTATTCCCCATTAATCTAATCCACTGCAGCTTTCCTCTGTGGGCAAAGGTTTACCCTGGGAAACAAAAGGCATGAAAGTTCAAAGGCAGTTTGAGCCAAAACAAAATAAATTTGCATGTCTAAACGTATTCCTCTGAGCAGCTGAAGGACCTGATTCTGCTCAGTTCCACCAGTTTAAATCTGGGATTGCCCCCGTGAGCTCATTTTAACTGAGAGACGGATTTTGCCCATCATATTTTTGCCAATTTCAAACTATATTCCAGAAAGCCATTTAGAAGAAATGAAACAGTAAATTGTATCCATGTATGCAATACCATCATGTGTCTCATACAGACATTTTCAAGATCTGTCTCAGTAGAACAGCACTAGGGAAATTTATCTTTGTGTGCTCACTGGAAAAAAATGAATTAATGATTATTGTTTCTGTTTTGGCAGTTCTTCTTAGCTTTGTTGCCTTTGAACTGTGTCTGAAAACAAATACCTTTTCTTCTTTATTTTCCCCTTGGGACTGTCAGTAGATCTGCTTTCAGGTGGTTTAATGAGAAACAAGCCTCCGTTGACAATATTTAAGGAACATGATTAATTGCTTGAGTGAGAGGCTGCTGGGTGCCTCAGCCTATGATCTGGAAAACCAGAGTTCAGTGGCAATGTTGTGTCCTCTGATGTGTGACTGCTCCCAAATGCCAAAAAAAAAAAAGTCTCTGAACCATGACATTCTACAAACAGGCAATTACAGCACTACTTATGTTTTCATCTGCACAGTCTCAACTTACATATTTGCACCTGTGTGTGTCTGCCTTGTAAACTTAATCCTGTAACTTAATTTTTAAAGTCTGTTGGCCAGAGCCTCAGATACAGGATGGCTGCTTTACAATGCTCCAGTCCTAAACCAGCTTAACCTGGCCAGTTAAGAAGTCACCCTTGGTACTGGTATCCCTGGGTGGCACAGTGACGCTGTTCTGGCTCCTCAGGTGCCCCATCACAGCGAATGGGACAGGAGGTGTGGCTAAGGGAATGGGGGCATGCTACCCCAAAACTGCCAGAACAGCCTCTTAGGGCCATGAGCAGCTGAGGTAAAACACAGCAGACCAAAGACGGCTCTAATTTTACATCAAGAGCTGACTCAGCAGCTGGAGGACCCAGGGTCAGGGAACACAAAAGGAGCTTAAGCCCTATTTGTGTAAACCCATTCTGAACTGTGCTGAGCTCATCTTGGCCACAGTTCAGCATCTGGACCTTTACTCTTGAATAATGTAGCTTGAATGTCCCCCCTACTATCACTGTAAGATACTGTTGAGCTATCCCGGACAATTGGAAAAAGGCAAATATAGTGCCCATATTTTAAAAAGGGAAGAAAGAGAACCCAGGGAACTACAGACCGGTCAGCCTCACTTCAGTCCCCAGCAAAATCCTGGAGCAGGTACTCAAAGAATCCATTTTGAAGCACTTGGAGGAGAGGAAGGTGATCAGGAACAGTCAACATGGATTCACCAAGGGCAAGTCATGCCTGACCAACCTGATTGCCTTCTATAATGAGATAACTGGCTCTGTGATATGGGGAAAGCGGGGGTTGTGATATATCTTGACTTTAGCAAAACTTTTGATACAGTCTTCCACAGTATTCTTGCCAGCAAGTTAAAAAAGTATGGATTGGATGAATGACTATAAGGTGTATCAAAAGCTGGCTAGATCATCGGGCTCAACGGGTAGTGATCAACAGCTTGATGTCTTGTTGGCAGACGGCATCAAGCAGAGTGCCCCAGGGGTCGGTCCTGGGGCCGGTTTTGTTCAACATCTTCATTAATGATCTGGATGATGGGATGGATTCCACCCTCAGCAAGTTCACGGGTGACACTAGGGTGACCAGACAGCAAGTGTGAAAAATCGGGACGGGGTGAGAGGTAATAGGAGACTATATAAGAAGAAGCCCCAAATATCGGGACTGTCCCTATAAAATTGGGACATCTGGTCACCCTAGATGACACTACGCTGTGGGGAGAGGTAGATATCCTGGAGGGTAGTGATAGGTTCCAGAGTGACCTAGACAAATTGGAAGAGTGGGTCAAAAGAAATCTGATGAGGTTCAACAAGGAAAAGTGCAGAGTCCTGCACTTAGGATGGAAGAATCCCCTGCACTGCTACAGTCTGGGGACCGACTGGCTAAGTGGCAGTTCTGAAGAGAAGGACCTGGAGATTACAATGGACAAGAAACTGGATATGAGTCAACAGTATGCCCTTGTTGCCAAGAAAGGCTAACGGCATATTGGGCTGCATTAGAAGGAGCATTGCCAGCAGATCGAGGGACGTGATTATTCCCCTCTATTCGGCACTGGTGAGGCCACATCTGGATTATTGCATCCAGTTTTGCCCCCCTCACCTCCCCCACAGAAAGGATGTGGACAAATTGGAGCAGAGGTGCCGACTTTCTGATTTCCTTGACCCCTGCTCTGCCCCATACCCTGCCTCCACTCCACCCTTTCCCCCAAGGCCCCACCCCTGCCCCACCTCTTCCTGCCCCATTCCATCCCTCCCCTGAGCACCCCCTCCCTTGCTATGCCTCTTCCTGCCCCTGCCCCTGCTCCTTCTCCTCCCCCCAGCACCTCCTGCCTGCTGCTGAACAGCTGATCAGTAGTGGGCAGGATGCACTAGGGGGAGGGGAAGGAGCTGATTGGCGGGGCCTGCCGATGGGTGCTCAGCACACACTATTTTTTTTTCTGTGGGTGCTCCAATCCCGGAGCACCCACAGAATTGACACCTATGAATTGGAGAAAGTCCAGTGAAGGGCAACAAAAATGATCAGGGGCCTGGGGCACATAACTTATGAGAAAAGGCTGAGGGAACTGGGCTTATTTAGTCTGCAGAAAAGAAGAGTGAGGGGGGATTTGATAGCAGCCTTCAACTACCGGAAGGGGGGTTCCAAAGAGGATGGAGTTAGGCTGTTCTGAGTGATGGCAGATGACAGAACAAGGAACAATGGTCTCAAGTTGCAATGGGGGAAGTCTAGTTTGGATATTAGGAAAAATTGTTTCACTAGGAGGGTGGTGAAGCACTGGAATGGGTTACCTAGGGAAGTGGTGGAATCTCCTTCCTTAGAGGTTTTTAAGGTCAGGCTTGACAAAGCCTTGGCTGGGATGATTTAATTGGGCTTTGTCCTGCTTTGAGCAGGGGGTTGGACTAGATGACCTCCTGACGTCTCTTCCAGCCCTAATATTCTATGATTCTATGTCATCTGGGTCCCACTCTCTGGCCCGGGCTGATCAGGACATCTCTCAAGATTAGGACCAAGAAGGTCCAGGAGACAGTGGGGGTGACAGTCAAGATAGTGAAGCTTGCTCTAGTAGTCAATTTTTGATCCCCAACATCTTTTTCTTTCAGGAGTGATGGGTAGACTAGCCCATCCCCTCAATATATTGTCCTGCAATCAGGCCTAATATCTAACACATCAATTTTGATTCACTGATTTCTGTTCCACACTTTTCCTGTTTTCCAAGCATGATCTTAACACAGTCCTTGAGTAATATCAGGAGGTCTTTTTATTTGGACAAATTCAGTCTGTCTTTTCTTTCATATCTTTTCCCATCAACAATTGTTATGGTAGGTAATGGTGAAATTTTATGAACTTACACTCACTTTTCACAGTTAAGCTCAAAGTTAAAGTAAATGTGTAGGCCCAATTATCACAACAGGGCTGTTGCTATTTAGAGACCAGGCAAAGCTGGGAGGGGAGGAAAGCAAGTCAGATCCTCCTCCTTGCTTCCAGGGGCGGCTTTACGTATTTTGCCACCCCAAGCATGGCAGGCAGGCTGCCTTCAGCAGCGCACCTGCAGGAGGTCCGCTGGTCCCACGGCTTCGGCGTACCTGCCACTGAATTGCCGCCGAATCTACGGGACCCTCAGACCTCCCACAGGCATGCCGCCGAAGGCTGCCTGACTGCCACTCTCGCAGGGACCGGCAGGCCACTCCCCACGGCTTGCCACCCCAGGCACGCGCTTGGAATGCTGGTGCCTGGAGCCGCCGCTGCCTGCTTCAGACCAGTGGCCTGAACTGCCAGGCCTCAACTTTGCAAAGGGAGGGAAAAGGGGAAGATTAAAACACAGCCATTATTGCTCTCTCTGAACAGAAAGGGAGTGAAGATACTGACAGCTTCGTAGACTCCCTCCGGTCCCATGCTGAAGGGAGGATGGAAGATTTCCCCAGTGGCAATGGCCTATTTCCCCTTCTTACAAGAATTGTACTCTTCAGTTGTAGTCCCAGGCTTTCCACAGTTACATGGTGTTTAATAAGAAGGCAGGGCAGACTGGTCACTAGTTTATGGACCCCCTTTTTATGGGGTGCCTGGTTCACTCTCCCCTTCCTCCTGGGCTGTTCAGTGGAGTGGAATGGATCTGGGCCTTATTTAGTCTTAACCCAGTCCTGTTAATGAAGAGCCTCCTTCAGCTGCTATTCCTATGCTGGGTCCCTCTGCTTGTTTCTTTTACTATATCCATCCCTTGTACTGTGCTGTGCAGCTTTAAGAGCAATAGCAATCTTCAGTCTCCAGCTGTTAGAGAACTATCTAAGTCTGCATCCCCGATTCTGTTTCCCTTATTTCACTGATCCAAAGCTCCCCTGATAGCCAGGGAAGGTCCTATGTGAGACGAAGGAGAATCCTGAGAATCCTTGCTCTCTGAAAGGATTTCTTGACTCAAGGGATTAACTCTCCTAGAAATTTAACAGCAATTTTTCACAAACTCTGCACAATGCTAATTACTTTGGAGCATTATAACTCAAACCAGCTGCATGGCTTTCGATGTTTTCTATACTGCCCACCCACCTACTATGTGCACATCTGTCTCACACCTCTTTAATGTCCTTGTCCAGCTGTGCATCATTGTTAAATACATTTAATAGTGTTTCCCCTGTTGGACTGAAACATTTTTGTGTTTATATTTGATTGATAGTATAGAAAATGGAGAGGAGATAACCATGCCTCTCGGGTGAAATCTTGGCCCCACTGATGTCAATAGGAGTTTTGCCATTGACTTCAGTGGAGTCAGAATTTCACGCTGTAGTCTGGAAGGAGATAACAAGGCTCTGAGATGATGTCCAACTGGCATGTACTGTGCTGTCTTTCAGGCTGAATTCCAAGCCAATAAGCAAGGCTGTCACAGCACTGGGAGCTAAATAATGAAGAACAATACATCACTACAAGTTCCAGACCTGCATATTTCAAACAAAAGGAAGTTTTTCCTATTAGCAGTCTAGGATACAATTGCTCTACCATATGCTGCTACTGTCATTGGAAACTCAAGCAACTACACTTCTTAATAATGTCTTAGTTGGCTCCCTATAATGACTGAGTCCTTCAAATTATAGTTAGAATTTTCCAGATTTTTTTTCTTTTTAGCTAAGCAGTCTGGGCCATTATCCAGCTAGAATCAGGGCCAAAATCACTTTCAAGATGGAAGCCTGGTTGACTTCTTGTTCCATTTATTCGCCACCAGCCTAACAAGAAATACAAGGTGAGCCCCAGGTATATGGCTAAGGAATATTTGGGATACAAGCTCAGAATGACTAGAGCATACATTCTTAGAAATGAGTGGGAAAGGGCACAGCCTCTACAAACTGGGACAAATTCTGCTCTCAACAGTGTCATTGCTCCATTAAGGTTGACACTGGCCATTGCTTCTGCTGTATATTTCAAAGACTATGATTCATACACTCTACTCCATAGGTATAACTACAGTTCTGATATTACAACTTATTCTAATGCAAGGTGTCATTATTGTGACAAACACAGCATGTCATGGACCAAAGATGATCTTCATTTGATACAATGCTAGGGTTTAGCTCTTTGCCTGGGCCAAATAGTATTTTTACTGTGTGGGAAACTATTTCACAATCTTAATTCTGTTCTCGTACAGCATCCCAACACCATTGTATCTGAGTCTGGTTCAACTAGTACCCTACCTCACAAGAAGGGATACTGCGCCAGATAGATGATGTGGTAATTATTATATATTTTGGTCCAGATCCCAGGCTAACTCCAAGTTGTGCTTGATGCACCTCAGGAAGGAGGTGGGGTACAACAGATTCTAAAGGCAACTGATTGCCCCAAGGGGCTCTTCAGCAGCTAGGTATTAGCCAGACACACTGGTAGCCTAGCCATGCCCACCTTTCATAGCCACGCCCTATACACTAGGAGCTTCATAGTGGTGATGGTGACAGATTAACTATGACAGTGGCCCTGTGCCACTGGCCCTGTGCCACTAGAAGATTCCCCCATATAGGGCAAAACCTCTATTTGCCACTTAATCTGTCTTAAAGGCTGCTTTTCACCACTGGATCAGTATAAAGCAGTCTTTGGGGAAGCAAGGCTCTGACCTGTGTCTGTATCTAAGCACAATCTTTGTTTTCTTAGGAATGATTTTGGGTAGTTTTGCTTTCGTTATGGTACTTATCTTTGGCTCGGAAAAAAGATAAATTTACTGTCTTGGTGAATCTGTGAATAAAGATTCTCTAATTACTTTCACATTTGTTTACTGGATTGCTAATATTATATGGTGGATAAAATGGAATGAATTGGCCAGGTGGAAGCAGGATACTTTTTTGGAAGAGTGTTGATGACATGTCAATGTTGTCTACCTTGCCAGTGTAGGAGGCTACAGGGGTATTAGACTAGGCACTGGCAGTTAGGATTTCCTGAGACAACTGTAAATGTTAGTGCAGATTCCAGGGCTATGGTATGAATTTGGCAGTGAAAAAAATTCTAGCACTGGTCCTGAGGGAAAAGTGTAATCATGCTAATGGACAACTCAAGAATGCTTGAATAGTTTACCCCTAGGCACTTATTTAAATACATTTATATTAAAGATGCTATTAAACAAACCAGAAAGTTGGGTTAACTTTATTAGCATTAGCAACGAACAGCCCTGACCCACAGAGTCATAAAAGATGGGGCACTTGTTGTGGATCTCTGCTCATTTCACCATTACAGCGAAGATGTGGGTCTGATTCTTCACTGCCTTGCACCTTATGTAGCCATTTATACATGTGCAAAGAGAGTACAACAAGGGTGTAAACCACCGCTACATCACATCAGTAACGTCTTGCTCCCATTTTATATTCTTATTGCACGGGTGCTTAATGACTACAGAAGGTGCAAGAATCAGGTCCATCAATGTCCATAATGAATCCTTCATCTATTTCTTTATCGATCAGCTCCACTGTAAATGCTGTAGCTTGCTTACATAGCCTAGATTACCAGCTTTTGGTTGGGATGAGTAAACTGCTGAGCCTAATAGGAAGAGTGATGACTTTGATGTCTAGTAACACTGCCGTGTTATATAATGAACGTAGTTAAAAGAGAGGCTCAGTACTTGCTACTGATATAGTAGAAGGCTGGCATGTACCTGGAGATCCTTCTTTGGGATGACAAATTTCAACCTGGCAACTTCTCTTGCATTGCAAAGTAAATATAGCTACACCATGGGAATAGTGTAGGAATGTACTAGTCAACTCAAATGTTAAAGGTGTGTAAAGGGCAGGGGCTGTTAATTAATTAAATATCTTAAATTAATTAAATATCTTTTAAAGTCTAGGTCCTGGGAAGTTAGCAAATTGCAGAACAGCTGGTTTATGAACACTTAAGGCCAGATCCTCAACTTATGCAAATAGGGATATCTCCATTGCAGACAGATAAAAGCTATGCTGATTTAGACCTTTTGTGAATCTGGCCCAAGATACTGACATGTTCCACTGCTGATTTCTATAGTACTAAGGGCTTGCTTGGGTTCTCACACTGTTGTAAAGCAGGAACATCTCCACTGCATTAAATAGAGCCAAGTCTGGTCTACATGAGAGAAGAATCAGAAACTAGTTAAACATTAGTGCTTAGATTTTAAAAATATTGTGCACTTTTTATGCTCCTAAGAGTCAGCATTTAGGTGCCTAAGTACATTTTTTTGTCTGGTGCCAAGAAAGCAGATGTGCGTGTTATTTCCCAATACCCCCGGGCAGGGTCACGCAGCTAATTCAACACCTCTCAAAAAATGGTGGATGTCTAGGCACATAATGGAATTTTGAAATAAAGTTATTTGGGTATGTTTCATTATGGTCAGCTAAATTTAGCTGGGTGACACCCATGACTAACAAACACTGAAGATCCTAAAATTATAAAATCACAGCAGCATGAATGCCTCCAATAAGCTGCTACAAAGTGCCTCTAAGATCTGGCTCTGAAGGGACCATAATAAAATTCAGGGAGCAAAATTCTATGGTTGTCAAACAGAACACTGTCTAAAGTGGCAAAAATCATCTCACTTACAATATACCCTTCTAACCAAAGAAGAAGTACAAAGAAAACAAAATGACATATCTTTTCATCTACACACCATGAAACCAAAACACAAGTTCTCCTCCTGCCTTTCCAATCACTCCTTCAGCGTTTTCTTCAAAGGATCCTCCTCACCCCTCCTCTAACTGTCTCTGGGGGGGTTTCACTGGACTCTGTCCTTGGTCTCCTTGTCTTCTCATCCACAAACACAATTTCAACAGTCCTCTCTATGCTGACACCTCACACATCTCTCTCTTTACTATAGACCTGTCTCCTTTCATGCAAACTGGACTCTCAGCCTGTTTCGGACATCTCCTTATGCATAGCTAACAGTCAACTCAAGATCAACAAGGCTAAAACAGAGTTCTTCATCGCCTTTTTCGATTACTGTGGACAACATCACCATCTGTCCGGTCACTCAAACCCATAATCTGGGCATCATCTTCAATTGGGACCACCCTAGGTTCTCACATCCAGACTATGTCTAAATCTTGCAGGAGTCCGTCTGCATAACATCTCTAAACTGCAGCCATTTCTATCTGTCCGCCCAGCTAAAACTCTTCTCCGGCCTCTCATCATGTCCTGTCTTGGTTGCTGCAACATCCTTCTCTCTGGCCTTGACAAATACAAACGTACCCCGTCGATATCCATTCAGAACCCTGCTTTGACCATGCCACCTTCTCTTTGCAGCCCTCCACTTACTCCCTTTATTCTATCGTCTCAGACAGAAGCTACTTGTCTTCACTTTGTCCCATGCTGTCCCTAACATTTTGGGAGGAGAGCCCCATAATCATTTGCAAAAGCTACTTCATCCACCTGCAAATCCCTCCTTGAAACTCTCCTTTTCCATGATATGGAAAAACTTGATATGGCTGGGTTGCTGGTGTGTTGAGATCTCTGCCTATCATACTGACCAATATTGTCTCAGTGTTTCCTTATACACCCCATCTATCTGTTTGGATACATATACTGACATATTTTATACTTAGATTGTCAGCTTTTTGAGGTGGGGACTGTCTATTTTTTTTGTTCTGTGTTTGTACAGCACCTAGCACAATAGGGTTCTGGTCTATGACTAGGCTTCTAGGTGTGACAGTAATAATAATACATTGCTATTAATGCAGTTGTAATTAATGCCTCCAATTCTTATGATAACTAAGCAGCAGAATTTTGGTGCTTTAAATTTCCTAAGAAGAAAATATTTCCCCCCCAAAAGCCACTCCTTGTAAGTCTATTCTATATAGGTTCCTATATCACACCTATTACCAAGGTATATGGGCACAGAGCATCTCAGTGTAATAAAACAATGTAATGCAATCAACACTTCTTTCTTTTCTTTCTTTCTTTATCATTGAAATGTTAGTTATATTTCCAGAAGCATGAAATACTCCTATTTTGGCCCAGCAACTCATGTAGCATAAATATTTTTCAGTTCAATTAAAAAAAAATCACACTGCCACCTTATGCATTTTCTTTTTTTTCATAAGACCATTGCAACAGCTACAACAATTTTATAGCCATATCAGCCTATAAAGACCACAGGTCCATGTTCCCATACCAATGACTTTCAGTAAAACACCTGTTGACCTGCTTGGGAAATGTGACTATGTGCCATACTTTTGTGATTTTCTCCGATTCAGTGTTTCTTATGGGGGAAGTGAATGTGAGTGTAAAATACCAACCTACACCTGTTTATTCCCAAGTACAAGATAAGTGACAGAAGTAGACTAAGAAATGCCAGACTGTCTGCAGCTCCCCTATTGCCTTAATGATGTAGGCACAACTGATAAGCCAATAACCTACATTATTATTTTGCAACTCTGATCTGTTGCAAATTGATCATGGGTCTCATTTGCAAAAGTGGCTGCTTAAATACCTGCACACATTCCACAGCTACTTGTGCAAACAGGCACGTAAGCAGCCCTAGACAAGAGTGCTCTTTCTGTGCTACACTCTTACATGCCCACCTGTGGGATTTATGTATGCAGTTTGGCTGACCACTTTTGAAAAATGAGTCTGTTACTGTACAGCAACTGCCATCAGTGAAAATATTTTATATTGTAGAGCAGTAAAAATCAAATCCCACCCACAACATACAAGTCAATTTGTCTTGTAAGGAGCCAAACCAAATGGAATTAGCCATTTAATATAATCTCCCTTTGTGGCTGGACTCCCTGGGTCATATCCTCAGAGATGCTGGATCAGGGAATTTGGGGGGATGGGAATAAAGGTGGTTTCCCACCACCTTACTACCCCTTGATCCCTGAGGGGATTATGCATGTCTTATCTTCTCTCCTTCTGATGCTATATATGCTACTAATACTTAGATGAATGGATGATGGGAGACACTATGAAGTTTTTATGGCCATGAATTTGGTTTGACCTCATGAGTAGTGGCGCTATAAGTTGGGGAGGCAGATCTTCCCCAAACCAACCAAAGAAAATCCTTTGCTACACGCCCATCCCCATCAGATATTTTATTTATGGCTCTCAGTTCAGTTTTAAGTATCAGAGGGGTAGCCGTGTTAGTCTGAATCTGTAAAAAGCAACAGAGGGTCCTGTGGCACCTTTGAGACTAACAGAAGTACTGGGAGCATAAGCTTTCGTGGGTAAGAACCTCACTTCTTCAGATGCCATCTGAAGAAGTGAGGTTCTTACCCACGAAAGCTTATGCTCCCAGTACTTCTGTTAGTCTCAAAGGTGCCACAGGACCCTCTGTTGCTTAGTTCAGTTTTACACTCCCTCGCATACTTCCCCTTTACAATTCATTAGTAACCATGGAAACAAGAATGTCAACAGTATGGACAGTTGAGTGACACCCAAAAGTGCAGTATGACATGAATTTATACTAGGGTTTGGAAAGCTTGCAAAGATTTTGTAGCTACAGGAATTATGACCCCAATTCTCAGTCTGTATTTTAGACAGGAAGGGAGATGGGATGCAAAAGTGGCTGTATTTTGGGGGCTACTATGGGTCTGCACTGTCCTCTGTGGATCTTGGGAAGCAGACAATAGCCAAAACACAGTGTGTCCTGACCATACCCTGCCCTTACATCTGACTGCTGGCCCCCTCCTTCTCACTGCTCCTTCCTCAACCCGTGCACTGACAACTTGGTGCTCTACACTGGCCAGGGAGGCTCTCCACACAAAAAATATTTTCTCAAGGGTCTGTTTCTCCCCTTTTATGCTGCTAGAGTAGCATACAGGGGCCTCCATGGAACTGAGAATTGGGCCCTATGTAATGGTTATCAGTGATAACCATTACATAGGGCCCAATTCTCAGTTCCATGGATCAGGCAGGCAGACAAATAATGAATTAATTAGTCAGCCCAAGGATGACACCAATTTTGCCTGGAACAGCATGAATGAGAGTAAATGAGGCTGCCTAGTAGGACACTTGCAAGTAAATAATAATTTTCATTAACCATAGCCATTGTATTTTACTAAGAAACAATAACGTTAATCATCCAGAACAGCAACAGCCAATTTATAAAGAAGCCTGTTTCTATAACATGGGATTTCCTGATTTCATTCATAATATCCAGAAACAGCTCCCTCTTTGGAGGGGGCAACACGCTCATTATGGATGATATTTAAGACACACTCGCATGTTACAGGCTTTTCCAATGTGTTTCTTCAAGATATTCCCGTTCTCACTCACCATTTTTCACAAAACACCCTCATCCAATTATCACAGCTCTAGGGTCCTGAAGAAATGAGAGCAATCACTCACTGCAATACATGTTTCATATTTTATTAAGACCTGCATACAATATGCAACATGGAGGTCTCAAATGAAACACTCCATATCTTTATCTATACATCACACACACAATCAAATCCACCAAGACAGAGATGTCTCTCTTCTGCAACTTTTGTATTGCAGTGATAATTTTTGGAAGGCTGCTTGTAGCCAGATGAGCAAATCATTTGTAAGAAAGATCTATTCTGTGGTCAAGACTGCTCAGATAACAAGATACAAAAGTCATATTGTATTGGCAACATCTATATCTTGTTACCAATATGGAGATAATAAAAAAGGATGACTCTGCAGGGTCTCACTAAGACAAGGACCTTTGCAGAGCACGTAGGTATCCCTGGCAGCCCTCCTTCAGGGCTTTGAACTTCACTGAAAGGGAACTTTGTTTCCTCATCCAGTGATCAGTCAGCTGTGTTAAACAATTAAAAGGGTTTGTATAAGGCCCAGTGAGCTGCCAATAAGATAAGAATTTCATATTAAACAGCATCATTAAAAGTTCAGTATTCCAGGATTGCTTTGTCTCAGCTTTCAAAAGCTGAGGTGTCATTAGTAAATGTCTAAGGTACTTCAGATGGCAATTTTCAACATGGAGGCATAAATTATTGTGGGTCATAAAATCAGCTACCTTACAAATAAACCACTGCCAGAATAACTGCCCCACACTGCCTATGCTTCAGGGGTCCTTAAACTTCATTGCACCATGACCCCCTTTGATAACAAAGTTACTATATGACACTGGGAGGGGGAGGTGGAACCTCAGCCTCGCCGCCTCTGGTGGGGGGAGAGGGAGCCACAGCCTGAGCCCCACTGCCTGGTGAAAGTGGAGCTTGGGCTTCAGCTTCAGCCCTGTGTCCCAGCAAGTGTAATGCTGGCCCTGGCAACCCCATTAAAAGGGAATCGCGACTCACCTGGTGGTCCTGACCCACAGCTTGAGAACCGCTGGCTTAAAGAAAGGCGATGGAGAAAAGCTAGCACTAAATGTAATTGTTGTTTGATCTCTCTTGCCTGTCCTGAGAAACTGGAGCCAGAGTTACTGGGAAATGATGCTGCTGATCCACTGGGGAATAAGGCAGTTGCCCACATTTACTGAAGGCAACACCTAAGACCACTCAACCAGCCTGACAGCTGCATTCCCCCCATTGACTTATCTCCTTGGATGTGCGCTGTGGTTTTTAGCCCCATTTCTCCTCATCCCCTGGGCAGATAATAAAAAGGAGAAACACTGAACGAGCCATATAAATGTATTTATTGAAACCCTGATCTCCAGCGACAGATGGAGGAAACTATTTAAGTAGCTTTATAAGACAATATAATGTAATAAGCTACAACACAGCAGGGGAAAGAAAAAAGGGCCACAACCATAAAAAACAAGACTGAAACAAAGGAGCCATATAAAATTCCTATTCAGGCACAGAAGAAGAAATAAAAAGAGAAAGAACAACAATAAAAGAGACATATTAAAAATGACCTTAAAATAATGTCTATTCTATACCGTTAGACTTGGTTCCTTGGGACCTATATTTTGAGACACCAGCACATTAAACTCCGGATATTGTATTGGAAACCTGAGCTTGCATGGTTAACAGGGACAACTGTCTCTGCATAATTACCCCTGAGGTACTGGCTGTATTAGTCAGACTATGAGCACTTTTGTCCATTTCCACTGCAGAAAAATTGGAAAGTGATGCTCTCACTCGCCCTTCTCAGAAACAGTTGAACAGTTATTGTTTGTGTCACAGTGGTTTATTCCTATAGGATGTAAATATTTTAACCAATAAGCTGGCTCATTGTAATGTTAAGTGGCATAGTCCAGTAGTTAGGGCACTGCACTGGGACTCAGCTATGCCACTGACTTGTTGTGTGACTATAGGCAGGTCATGTCACCTCTCTTACTAGTTTTGTGTGTGTGTGTGTGTGTGTGTGTGTGTGTGTGTGTGTGTGAGAGAGAGAGAGGAGTGGGGGGAGGACGGGGGAGACTCAATTCAAAAGTTGTTATGATTTGTGGCCTTCCTGAAAATATATGCACAATATGCTAGTTAATTAAAACAAACCTAATGGTTAGCCATTTTCTTGAGACCAGTAATACATAAATAACATTTCAGTGGTACACTGTATGGTTATTATACGGTTACTGCATGTGAAGTGCCTCAAGATGAAACCTTGTCCTGCTCCTCCATGTAGGGTTGCCAACTTTCTAATTGCACAAAACTGAACACTCTAGTCCCTTCCCTGAGGCCCTGCCCCCTTCCCCAAGGCCCCGCCTCCCACTCACTACATTCCCCCTCCCTGGTGGCTCGCTCTCCCCCCCCCCATTCACTTTCACTGGGCTGGGGCAGGGGTTTTGGGGTATGGGAGGGGATGAGGGCTCTAACTGGGGATGCGAGCTCCGAGGTGGGGCCAAAAATGAGGGGTTTCGGGGTGTGGGATAGGGCTCTGGGCTGGGGCAGGGAGTTGGGGTGAGGGAGGGGTGAGGGCTCCGGCTGAGGATGAGGGCTCTGGGCTGGGGCTGGGGATGAGGGGTTTGGGGTGTTGAAGGGGGCTCCAGATTTGGGGGGGGGCTCAGGGCTGGGGCAGTGGGTTGGGGGGCGAACTTACCTCAGGTGGTTTCCGGTCAGCAGTGCAGCGGGGCTAAGGCAGGTTCCTGCATATCCTGGCACCGTGCTGCATCTCTGAAGTGGACAGCAGGTCCAGCCCCTAGGCAGAGGAGCCAGGAGGCTCCACACGCTGCTCTTGCATTCAGGCACCCCCCCCCCAAGTTCCCATTGGCTGCGGTTCCAGGCCAATGAGAGTGCGGAGCCGGTGCTCGGGGTGAGGACAGTGTGCGGAGCCCCGTGCTTACCCCCCCACACCTGCCGCCGGCCTAGGAGCCGGCCCTGCTGCCCATTTCCGGGGTGCAATGTGGTGCCAGGACAGGTAGGGACTAGGCTGCCTTACACCCACAGTGCCGCCAACCGGACTATTAATGGCCCGGTTGGCAGGACCGCCCAGAGAGGAGGGCAGGTGGGGCAATTTGCCCCAAGCCCCAGGCCCTGCAGGGGCCCCCATGAGAATATAGTATTCTATAGTATTGCAATTTTTTTATGGAAGGGGCCCCGAAATTGCTTTGCCCCAGGCCCCCTGAATCCTCTGGGCAGTCCTGCTGGTCGGCGGTGCTGATTGGAGCCACCAGGGTCCCTTTTTGACTGGGCATTCCGGTCGAAAAGCAGACACCTAGCAACCCTACCCCCATAATAGCAGCCAGCCAGTGCAGAGTGGAGCTGTGGACTGTTTCCTCAGCCCCACTTGTAAGCAGCTGAGCACAAGGCCTGCTTACATGGGTTGTGCACTCACTTGCAGATGAAAAATGAACCTTCCAAAGCTATGCCCATCAAGAAAGGGGGTGGGGAATTAGTCAGTTCAAATGTGAAGGGCTGTGCACACCTGTAGTTCCCCTCACCATTAATGGGACCTACACATTCACATCAAATAAAGTTTAGGCCCTTGCGTTTGGAAACCGACTGGCTCTATTAATACATTCTCAGCCTAAATGTGAATTCTAACAGTTCATCTTTCTTCTAGATATTTGACAAATACAATCGGGGTGGATATTCTTGTTCTTAAGGGAGATTTTTAATAAAGACTACAGATATATAGTTCTCAGCTCTTTTGGTAAGCAAGCAGGTGTCCCTGTGTAGTGTCTGCTACTTATTATTTCTTTCTGAGGGACAAGCACCTAAAATCAGGATATTGTATTGGAAACCTGAGATAGCTTACTACACCTGAACTGCGATCACTGAATAATTCCTTCCAGAAGGATATAAGGCCAATAATGGCAAAGCAGTGCAAAGGGCATGACGAATACTCAGGTATCTTTTTTCCAATAAATATATATTATATTACACACACAAAACTACATTAAAAGAACATTATTAAGGTTTGAAAGTCAACCACTCAAAAGTTAGGAAATGCCAGAATTAAGGTTGCCGGTGCAAGTGTCCCATGTGTATGCATTACGATACAATATTTATAGTCTGTAGTCTTTATACGATCACATAAAAAGCAAACTGAAAAAAAGAAATTTTCTCAGTTAGCATCGTATTGACACATGCATGATTCCTCAGGGTTGGAACCTATAGATCCACTGCATAGACCTCTGCCATTTAAGCTACTGTAATAAATGACACCAATAGTAAATTGTCATCTTCTATCTGGACCAGAACTAGATAGGGATGAGAAAGACATTTTGCCAGCAGATTTCACAGATATTTGCTGAGAGCAGATGAATGGTGAGACTCGGGAATCTTGGGTTCCATTTTAGGCTTTGAAGGGGAGTGTGCTCTAGTAGGCACAGACTCTTCTATTTCCCCAAGCTTGACCCCCTTCTTTCCTGTCCCCTCTAACCTGGTCCTGTCCCAGTCCTGTCTCTTCCCCACCCTGACTCCTCTTCCCAGGCCCATTCTCTTAATCTAGCCAGTCCCAGTCTCCACTCCTCAGGCTTCTCATCACAACCCCCATCTCCGTGCTCAGCCAGTCCTAGTCTCCCACTCTGGGCTAGCTGTCTGAGTTCCAATCTTCCACCCTGATCCCCAGTGATTCCCCCGCCACACAACCAGTCTCAATCTTCTTGCCCAACCAGTCTCAACTCCCCATTCCTGCCCCAACTCCCTTTCCCCAGTCTCCTTGCCCAGCCAGCCCCCAGCCTTTTCTCCATCTCAGAGTCCCCTGCCAGCCAACTGGCTCTCAGATACCCCTCCTCTCCCCCCATTTTTATCACTGGCTCCCAGTCCTAGTCTCTCCCTGTGGCAGCTCCCAGTCCTAGCATCCCTGCACAATCAGTCCAAGACTTCCCTGTCCTCCTGGCTCCCAGTCCCAGTCTTCTTGCCCAACCAGTCCTAGACTGACTTCCTCCTACAGATCCTAGTCTCCCTCTCAGTTCCCAGTCTCCTTTCCCAGCCAGTCCCAGTTTCACTTCCCCTTCCTCCCGTCCCAGTCTTACCAGATGCCTCATCCCAATTGACTCCTTTCCCTCCCCTGGGTCTGACTTTTGTCCCCTTTGTATTCTAATCAGACGGCTTCTGCCCGCATGCCACCTGATTGCCAACATGGGGGCCATTGCGAGCATAGGAGAGGCAGGCTGCTGACTCTCCTTTCCAATGCCCACCTTTAGAAGGAAAGTCCTTTTGAGTCCCTGTAGCCCTAGGACGGAGCATGCTCAGTTGCTCTGTGGGGATGGTTCACGTGCAGTCTGGTCGGTATTAGGTGCTGTGAGAGGCTCAAGCATGCTCATGCTTCAGAGATTGTAGCTGTTAAAAATGATCATGTGCAAACTGATTTTTCAAAAGATTATATCAGCCAAATTTGGGCAAATTTTCATGGGGATGGCAAAACGGAAATCGGACACAAAGGCCAAATTTTCTGTCCCTGCTCCAAGGCCTGGAGATCATAAGCATTTGAAAGAGAAAGGCTCAATTTATTTTTTTTTAACAAGAACAAAACACCAGCTTTTCCCCTAGCCTCATTCTCGGAAACAGCTGAACAGTTTTGGCTAAATTTCCCCCAAAACATTCGACTTGAAGCAGGCACCCACCATGGAATTTTTTTTCCCAAATGGTTAAAGTTTGGCAAAGTTAAAAGCAACTGAAAACAAGGTCTTACAATGGGAAGTGTTAGGCAAGCTTAATAGCCGGTGCTACCCGCCTGCCTATACTATTTAATTTCACCACAAAGTGTGCAAAAGATATTTTGAATGTTTTCGGTCTTTATGTCATGTTCTGTCACACCCTTAAGCATCAAGAAGCTCTTAAATATCTTATACGGTCAAATGAATGAAATTTGAAATACTCACCTGTACTTGATTCTTCAGAGATAGTGTGGCTCATAGAGGATCCTGTTAATGGTACTATAGTTCAACAGCTGTTCAGTGCATCAGACCTTTATGTGCATGGAAAGAAACTGGAAATATTTACCAGATGACTGATCACACTGCAGCCATTTTAATACATGCTGGAATTCTGCAATGGCTTATGAATCAACACTTCTGTCTTTTCCATCAGTGAGGCCTTCTGTCTCATGTGTGCCAACTGCAGGAGCCGAACATTCATCTTGCCTCTTCCCAACTCCTCTGAGGTGAAATTCACTCTGACAATCAGCACAAAACTCTTCGCAACATTTAAGCTGCCCCCAGTGGGGGCTGCATGGAAGGCGCAGCCAGAGTAGCCATACAAGCTGGCTTGTGCACACTACGGAGGGAGTCGCCATGCTCAGTACCAGATTTATAATGGCACCAGGCCCAGGCTCAAAAGGGACCCTGGCCTGGTCCAACACTCCACTGGTCTGATTGGAGGGTTGGCTCAGTCTTTTGGGGGCACAGCTGGTCAGGATCCTAGTCTCTGGCCTGGTCTACACTAGGAGTTTATCTCGAATTTAGCAGCATTAAACCGAATTAACCCTGCACCTGTCCACACAACGAAGCCCTTTATTTCGATATAAAGGGCTCTTAATATCGATATCTGTACTCCTCCCCGACGAGGGGAGTAGCGCGGAAATCAATACTGCCATTTCGAATTAGGGTTAGTGTGGCCGCAATTCGACGGTATTGGCCTCTGGGAGTTATCCCACAGTGCACCATTGTGACCGCTCTGGACAGCAATCTGAACTCGGATGCACTGGCCAGGTAGACAGGAAAAGCCCCGCCAACTTTTGAATTACATTTCCTGTTTGCCCAGCGTGCAGAGCACAGGTGACCACGCAGAGCTCATCAGCACAGGTAACCATGCAGTCCGAGAATCGAAAAAGAGCACCAGCATGGACCATACGGGAGGTATTGGATCTGATCGCTATATGGGGAGAGAACAAGAGTACTTGTGGCACCTTAGAGACTAACAAATTTATTAGAGCATAAGCTTTCGTGGACTGCAGCCCACTGAGAGGATTCAGTTCTAGCAGAACTACGTTCCAAAAGACGAAATGCCAAAACATTTGAAAAAATCTCCAAGGGCATGATGGAGAGAGGCCATAATAAGGACTCACTACAGTGCCGCGTGAAAGTTAAGGAGCTCAGACAAGCCTACCAAAAAACAAAGGAGGCAAACGGTCGCTCCAGGTCAGAGCCGCAGACATGCCGCTTCTACGCTGAGCTGCATGCAATTCTGGGGGGGCCGCCACCACTACTCCACCTCTGACCGTGGATTCTGAGATGGGGTTAATCTCAGCCATGCCTGAGGATTCTGAGGATGGGGAAGAGGAGGAGGACGACAACGAGCTTGCAGAGAGCACACTGCACTCTGTTCTCCCCAACAGCCAGGATCTTTTTCTCAGCCTGACTGAAGCACCCTCCCAACCCCCAGACAATGAGGCCATGGAAGGGACCTCCGGTGAGTGTACCTTTGTAAATATAAAACATGGTTTAAAAGCAAGCGTTTTTTAATGATTAATTTGCCCTGAGGACTTGGGATGCATTCGCGGCCAGTACAGCTACTGGAAAAGTTTGTTAATGTGTCTGGGTATGGAGCGGAAATCCTCCAGGGACATCTCCATGAAGCTCTCCTGGAGGTACTCCAAAAGCCTTTCCACAAGGTTTCTTGGCAGTGCAGCCTTATTCCGTCCTCCATGGTAGGACACTTGACCACGCCATGCTAGTAGCAAGTAATCTGGTATCATTGCATGACAAAGCCTGGCAGCATATGGTCCCGGTGTTTGCTGGCATTCAAGCAACATCCATTCTTTATCTTGCTGTGTTATCCTCAGGAGAGTGATATCATTCATGGTAACCTGGTTGAAATACGGGAATTTAATTAAGGGGACAGAGGTGGCCGTTCCTATTGGGCCGTTTGCCTGTGGCTCAAAAGAAATCCTTCCCTGCAGTTAGCCAAGCGGGGTGGGGGGGAGGGATCTTCTCTGATACTAGCCACGCAGTGGGGGGAGGGATAAAGCGATCATCCCAAAGAATTGGATGGGGGGAGGAGTTTGGTTTCTGCAAGGATCTTCCCTGATACCAGCCACGTGGTGGGGGGAGGGATAAAGCAATCATCCGAGAGAATTGGATGGGGGGAGTTAGTTTGGTTTCTGCTGCTGCACGTTAACAGGAAAACCGCAGCACTCAACGGGCTTGGCTTGGTATGTGGGAAATGAGGGTGCTGCTTGTAGGAAAGCTGCAGAAGCCAAAAGACAATGGCTTACCATGGCCGCATGCAAGCCGAATTCTGTTGCCCGGACCTGCATCTGTGCTCTCTAAGCACTCAATATTAAGATGCAAAATGCGACCTTGTTCCCAAATCACATGTGCTATGTAATGTGAATAGTGAAAGAGTATAAGCATTGTTCTGTAAAATGTATCTTTTTAAATACTTCTCTCCCTTTTTTCCCTCTCTCCCGCAGCTGCAAATTTTTCAAGCCTCCCTCCTCCGTCCTGAAGGCTATCTCAGATGAGGCGTTGAAAAAAGAGGACGCGAGACGAAATGTTCTCGGAAATCATGGAATCTATCCGCAATGAAAGAGCTCATCTGAATGAGTAGAAGGACACGGTTGCAAAGTACAGGACAGATGCCAATGAACGTGAGGCCATGAGGGACGCTCGAGATGAGAGGTGGCAGGCTGCAACGCTGGGGCTGCTGCATGATCAAACGGACATGCTCCAGCGTCTGGTGGAGCTTCAGGAATGGCAGCAGGAGCACAGGGTGCCGCTGCAGCTACTGTATAACCTCCCTCCCCCCTCCCCATGTTCCATAGCCTCCTCACCCAGATGTGTAAGAACGCGGGGGGGGGGGGAGGCTCCGTGCACCCTCCCATTCCACCCCAGTGGACAGCCCAACCAAAAGGCTGTCATTACTTTGAACTTTTTTAGTGGCCTTTTCCTTCCCTCCTATCCTCCCTCCAAACCCCACCCGGGCTACCTTGTCAGTTCTCTCCCTCTTTTTATAATCAATTAATAAAGAATGCATGATTTTTAAATGACAGTGACTTTATTTCCTTTGAAAGCAAGCTGGGATCGAAGGGGGAGGGTGGGTTGCTTACAGAGAACAAGTCAATCAAGGGGGTGGGTTTTCATCAAGGAGAAACAAACAGAACGTTCACACCGTAGCCTGGCCAGTCATGAAACTGGTTTTCAAAGCTTCTCTGATGCACAGCGCTTCCTGGTGTGCTCTTCTAATCGCTCTGGTGTCTGGCTGCGCGTAATCAGCAGCCAGGCGATTTGCCTCAGCCTCCCACCCTGCTATAAATGTATCCCCCTTACTCTCACAGAGATTGTGGAGCACACAGCAAGCAGCAATAACAATGGGAATATTGGTTTGGCTGAGGTCTAAGGGAGTCAGTAAAGTGCGCCAGCGACCTTTTAAATGTCCAAATGCACATTCTACCACCATTCTGCACTTGCTCAGCCTGTAGTTGAACAGGTCCTGACTACTGTCCAGGCTGCCTGTGTATGGCTTCATGAGTCATGGCATTTAGGGGTAGGCTGGGTCCCCAAGGATAACTATAGGCATGTCAACATCCCCAACTGTTATTTTCTGGTCTGGGAAGTAAGTCCCTTGCTGCAGCCATTTAAACAGAGTAGTGTTCCTGAAGACGCGAGCATCATGAACCCTTCCCGGCCATCCCACGTTGATGTTGGTGAAACGTCCCTTGTGATCCACAAGTGCTTGCAGCACCATTGTAAAGTACCCCTTGCGGTTTACATACTGGCTGCCCTGGTGCTCCGGTGCCAAGATAGGGATATGGGTTCCATCTATCGCCCCACCACAGTTAGGGAATCCCATTGCAGCAAAGCCATCCACTATGACCTGCACGTTTCCCAGAGTCACTACCTTTGGTAGCAGCAGCTCAGTGATTGCTTTGGCTACTTGCATCACAGCAGCCCCCACAGTAGATTTGCCCACTCCAGATTGAATATGCACTAACTGGTAGCTGTCTGGCGTTGCAAGCTTCCACAGGGCTATCACTACTCACTTCTCAACTGTGAGGGCTGCTCTCATCTTGGTATTCTGGCGCTTCAGGGCAGGGGAAAGCAAGTCACAAAGTTCCATGAAAGTGCCCTTACGCATGCGAAAGTTTCGCAGCCACTGGGAATCGTCCCACACCTGCAACACTATGCGGTCCCACCAGTCTGTGCTTGTTTTCCGGGCCCAGAAGCAGCATTCCACGGCATGAACCTGCCCCATTAACAGCATGATCTCCAAAGCACTGGGGCCCGCGGTTTGATAGAATTCCATGTCCATGTCCTCATCACTCTCGTCGCCATGCTGCCGTAGCCTACTCCTTGTCGCCTGGTTTTGCAGGTTCTGGTTCAGCATAAACTGCACGATAACGTGTGAGCTATTTACAATGTTCATGACTGCTGTCTTGAGCTGAGCGGGCTCCATGCTTGCCGTGGTATGGCGTCTGCACTGTTCACCCAGGAAAAAGGCGCAAAATGGTTGTCTGTCGTTGCTTTTCCGGAAGGAGGGGGAGGATTTACCCAGAACCAACCGCCACAATGTTTCTGGCCCAATCAGGCATTGGGATCTCAACCAAGAATTCCAATGGGCGGAGGAGACTGCGGGAACTATGGGATAGCTATGGGATAGCTACCCACAGTGCAATGCTTCGGAAATCGACACTAGCCCCGGTACATAGACGCACACTGCCAAATTAATGTGCTTAGTGTGGCCGCATACATTCGACTTTATACAATCTGTTGCCAAAAACCGGTTTCTGTAAAATTGGAATAATCCGGTAGTGTAGACATACCCTCTGTGCCACTCTGCCTGGAGGAAAGGACTAGCAAGACTAGTGTGAATAATGACTCTGTAAATAAACTGTATTAAAGTTTTTCATATTTTTTATTTTTAAAATGTTTTCAACAGTTTTTTAAATCCACCCCAATTTCACACAGTGATTTAATTCAAGCCTTGGTAGTTCATATGAGAAATGTGAAGGATGAGATAGTGTGACATTTCCCTTTCAGCGGGAGCAGCACGTGGCTGGTGTAGGGTTGCTCACTCTAATCGCACAAAAACCAAACACCCTTGCCCCACCCCTACCCCGCCCCTTCTCTGAGGCCCCACTCACTCCATCCCCCTCCCTCTGTTGCTCGCTCTCCACCACCCTCACTTACTTTCACTGGGCTGGGGCAGGGGGTTGGGGTACGGGAGGGGGTGAGGGCTCCAGGGTGGGGCCAGAAATCAGGGGTTCAGGGTGCAGGAGGGGGCTCTGGGCTGGGACAGGGGTTGGGGCATGGGAGGGGGGTGTGAGTTGCAGGCTCTGGGAGGGAGTTTGGGTGTGAGAGGGGGGTTCCCACATCGGGCAGGAGGTACAGGCGTGGGAGGAGAGAAGCGGCCGGCATGTCCTTGTGACCCCCAGGCGGCTCTGTGCACTGCCCTTGCCCGCAGGCACTGGCCCTGCAGCTCCCACTGGCCAAGGTTCCCAGCCAGTGGGAACCTATGGGCCGCAGGAACATGCCGGCCAATTCTGGGAGCCTGCCTTAGCTCTGCTGGACCACCGACTGGACTTTTAATGGCTGAGCAGTGCTGCCAGGTCCCTTTTCGACCGGGTGTTCTGGTCAAAAACCAGACACCTGGCAACCCTAGGCTGGTGTTTTGGCCAATTTGGCTTTTGTTAACCGTGTTTTATTTTGTATTTTTTTTTCTTTTCAAATTTATTTTATGTGCACTTTTGTGTATTCTTTTTGCCCTACGGCTGGTACCCTAATGGCAGCCACTTCCATCTTCACCTTAAACTTGTGACTATTGTAAATTAAACCTGTGCAGCTGTGTGCTGTGTCAAAGACAACTCCTGTGTTGATCTCCTGCCTTTTACAATCGTTCCCCATGGGGCCCCACAAATATGTTTGGAGCTGAGCCCACAAAAAGTTAATCTGGCCCTGCCCCATGCTGACTTTCATTGGGCTAACACACAGAGAACTACTGGAGGCAGGCCCAGGGAGAGACCATTGGACCCACTCTTACATGTATTTTGCCACCAAACTCCTGTTTTAATATAAGTTGGGGGACCACCCTGGCCTAGAAGGGGCCCAGGATTGGGCTGGAGGCTGCAAATGTGGCTTCAAGCAACCTTGTCCAGGGCTGTTGGAACAATTTGTATAGTGGGGGTGCTGAGAGCCATTGAACCAAACAGCAAACCCTTTATATGATGGAAACCACTTCAAGCCAGGGGGTGCAACAGCATCCCCTATACCAATAGTTCCAGCAACTATGCTAGAAAAATACAGTTCTCACTCTTTGGTTGGTTGCAGCAAAGTATGCCTTTGTCCTATCTCTCACCATTCTGAGTTTCACTGAGAGCTGTTCAATCAAGGATCTCAGTTTAAGTCACATGGGCAAGCACTGAACAGATACTTTGAGGCACTGGGGACAGCCGTCTATGACAATATCCTATAAATTCTCTTTTAAGATCAAATCAATTTTTTTCCACAAGTGAAGTAAAATTAGGCTGTGTTCCTAGTACAATTAATATAAATATACCCTGAACAACATGCACAGTATAAGCTATAAATCTATAACCTAACAAAAAGATACTTTAAAGCCGATTTCATAGGAATCTGTTAGACATGACCTGAAATAAAAGGGAATCAGTTCATCTAATCTCACCAGGAAAAGCATTTCAGTATAAAAGCACATGAAAATGAATGCCTGGCCCTAGTCAGAGGCCATTTTCCATAGTGTGTGTTGGGGGGAGATCATGCAGAAAGACAGCACCTGATGATGACTGGAGATAAGTCTCGGATAAAACTTGGAGACTGGCTGAGAGTTTAGCCTTGTGGTTTACATTAGAGTCTTATCACTCCTGAAAGAAAATTGAAATGATTATTTAGTACTTTGAACTAAATTGAAAGAAGAAAGCTAGCAAATGGTTGATTAAATCTCTTCATGAAGGCATTCAAGCATAGGCTATCACCCATTAAATTGCTGCCTGGGCAGCATTAACTGGCAGTGAGATAGCTCAGACCCTTCTTTCTACCCTTCAACAGGGAAAGATTACCCATGTCACTTCAGTTGCCTTTGCCCTCAGAGTAGACAACATAAGAGGGAAATAAAAGGAATTTTCCTCCTGTAAGAAATTCTGATATTTCTGTTTGTTTTTGTTGTGAATTGGGATGAAAAATTTAAGTATCAAAACTTTTCGGGGAATGAAAAGATATGAACAATTTTATTTGGAAATGTCTAAACATGTTGTTTTGACATTTCCAATCAAAATAAAACATTTTGAGGTTCCTGAATGAAAAGTCTCATTTTTGTTTGTCAGATCAAAGCAAAAAGTTTCATTTAGGTTTCTGACAGTAATCTGCTTCTGCCTGATCTAGGCCTCACAAGAGATGTAGTGCCTCATGTCTCTGTCCCCTGCTATGGGGCGGGTTCCCTGACCAGGCTACATCTTCCATATGCAGAGCCCTAGAGGTGAGATCAAGAAGTCGAAATGAAGGGGGTGACAGGATTTGATTAACAGGTGTATTGTACAACCTGGCCTCATGTAATTATGTGAAAAGCTCAGCTTTGATATTTGCTATTTTAAAAGTTTCTAGTCCTCATAGTTTCAGAGAAAAAATTGAAAACATGACTCCTAAAGATTCAGAAGTGAGAAGGCAAATTTATATAGCCAAACCCCAAATCATGAGGTAGTCCCCAAGAATCATGAGATTTTTTCTATATATTTTTCTATATATTGAAAAATCTCCTGATTCTTGGGGACAAGCTCATGATTTTGGGTTTGGCAATACTCTAGTATTTAATGTAAATATTAGAAATGTAGTGGTAGTCACATTACCTAATGCACTGCAGGAAAGCACCCAGATATTGCAGTATGAAAATGACTAGAATAGAATAAAAAAAATGAATTTCTACCACAGGAAAGAAATGAAACAATGTGCCAGGACAGTATGTGGACTCACCTTTGATTAAGGTACCCAAGAAACCCAGTTATCATGGCTGTTCAGGAATAATTATCAAATTAATCACTTAAAAATATTGTGATCCAGAGGAATGAATGAAGAGATGGGAGTCCGGAAGGCCTGAATTCTAATCCTGGACCTGCCACTGACTTCCAGTTTGGCCTTGGGCAAATCATCAAACCTCTCTGCCTTAGTTTGTTATCTGAAAGAGGGATAATGCCTCCTTACTTTGAAAATAAGCATTATTACTAGCTACATCATCACTGCAGGGAATACCCTTGATGTCCACTAGAGGTCCCCTCCATGAGTCTGTGAAAGGATTACCAGGGCTAGGAGGCAATAAAACAAAAACGTGTACTGTACTTCAGTTAGCTAAAAGCAAAGTCACACAGAATACTAAAAGGTGGAAATAAACTGACTTTATGCTGAAGCAGACAAAAATACTCAGTGTTGAAGCCAGTGCCTAGAAATATATCAGTCTTTGGTACCCACAACAACAGTGAAGGTTAGTCTTTCTAAAGTAAAGGGTAGGTGGGGACACATTTACTTTAGCACCAGGAATGAAAAAATAGCTTTGATCCTGTTAACATTAGGTTGTAACATTTGTAATTGACCTCAAATTTAATAGGCAGGCAGTAATGTCCTGCTGTCATTCAGACCTCCAATTGCTCTGTATCTCATTATAAAATTAGATACAACGAAGGGAACAGTGCAGAGACTTATTATTCCAGGATAGAAATATATCCAATAGAACACTGGCCCATTCTGCAAATAGATTATCCAAAGCAATCTCACGCTATTGCATTAATAAAATCAAATCAGGAGGAAATGACAGCGTCCCTGCCTCATTCAGAAATACAAAACCACTTTAAACTGGTTCACTCATGACCTACCTCTACTCACATTTAAGTTCATGGGAACAGGAACAGGCCTTCAATGCACACAATTGGAGCTTTATAAGTGAATTGTTTAATAGTACTATGATAGAGGTATGATTGTTTTCTTTGTGCATCTAAGATTTGTGTTAGTTACTTGTGCTCCCTGAAGAATTCCATATTTACATGTTCCTATGTCTTTTTTTATCTTTTAAATGTAAATATCATATTTGATTGCCATAAATTGCATGCGAATGCATTTAAATATTCAAGACCCAATTCTACTCTGCTCAGGTGCAACTCCCATTGATGACAGTGTAAGAAAGTGAGAGCAAAATCTGATGCACATTGTTTAATATGTCAGTTTTCTAGTATTATAAAAACCTGTTAGAAATTGTTACCATTAAAAAAGTCAGCCAACACCAATAGTTACCATACAATGGTATTTCCTATTCCCTGAAAGGGGACTATTCCAGTATTTCATATACCACTGCATGGTAACTGCGAGTCAACATTGACTTTTTACTGGTGACCATTGTATTTTCATGAATACATCTATGTAACAGTAGGTGAGGATGTGCTACTCAATAATCCAGCAACATAATCATGAGAAATTCATTATGGACAATTCCTTCCATGACTTCAGTTCTATCTACAATAAAAGTTGGCTGTTTTCCATCCCCAATTTTTTGTGCAGTGTGCTGGTGTCAAAGGCATGCCTTATTCCACCTCCAGATGGCTGCATTTCAGTTGAGAAATCATGCTGCTGCACCGAGATTTTAAAGTACTTTGAGAGCATATGTAGGTGGAGGAGCAATATACAAGCAAAATATTTTGGTGCACAGAAAATCTGATCATTGATAATTTGGTCAAATTTTGCAGTTTAAGTAGCTCCTTAGTTAATAAAATAGTGATAAAAGTAAACAGCTTGGCATTCTCCCAGAAGCAACAAAATTGCCCACAAAAGTGAGCTACCAAATACAGCCATGCTTCGTGCTTTTTGTTAGAAAATTCTTTGAGAGAGGAGGAAAATAAATACATATGTTTGTGTGCATGGGATCAAATGATTGTTGTCAGGTACAATAACAGATTCAATATGAGGTTGGACATTGAGGGAAAAGGAAAAGATGGGCCCAAATCAAAACCCTGGTTCTGGACACTTTTGAACTTTGTGGAAGTGCTGATCCAGATCTAGATCCCAGTCCAAACCTCATAGCTGGCCCTATAATAAACCAAATCAAAATCCCAGATCTGAACATCCATGAACTATGGAAATCTTGAGATCTAGATTGGAATCTCAATCTGAACTTCGCAGTGCAGGCTCATCTCTGAGTCATGGGGACACTTTCTGTGTGAGCATGTCTGTGGTCTCACTCTTCTACACATGCTTATGTACAATGTAGAGACCTGTTGCATTAGCAAATCTTATCTCCTTTCAAAGAAAATGTGTCAAATGCCAGTGGCCCATATCTCCTGTTCAGCAAAGAACAATGCACAGAAATTCCAAACACCAACAGTTAAACCCTGGGCGTAAGGGTGGGCCTGATCCTGTGAAATCATAGCACTGCCAGCAGTGTCAGAGCCCTAGGAGGCATCACAGCAAAACATGTGGAAATGAACACTCTGTTGATAAAAAGGCACCTCAAATATTACAGGGAGAAAAAATTAAAACTGTAGCTGGTATTTCCACCTTAAATGTTTTTACTTGTGATGTTTTTGTCTTCACTATATTTTTCCTCCAATGTCTTGATGTGGAATCATTTAAATTCTAATTGTGTATGCCAAATCTCACTGCTAAAAATAACCTTTGTTAATCTAATCCAACTCCTACTAAACTGTTGAGGAGTTCAGAATTTGGCAACAAGGAGGTAGTCTGGCTCACCTACTTCTTTTTTTAATTCACATCATCCAAAACCTGCAGGACAGAATCCAAACATGGAGGGCCCTGTTATTCAATTGTACTTTAATTTGGGAGATTTGGTAATTGAGGTCCTATATCAAACCAGTATTCATAATTACAGTGTCAAGTCATTTCCTAAGGTAAGTATGATGGCAGGCAAAGCAGCAGAGTTAATGAAAAATGAAGGTTGAGAAATCAAACGCTAAAAAGAGATTGCAAATGTTAAAGTTGCTCTCACAATGTTAATTTAAGCATATTGATAACCTTTGTGTTTTTGGTACATATTGATAAATGAACATGTAACAGAGGAAAAAGTCAGGTACATGTGACCATTATAGTTGTGGAAGTCACCTTTAACTTTTGGGATTTCCTTGATGTCTGAGTGCTTCATTTTTTAATCTTAATGCTTGTTGTTTACATTTCCCCCCCTCCTTTTTAAAGAAAAGAAAAAGAAAGAAATCAATATCTGAACTATTGGGCTTTCACAGTCTACGGGCTCCAAGGGCTTCACCAGGGGAAGTCATAAATTCCTTGAAACGGAGCTATTCTTAGATTGTAAAGGTTTCAGAGTAGCAGCCGTGTTAGTCTGTATCCGCAAAAAGAACAGGAGTACTTGTGGCACCTTAGAGACTAACAAATTTATTAGAGCATAAGCTTTCGTGGACTACAGCCCACTTCTTCGGATGCATAGCGAAGAAGTGGGCTGTAGTCCACGAAAGCTTATGCTCTAATAAATTTGTTAGTCTCTAAGGTGCCACAAGTACTCCTGTTCTTTTTTTAGATTGTAAACTTTCCTAAATTTTAAACTATTTGTGTGTGTGGTGTCGAACACATGGTGAGCATCTTTGGAATACAAATGGTGATAAGAATTCTGACTGCAGAGGTTACAAGCTCCACAGCTGTGCCAGCAGAGCTTCTAAGGTTTGGCAAATCAAATGGCATTATTAGTAGGGCTGTCGATTAATCGCAGTTAACTCACATGATTAACTAAAAAAAAATTAATCGCACTGTTAAACAATAGAATACCAATTGAAGTGTATTACATATTTTTGGATGTTTTTCTACATTTTCAAATATATCGATTTCAATTACAACACAGAATACGAAGTGTACAGTGCACACTTTATATTATTTTTATTACAAATATTTGCACTGTAAAAGTAATAAACAAAAGAAAGGGGGTAGCCGTGTTAGTCTGAATCTGTAAAAAGCAACAGAGGGTCCTGTGGCACCTTTGAGACTAACAGAAGTACTGGGAGCATAAGCTTTCGTGGGTCAGAACCTCACTTCTTCAGATGCAAGTAATGGAAATCTCCAGAGGCAGGTATATATCAGTGTGGAGATAACAAGGTTAGTTCAATCAGGGAGGGTGAGGTGCTCTGCTAGCAGTTGAGGTGTGAACATCAAGGGAGGAGAAACTGTTTCTGTAGTTACCTCGTTATCTCCACACTGATATATACCTGCCTCTGGAGATTTCCATTACTTGCATCTGAAGAAGTGAGGTTCTGACCCACGAAAGCTTATGCTCCCAGTACTTCTGTTAGTCTCAAAGGTGCCACAGGACCCTCTGTTGCTTTTTAAAAGAAACAGTATTTTTCAATTCACCTCATATAAGTACTGTAGTGCAATCTCTTTATCATGAAAGTGCAACTTACAAATGTAGTTTTTTGTTGTTAAATAACTGAACTCAAAAACAAAGCAATGTAAAACTTTAGAGCCTACAAGTCCACTCAGCTCTACTTCTTGTTCAGCCAATCACAAGGAGAAACAAGTTTGTTTACAATTACGGAAGATAATGCTGCCCACTTCTTAATTACAATGTCACCTGAAAGTGAGAATAGGCGTTCGCATGGCACTGTTGTAGTTGGCGTTGCAAGATATTTTCATGTCAGATGCGCTAAAGATTCATATGCCTTTTCATGCTTTGGCCATCGTTCCAGAGGACATGCTTCCACGCTGATGACTCTCATTAAAAAAAATAATGTGTTAATTAAATTTGTGACTGAACTCCTTGGGGGAGAATTGTATGTCTCCTGCTCTATTTTACCCACATTCTGCCATGTATTTCATGTTATAGTAGTTTGGGATGATGACCCATCACATGTTGTTTGTTTAAGAATACTTTCACTTCAAATCTGACAAAATGCAAAGAAGATACCAATGTGAAATTTCAAAAGATAGCTACAGCACTCGACCCAAGATTTAAGAATCTGAAGTGCCTTCCAAAATCTGAGAGGGACGAGGTGTGGAGCATGCTTTCAGAAGTCTTAAAAGAGCAACACTCCACTGCGAAAACTACAGAACCCAAAAAAGAAAATCAACCTTCTGCTGGTGGCATCTGACTCAGATGATGAAAAGGAACATGCATCAGTCTGCACTGCTTTGGATCGTTATCGAGCAGAACTCGTCATCAGCATGGACGCATGTCCTCTGGAATGGTGGTTGAAGCATCAAGGGACATATGAATCTTTAGCACATCTGCATGTAAATATCTTGCGACGCCGGCTACAACAGTGCCATTTAAACACCTGTTCTCACTTTCAGGTGACATTGTAAACAAGAAGCAGGCAGTATTATCTTCTGCAAATGTAAACAAACTTGTTTGTCTGAGTGATTGATTGAACAAGAAGTAGGACTGATTGGACTTGTAGACTCTAAAATTTTACATTGTTTTATTTTTGAATGCAGGGATTTTTTGGACATAATTCTACATTTGTAAGTTAAACTTTCATGATAAAGAGATTGCACTACAGTACTTGTATTAGGTGAATTGAAAAATACTATTTATTTTGTTTTTTACTTTTACAGTGTAAATATTTATAATAAAACATAAATATAAAGTGAACACTGTACACTTTGAATTCTGTGTTGTAATTAAAATCAATATATTTGAAAATATAGAAAACATCCAAAATATTAAAATACATGCTATTCTATTATTGTTTAACAGCACAATTAATCATGATTAATTTTTGCTATTATTGCTATTGTTTGTCTTATTGCCATCCCATTATATTGGCACCTATCATATTGGTGTGAATTTCTTTCTGGAAATCTTCCATTATCAAGACAGATCTCAATTGCTTTCTAGAACTATATCCACCCTTCACTCAGGTAAAGCTCCTACTGAAGATAATGGACCAAATCCTGAAACCCTTCCTCAATTTTTTGCTCAGTCCTAAGAAAGACAAAAGTTCCATTGTTTTTACAGAGTTTTGTCTGAAGAAGAACAGCAGGATTTGTTTCAGTTTAGAGTTTTGCCTGAGGAAACCATCCATGATTTAGACCTTCATCAATCTTCCTTGATTATGACGTGAACACTGGAATACCCTACACACATACACACACACACACAGTATTTTTACAACTTCATTTTAGTTGGTGGAACACATTGTCCAAATGACGTCTTCAGTGACCATCTCCAAACAGAAATACCTACTATGCAATAACCTTTCCTACCCTCAGCCAAGCTGATCTTGGATGTTCAGGAACAGGAAGAAGGGATAGTAACTCATTTTAAATAGTTTTCTCCCAAATTAAAGCCAGACATTCAAACAATTTCAACAAGGCTAGTATATTTTTAAAAGCATAAACAGCTATTCTGATGCAGGCATTCACTCACTCACTCACTCACTCACTCACTCAGAGGATACATTATCTGATAAAAAATGAGACTGGATACTTCATGTCTGGCTTGCTCACATTAAAGAGTGTTCTGGTTCTAAAAAACTTACCATGTGCCCATTCTCAAATATAGGAACACACCACCTGAGAACAATAATAAACCAAAATTCCCCTCTTCATTTCTTTATAGCTCTCCTAAATAGCTACACTTGTATTCTTATGGCAGAGATATAGTATAAATTAATCTCTATTGTTACTTACAGTACTGCACCCAGTGTGTCCTTAACAAACAAAATGTAACTGAAAAGAAATTGTACTCATTTTAGATTCTATGAATACCTGTCTGAGCAGGGGGCAGGTTTGCAATCTATAGCTATGGCATTGAGTAGCACTAGTGGGAATGCTCAAATATTTACAGTGCTCATGTCACCTAACAGTTACCATCTGCAAACTGTCCTATGCAGTGTTGTTGTAACTGTGCTCCCAGGATATTAGAGAGACCAGGTGGGGGAGGTACTATCTTTTAGTGGACCAACTTCTGTGGGTGAGAGAGACAAGATTTCGAGCTTACACAGACCTGAAGAAGAGCTCTGGGTAAGCTTGAAAGCTTGTCTCTCTCACCCACAGAAGTTGGTCCAATCAAAGATATTACCTCACCCACCTTGTCTATTCAAACTGTAACATTTTAATTTATGGCATCTTCACATTGCACAGGATGTGTTCCTACAAATCAGAGAAGCCACCCTTGAAGACAGTTACCACCTGCAAACTGTTGTAGGCAGTGTTGTTGTAGCTGTGTTGGTCCCAGGATAGCAAAGAGACCCTTGAAGACTTGCTTGAACCCATATGTGGTGAGGCATTCCTCTGACAATGATGATCTATTGAGTTGAGATCACTTTAAAAGTATTGATTCCTACCACGCTTGTCTTTTCAACCTCCTACCATTTAGTACTTTAATACAAACCCACTGTAACTTTTGTACAGACCCCTGGATGCTGAATAGAAATTAGTTAATGACAATAAGTGTAGTAACAGAAACATCAAAGGCTGTGCAATTAGTTATTCCACCAAAGAGTGGGATACTACTTTTTCTTACTGAAAATGGCTGTCACTTAAGACAAGGTTGGAACCAGACATCATGGTGCTTTATATTAATAATGCCCCCTATTGGTCCAATTGCCCCTCTTTGTAAAGATCTCAGTCCCAATGATGCTGATCTGATGAAAGACACTAGAAAATGAAAAGATTCCACGTTGATGCATTGCAGCTCAGATAAGATTTATTTTAGTTCCTTAGGTGAGATCTTGGCTATGGAACTGATGGAAGAATTTAGCCCTGAAGTGATTATTGCTCTGCTGGACAGACGGAACACTCGTGACAGCCTGAAATACTGATACATACAAAGGACCCTTATTCTGATCTCACCTCGCTGTAAATCTGGAAGGAATGACTCCAATGGCCTTACGCCAGTATGGAGCCGGAGGGTGGTCAGAATCAAGCCCCCAAGAGCTATAATCTTCATGCTATTAAGAACCAAGTGCAGAGTGAGAATTTTCGTTTCCGTATATGTGCTGCTTTAAAAGCTGACATGATTGTGCTCTACTGCAGCTATATGCAGAGACGGGAGCAGTGATGTTCAGTGCAGACACACATACAAAAGCAGAGGCTAGATGCATGCAGAATATTGATGACAGAACAATGCTACATGATAGAACAGGGGATGTATGGCAGTGAATTTCTGTCTCATTCACACATACTTTGAGATCCATGGGGTGTGAAGTGCTATGCAAATGCAAAATATTATTGTTCGGGTAACTAAAAGGCTGTCAGTTTGGCATTGATCCCAGGCAAGATAATGGTGTGCTGATACAGGACGCGATTATTAAAGAATTAAAAGTGGGCGATAGAATTAATGCCAGTCAACGTCGGTTTATGGAAAATAGATCCTATCAAACTATCCTGATTTTTTAAATATCAGATTACAAGTTTGGTTGGTAAAGATAATAGTGTTGGTCTAATATACTTAGGCCTTGGCTACACTGGCGCTGTACAGCGCTGCAACATGCTGCACTCAGGGGTGTGAAAACGCCCCCCCCCCCCCCGAGTGCAGTGAGTGCAGCGCTGTAAAGCACCAGTGTAATCAGCGCCTGCAGCGCTGCATGCTCGCTCGCAGCACTGCAAGCTATTCCCCTCGGAGAGGTGGAGTACTTGCAGCTGTGAATCGCGAGTGTAGTCGCGCCGCCAGTGCTACGAGAGCTCTCTCGCAGCGCTGCAGGCGCAACTACTACCCGCGGCAACGCTGTGAATTCTTAAGTGTAGCCAAGGCCTTAGACTTCTGTAAGATGTATGACTTAGTACTGCATGACAGTTTGATTAAAAAACTAGAATGATATAAAATTAACATGAAATGGCAAGTATTAAATGGACCAAAAGCTGGCTAACTGATAGGTATCAAAATATCATTATAAATGGGAAATCATCATTGAGCGGGTGTGTTTCTAGAGGGGTCCTGCAGGAATTGGTTCTTGATCATATTCTATTTAATATCGTTATCAATGACGTGGAAAAAAACATAAAATCAGACACAAAAATTGGGGAAGTAGTAGACAATGTAGAGGACAGGTCACTGCTACAGAGTGAGCTGGATTACTTGGGAAACTGAGCACAAGCAAACAATGTGTGTTTTTTAATGCAGCTATATGTAAATGTATATATCTAGGAACAAAGAATGCAGACCAGCCTTACAGGATGAGGGACTTTATCCTGTGAAGCAGTAATTCTGAAAAAGATTTGGGGATCATGGCGGATAATTAGCTCAATATGAGCTCCCAGTAGGATGCTGTGGCCAAAAGGACTAATGCGATCCTCGGATACATAAACAGAGTAATCTTGAGTAGGAGTAGAGAGGTTATTTTACCTCTGTCTTTGGCACTGGTGCAATTGTTGCTGGAATACTGGTGTCCAGAATTCAAGAAGGATGTTGATACTTGGAGAGGGTCCAGAGAAGACCCACAGGAATGATTAAAGAATTAGAAAACATGCCTTATAGTGATACACTCAAGGAGTTCAATCCATTAAGTTTAACAAAGAGAAGGTTAAGGGGTGACTTGATTTCATCTAATTACTTACATGGGGAACAAATATTTGATAATGGGCTCTTCAATCTCATAGAGAAATATATAACACAATCCAATAGCTAGAAGTTGAAGCTAGACAAATTCAGACTAGAAATTAGGCATATAATTTTAGCAGTTAGGGTAATTAGCCATTGGAACAATTTATCAAGGATCATGGTGGATTCTCCAATCATTGGCCATTTTAAAATCAGGTTTGGAGGTTTCTTTAAAAAATACACTCTTATGAATTTTTTCAGGGAAGTTCTATTACCTGTGTTATACAGAAGGTCAGACTAGATCAATGGTTCTCAAATTTTTTTATTCGTGGACCACTTGAAAATTGCTGAGGGTCTCAGTGGACCACTTAATGATCTTTCCAAATGTTGTTTGTACCGTTAGCTAATTATTGTAAAGCGCTTTGTATAAATGTGCTATATTAAAAAAACCCTTAATAATAAACAAAGTTTTTTTGTTCTACAAAGAAAAGCACACAACTCATATTATCAGTAGTCTTACCTTTCTAATGCGGTGGATGTGCCCTCTCTCCCCCACTGCGGCCGCTCCGGAGCTGAGGCTGGGAAGGAGGAGGATTTCTCCCGCACCACAGCAGCCCCCGAGCTAGGGCTGGGAGGGAGGGGTGTCTCTCCCCTGCCACAGCAGCCACACAGCTGAGGCTGGGAAGGAGGGCCGTCTCTCCCAAGTAGCCGCGGCCCTGGATCTGGGGAAAGTTGCTTCTTTCTCTGGCTGCCACAGCCCTGCACAGCCCAAATTCCCCCCACCCCCTCTTCTCACCCCACTGCCCCCTCCCACCTACCCCTTATTCCCTTCAAGGCCACCACCTCACCTTACATGTGTGTCTTTTCAAGGGTCCAGGCACCTAATTAGCGGAGCCACGCCTGCGCGGCTCCACTAATTAGATGGGTGGCCCTTCATTCTCTCGTGTGCAGCCACCCATGCGCGCACCTTAGAGGGAACTATCCACGGACCACCTGAACGGAACTTGTGGACCACTGGTGGTCTGCGGACCACAGTTTGAGAACCTCTGGACTAGATGATCTCAATGGTCCCTTCTGGCCTAGGAATCTATGAATCACTCAATCAAGGCTTCAGTTTCTTTCTGGGTGTGCAATTCTTCCAGCTCCACAAGATTGACTGAATCATGGCATATGCCAGAATAGCTAGACAAAGCTGAGAAATGCAATATGAAAATGAGAGTCAGTTTTTAATATTATTCATAGATGCATTATGGGGTCTCAGAACTGCTAATGAAATTCACAGTCCTAGCAACAAAAGCATTAGATGCAGTATGAAATGGTCAGTATAGATCATTCTGAACAGCCTCGCTATAACACCACAGCATCTCCCTTCTTGATGCTGTGGACTATATTGTTCAATGTTCATTTATTTTACGACAATCCTGAAAAATTCTTTCCCCCCATTCTCCTAGGATGTGTAATTTTTGACAGTTCATTCCGCTATCATTCATTTTTAGATTATCATGGGGTGAGGAGTAGATTTTGTGCATGGGCTGGTAAAATGTCATGACATTTTTTAATTCTGCTTTAGGAATTCCCAGTTCATGAACATTATTTTCTTTTGTTAGGTGAGATTTCAAATTTGGCAGCTGGGAGATTTTGGGAAGTGATTTGTTCTGTTTGTCCATAGTTTTCCCTCACTTTTTCTCTCAAGAAAGTGAGGTTAAAACAAGGTTTATGCCGTCTTTGGAGATTACCAAATGACACATAATGGGCCAGATTTTCTTTCTCTGTCTCACCAACTGAGACAGCTGAGAATTTCCTTAGCAGGAGGAAGCTCTTTGCTGGTATAAACCTGGTGGAGCTGGCTTCTATACCAACCACCTCACCATAGGGCCCTCTGAGACCATAACCAACATGTAAGAATCTAGAAGTTGCTGTAATGCACATTCAGACTGAGGTTTGTGCAGGCCTGGCTTGAGAATCAGAGGGCCGTAATCAGCTCTCTGAGGCCCTTGCCCTCTCCCCCCACATTCTGACCAGATCTTCATGTAGGAAAGAATGTGGCCTTTGAACCTAAATAGGTTAATTGTACCATTTCAGGGATCAGTGATACACTCTATTATTATTACATTCCAGAAGACCGATAAATGATTTAATTTACAATATTAATATGTATCTGTCATGTTTTATTTGTCTTACTTATACTGCATAGTTTTTTTGTATTTTCAAACTGTTCTAGAACAAATACCACCCAAATGCAAACTCTAATCAAAATTCAGAAAGATCTGTGAGGTAGGAAAATATCATCATCCCAATTTTATGTAATGGGAAACTAACAGAGAGCAGATACAGGACTTGCTTGAGGCCACCATAGCAAGTCAGTAGAGCAACCAGAGTTATAATATAAGAATTGATAGCTTCTAGCCCCACTGGATTCCATTCCAGTCATGCCTACTTCTCTAGACTATGATAACTCTCTACGGTCCCTATTCTGCAACCCTTATTCACATTGACTTTCAATGGGACTACTTAATGCTTCTCAATGAGAATATTCATGTGAGTAAGAAGCAACAGAGGGTCCTGTGGCACCTTTAAGACTAACAGAAGTATTGGGAGCATAAGCTTTCGTGGGTAAGAACCTCACTTCTTCACTTGCATCTGAAGAAGTGAAGTTCTTACCCACAAAAGCTTATGCTCCCAATACTTCTGTTAGTTTTAAAGGTGCCACAGGACCCTCTGTTGCTATTTACAGATTCAGACTAACACGACTACTCCTCTGATACTTGACACCATGTGAGTAAGGGCTACTTAGCATGGTAAGGATTGAAAAAATGAGCCCTGAGCCAACATATTCTCAAAAACTGGAATTGACTTCCACATTCAAAATATGGATGCATTAAAATCACATGTATGTACACAAATATTGTAAAAGTAGATGCAGATTGGTATTTGCAAGTATCTGATTAGTACACACACATGTGCATGTTTGCACATTTTTTGCAGATGCAAGGTAGCTTCCAGATTTTAAAAAATGAGCTGGCAATGTATTTCCAAATAGTTGCAGTTGTTTTTTCTGGAGATTAATTAGTACATAAGGAATAGGCAAGAATGACAGAGCTAGTAAACACAACTTTAGTTGTCAACACTAATAATGAATTGCCAGCAGGAACAATTACTCACTTTCTGCTTCTGGCCTCTTGCTAAAGGAACAGTATCAAATAGCTGTTGACTAAACTTTCAAATGCTACAGTATCCACACCATTTTTCATAATTCTGAAAAGGAATGTAAATGCTGCTAAGGACTTCAATTTATCTAATGAACATGAACTTTGATTTTTTTAAAAAATCATGCTAAGAAAACACATCACCCATATGAAAATGTGTAGGTTAGATTTAGAAGAAACTGAACGACAATGATGGATTATGCTGAATTTGTCACTTAGCTTCCAGTGCTTGACATGTGGAAAGGACAGTGTTGATAGTGGTAGTTTTGTTTTTACTAAGGGGGGATATGATTGAGGTTTATAAAATCATGACTGGTGTGGAGAAAGTAAACAAGGAAATGTTATTTACTCCTTCTCATAACACAAGAACTAGGGGTCACCAAATGAAATTAATTGGCCGCAGGTTTAAAACAAACAAAAGGAAGTATTTCTTCACACAACGCACAGTCAACTTGTGGAACTCTTTGCCGAAGGATGTTGTGAAGGCCAAAACTATAACAGGGTTAAAAAAAGAACTAGATAAATTCATGGAGGGTAGGTCCATCAATGGCTATTAGCCAGGATGGGCAGGGATGGTGTCCCTAGCCTCTGTTTGCCAGAAGCTGGGAATGGGCAATGGGATGGATCACTTGATGATTACCTGTTCTGTTCATTCCCTCCAGGGCACCTGGCATTAGCCACTGTCGGAAAGCAGGATACTGGGCTAGATGGACCTTTGGTCTGATCCACTACGGCCGTTCTTATGTTCTTATGCTTCTTTGTAATAATGTACATTAGAAAATGGTTCAAGGATGAGGCACTGATTTACTTATACTTGTTCCAAACCAGAATATTAGCTCAAACAGGGCCACTGAGAGAGGGTGGATGTGGCTCCTACTGCAAGTTCAGGGGCCCTGATAGACCCTGAGGATCCTGCAAAGTGGACAAAAAAACATGTGGGGTAGCCAGGCAATCTCTGGGCAATCCTGACCTCAGTCCTTTCAATCTGATAAGTACTGTAAAGCTCTATAGGGGCTCCAGTAGTGATTATTATACTCTTCTCAGCCACTTATCTTTCACAGGTTTTAGATAATCCTTTTTTAAATCCAGAAAGTTTAAAGTATATTGAGCAAGGAGTCTGATTTGCTACTTGGAAAGTTTTTGCCTTTAGGAATACTGATTTATTGGTTTGGCTTGACTAAATTTAAGGGGCCTGAGTTAGCTTTTTGGACCCAGAATTTTTATTTCATTTTCCAAAAACAATCTAGACCTCCAACAAAGAAGTTTCAGGAAGATTTGCTCTCCTTAACAAGTCCGCCTGTGCTAGGATACCCAGTATTTTAGCTTACAGCTTTTTGTCATTGTTGCTTTCATCAAACTTGCTGGCTAGCACTGATGATGACATAAATAACATTTACTGTACTGAGAGTAGTCATTTTATACAGGGGATTCCATTAAAAAGTCAAGAATAATCATTCCAGCTATCTGCAGTAACTAGTTTCTTCCTGGAATTACAATACAAGATACTCTGCAAAGTGGTAAATATCAGGTTTTAATGGCACCCACTGCAGGTTACTATAGAGATAATCATAAAGACATCTCTGATATTAACTCCAGAGCCCAGCTACAATGTTCTCTTTGTAAAACCGTCAAGTACTATCTATTCTTATTTGCCTGTATTGTGGTAACATTCACTATGTGCTGTACACACATACAGGAAAGCATGGTCCCTGCCCTGAAGGTCTCCAATCTAGCCAGGCAACAAATCAAGAATGAGGGAGAAGGATAAAGTGTTGTTGTTTGTTTGTTTGTTTATTTAATAACAGCAGTAACATTATGGCACTACATCTCTGCTGGTGTTTTCCGAACACTTTAGGCCTGATCCTGCTTTTAAGAAAATCAGCTGCATTTTCAAAAATAAAGTTAATTTTCCACAATACAAGGTGACGCAAAGCACATAACACAGGGCAATATCACCAATTCGCCTTTAGTATATATACACTTTATTGTATGGAAACCTCTCTGCCTCATTTTTTCTATTTTAAATATAGATAATAATTTCTACCTACCATACAGCACCATCACCACAAGGATTAATTTGTCAATCCTTAGCTAGTGTTGTGCAGCATTCTGAACACACAAAGTGTTACATAAGTAACAAGTGTTAAAATTATTTCTGTCTTAAGTGATTGCAACAGAATGAGAACATTTTTAGTACGTAGCAACATAAGTGGCTCTGTGCAAAAGGCGAATCAAGGTCCGTAGCTAACAATGCCTCAACCCCAGAGAGTTTATAACCTGAGAACACGTCTTGGTACAAAACAATGCACCAAAGTGCAAACAGAATGAGCACACAATGTAATGTAGTCTTTTTTTAACATGTATTTTACAAAACATAGTAGATACTGATTTTCCATCATAAACTGTAGCAGAATATTTTATATTATTTCTTGTAGCATTACTTAGATTATATTTAATCTAATTTGGGCAAGGAACAGCTCTTTGCTATGTGTGAGTACAGTGCTTAACACAATGGAACCCTAGTCTTGTTTTGGGTCTCTAGGTGCAACACAAATAAAATAATCATTATAAAATAACAATAAAATATGGCAAAAAAACCAAACACCAGGAGGCTATTCCTTACTGGAACTCATTTTCTAAACAGACTATTGAGCTCAGAAGGGAATGAAATACCAACCTATTTCCTTTCGTTTGAAGATTTCAAAGTAAAGTTACTGCAGTGACTCAAAGGTTACAAGGTTAAAAATATCCCAACATGAATTTTCATAGAACTCAGTGAAGATTTTAAATCATGCATGGAAGTCTTCATTCTAGAAGGCAATATGGCATTTTTTTCTATTGGGCAGGAAGGGGGTGTTTGATGCCTACGATAAAGGATATAAAAGAGTAAGATTTGATCAGAATTAAGCTATATACAGTGCTTTACACCTTCAAACCATTGTATATACATTAAGCTAACCAGTTAGGGTCCAATCCTGGTCAACTTTTGCATGGGTGTGCAAAGGGGGAAGATGTGAAGAGCCCTTGCATGTCCACCTATGGGGCTGGTCACTGTCGAATCCTTTGAATCCCCAAGAGCTAACCACAGTTTGATGCCCTCTGAGCTCAAAAGCTGCTTAAGGCAGAATCAGATGCCCCTCTGCCTCTGCACTGACTAGCAGAGCTGGCCAGTGCATACTACACTTCTTAAAGGATAGCTCAATAGCTCTGCTCCCCACGAATTCTAGGTGATATTAGCAATGCCTCTCCCAACTCTGGCTGGAATGGTGCACACTTGCACCACTCTTCTATTTAGGACTCTTCCTTCATGGCACACTCTAGCTCTTAATTGGAGACTCCATATTTTAATGCAATACTATTGCTGAAGCCAATGTAAATAGATAGAAATGTTTAATATAGAATACTAAATATAGATTAAGATTTTCTTAAGTGGGGTCCTAAAGCAAGCCTCTTAAATACTTTTATAGGCACAGATAAGTGTCCAGATTTTTAAAATTGCTGAGCACCTAGTAGCTCTCATTGAATCCAATGTAGCTACACCAGGGGTGATTTTGACTTATTGTGTGAAATAAATGTTAACTCTTAACCATCCAGCTGAAATTACTGTTTGAAAAAATAAAAAACTTGTGGTCTTAATAAAGACACTGGGTTTATGGCTTATTACAACAATCTGTAACCCACTAATCTCCCTTTTTGGCCTATAACTGCAGAGGTGTTAACGGTCTATTTCACCTTGAACAGTCTCTTACAATATGTGTTAACTACTTATGCTAAACAATCTGTGCCACTCAGTCATTTAGCAGTGACAGTCTGAGTACCTTTCCCAGACCTGAAGAAGAGTTCTGTGTAGCTCCAAAGCATGTCTCTTTCACCAGCAGAAGTTTGTCTAATAAAAGATACTAACTCATCCACCTTGTCCATTTGAAAAACATGCAGAGGGAGATTCTACTTTACTTTAACTTTGTCTTCCACTTGGGGTCAGTATTTAGACAAGTTCAGAAGGACCAGCTACTTGATGGGACTGGAAATCACTGAATTTCCACCTTGGCTCAGGGGCTAAAACAATGAGATTTGGGGGATCTCAGCTCTCAAAAGAGGCATTTCTGTTGGCATCATAGTAATGGCTGACTAATAATATTGACAGGTGTAGCAATAAGGAACCATGATGATGCAAACCATGCAGGTTTGGGGAATTGAGAAAAAGCACGTTTTTGAGAGGTGGTGATTTTTTCTTCATTCTTTTAATAATGAACTTTGAAAGGCTTTGAATCGTATGTTTCCCCACACTTTGCAGCAGTGCCAGGAAAAAACTATATTGCTAGTCAGCCTTAAACCTCAAAGCAAATCTGTCCTACTTTAATTGGCAGGTAAAACCTAAGGCAGTGATGACACTGGCTTCTTTGAAGATAACGATGAAAATCATAGCTATCCGTGCTTAGCCAGAGCCCTCCTCTTTACCTCACCATGACTTAGTTTTGTTTGAGATGAGAGGAATGGAGAATAGGAACCATGCCAATGAGAGAGCTCTGCTACTGACAGCTAAATCCTAACTACATCCCACCCTCCTCCCTTTGGAGCAGGAGAAGATGCAGCTGCCTGCCAGTATTCGAACTGCCTCAAAGCAAATTAAACACAAGAAGTAAACTTCCACATCTCCGGCCCCAGGTCCCCATAATTGAGTAACATGTTCCCTAGGATGAAGAGTTCTGAATGCTCAGGACATTTTTATAAAACAAGAGCATTCAATATATGCTTACGAAATGCAGAGATTAATCGGGGGCAACTTTGATCATGCAAATGTCCTGAAAACCTAGAGGGAGAGGCTTATAAAGAAGCTACTTGGTATGCAATTTCCAGGAGAATTAACCATTGTTAGTATTAACATCACTGATAGGATTACTCATTGATTACAAGAGAATTAACCATTGATATGAGGAGTATTAACAATTAAAAGCTAATGCCTGTTATTTACTTTGGATTTCATTTATCTCACCTCCACAAAATGCAATCAAAATTCTTTCTACTATTTGAGTATTCAGTTTCAGCTTTCTTGTGGACTATTATGACTAGAAGGTAAATACTGCAGCTTCCAAGCATGCTCACAAAGCTTAATGCTAGTAATCCACAAAGTAGACTTGTTTCAGAGATTAGCAGAGGTTATCTTCAATGGAAAGACAAGAAAAAGAGATTTCTTGAGGCACTAAGAAGTGCTTTCACTCTAGTGGCATTCTGCTATTTAAAACTACTTTAAAAGCAATATTTTATTTTAAAATCCCAGTTATAGTCCAAGTAAATAACTACGAAGGCAGCTCTTAGATGTAAGTGTATTTAGTTTCATAATCTGAGTGCACTTTAGCTGCAGAATAATCCGTTACAGATATGATTAAAATTTTAGGTGGGCCATTGTAACCTCTCTTACCTGCACGCCTGCTCATAAAGGATCTGATTCAACTCTCGTGGAAGTCAATGGAAACATTCCCATGGATGTCAATCAGATTGGATTGGTTTCTAGGGGGTATGTCTACACTGCAGTTAAAAATCTGTGGCTGGTCCATGTCAGCTGACTTGGGCTCGTGGGATAAGGGGCTGTTTAATTGTGGTATAGATGTTCAGGCTTGGGCTGGAGCCCGGGCTCTGGGACCCCACGATGGGGGAGAGTCCCAGAGCTTGGTCTCCTGCCCAAACCTGAACATCTACCCCACAATTAAATAACCCCTTAGCCTGAGCCTTAGCCTTGTGAGTCCAAGTCAGCTGACATGGGGCAGCAACAGGTGTTTAATTGAACTGTAGACATACTGTAGGGGCTGTAACCTGCACCCAGTGAAGTCAATAGAAGCGTTGCCATTGACTTCACTGGGTGCAGGATCAGACAGTATTCTATTCTATATTTCTATTTCTATTCTATGTGGGTTCTTATACTGTGCTCCTCACACTAGTATCTGGGGCCCAGATCTGCAAAGGTACTTAGATGCCTAAACCCCAGACCTAAGTACCAAAATCCCATTTTGGCTCCACTGCGATCTGCAGATCTTCCACTGAACCCTGAGGTTTCTAAACTCACTCGGCACCTAAATTTCTCATGGTAAAATTCCCTCGGTGCCCATGTTTCTTCTTCTGGGCATGTGCACAGCTGCCTCATTCTAGGCATCTGGTCACCTATCTCCCACTTAAATCACAGAGCGATTCATAAACCAGGGAAAGCTAGGCAGATGAACACTTAGGTCATGTGCAAGGTCAGAACTGGTAGGTGTGCTCAGAGGCCACCTACTAGATTGGGTTTCATTTAACAGTCGTCTGGAGGAGAAGGAGGTGGTGGTGATGTTATAACTTTCAGGTCAGTGTTTAAAGCACTCACCTGGGAGTTGGGAGACCAAGGTTCAATTCCCCACTCTTTGCTAGAGGCAAAGATAGGATTTGAATATGAGTCTCTTACCTCTTAGTGGAGTGCACTGTGCTTTGGGATATTCTAATGTGGGGCTCCCTTAGTCTCTTCTGCTGAAGATGTTCCACTGTCAATAAATAATGAAAGTCATTGGAGCAGGGGTGATAATGATGCTTCTCATTAACCGGGGGACTGGACCCAAGGTCTCCCACCTTCTGGGTAGGTGGCTACAGCATCGCTTTCTCCCATCCAGTGACAGTTCCACTGTGGATAAATATTTAAATAATATAGAATGTTAATTAGGGTAAATGGATTTATATTTGGTTTATTATTTTTCACTCTCAGTAATGTGCTGCAACCATATTACTTAGGCTGCATGATATACTGAGGAGATAGCCACTGTTTTAACAGTGTAGCTGTTTTACACCTTGCCATTTCTGAAATAGAGAAGAGAGACGCACACATATGTTTGATAAGCATTTTCTCCCCTTTTATTCCCACCTTGATATAGTACACTTTGTAGTTGCTATTGTATTTCTATATCACCGTTAGAAGAGGGGGTAAGTGGCTGATGCTGGTTTCAAATGCCCTCAGAGGCTGGACAACAGAAGAGTATCTAAGGATTCAGTGTATGAGTGTTTATAAGAATAGTGTCTTCCCTCCAGGATCCACAGGTCCCCCATCCAGGCCTCTCACATCTTAGTGAAATGCACTTGTGCTACTGTAGAGGTCAGATTGCAAAAATAAATAGTTCATTTACCAGCACGGGCATCTGCAGTTCACTCTGCGCCTCTACCACACGTGGCACTGTGAATACCTTTAATCATTAACTGTTTTAAACAGTGAAAGGAAATTTCAACTCAACTTGTTCTGCCTGGGTATAGAATAAAAACATTTTCTTTGCTAATTTGTAGCGAATGTTTATTGTTTAGTTATTTTGAACAGTGCTGGATTGAGGCCTGCAGACTGAAGTAGTCTTCAGACTCGTGGAACAGCGAGAGCATCAGCAGAAGCAACAGCTCCACAAGTTTGTCCCTCCTTCAATACTCTGCCAATGGCCAGCAATTGTACTTGTTTACATTAACACTGTTACAAATATTATTGATTATACACCTTCTGTGGTTGCGCTGGGCGATCACCACACATGTAAAAAGGTCTGATCCTGAAAACCATAGTCACATAAAATTGGCATGGGCTTCCTTTGGGTCTGCATGATCAGACCAAAGGTCACTGGCTTGAAGTTACAGTCTAACTCAAACAAAAACAAGATATGAGTCAATCATTCCAACTGAAGAGGAACAGATGCATTATTGGCAAAGTGAATGCAACATTCATTGAATTACAATTGATGACAGACTGCAATATCATGAAACTTTAATAATATTTAAACTCTAGCTCACCTAACTGCCCAAGGCAGCCAAACCTTAAGCACACAGGAAAAATAAAATAAGGTTTTATAGACAATAGTACTGCATGATGACATGTTTTATTTTGCATTAGCAATCTACCTGCACCCAAGTGCATATCACTCCCTGATGAGAGTATAAGGGTGTGTGGAGTTCAGCGGTTATCTTTATCAGCCAGATTTGTTTTTAATTTCAGTGGAATGGTTATTATTGGTTACTTCGGAAATTCTGGTACAGGAGGAACACTGAGGAATGAGAACTGATTTCTTAACCTTATGGAAGTCTTTCGGGGAATTCTTTGGCTTTCAGATTAACTGCTGATTCTTTTGTGTTACATGCCGAAAAAAGGGAATTTGCTGATCTTCTGCTGTGCTCTTGAAGTCAATGGAGCTATGATGCATACACCAACTTAGGGTCCATCCCTGAATTTTTTTAATTGCATTTTAAAGCATGGTCTTCTTTTAAAAATATACTTCCTGAGTTGGATCACTGACCTTGGTAATTCAAATCTTATTGCAATTTAAACACTTGCTATCTCTAGGCAGTTAGTTAAGCTAAAGTCACCCCCAGCTGATCACTGGCCTCCATGGGGAATCCCACCCTGCTACTTTCTTCTGTTCTTAAAAAGTCAGGTCAAATAGCTGTTTGAATTGTAATGATCTCCATGTGAATTCCTCTTTTGACCACAATAACTGATATCCTCTTAGCTCCCAAGTGATCATACTAATTTCATTCTTTCCAGCCACATCCACTGTAATGCTTTCTCTGCTGTTTCTGACAACCTTTTCAGACACCTATATTCCCTTCTTTGGTAAACAAAAGAAATTTAATTTCCAATGGACTGTGTAGTTCCATAAAAACAACAAGGAGTCCGGTGGCACTTTACAGACTAACATATTTATTTGGGCATAAGCTTTCCTGGGTAAAAAAACTCACTTCTTCAGATGCCCAAATAAATCTGTTAGTCTTTAAAGTGCCACGGACTCCTTGTTGTTTTTGTGGATACAGACTAACACGGCTACCCCCTGATACTTGTGTAGTTCCGTGGTCAGATGAAGCTGGCATAAAGATTTGTCTGTTCTCCCACTGCAAGGTAGTAGAATGTTAGGGGCAGAGATCTGATTGACTACTAAAAGGTGCTGTTTATAACCACAAAGCTCCCACTTGAAAATAATCAGCCAGAGGTTCTTAGTAATTTTAGTGGCAGCTTGCCTGAGTGAGATCTGATAGACAGGTGGTGACATTATAACAAGGGTCCCAGTACAATTATGGAACTCCTAAAGTGCTCCCCAAATTGTCCAGGTGGTGAGTGTGCTTTGCACCCTTGTTATTTATCGCATCTGCCCATCCGTACCTTTCACTCAGCAAATCAAGCAATGAAGGATGAATGACTAAAACGTTGGGGGAAGGAGAATATTTTTCTGAACATGATGCCATTTTCACTCCGGGGGGCAAAAGGGGCCTTGTTAAAATCAGGTGCAAGTCCATTGACGTCAGTGGAGTTGTGATTGCTTCCAGCAAGGTGACAATTGCCCCCTCCCTTTTTTTTAAATCATCCATCCATCCACCCCAGTGTTTTCTCCAACACCTATCACTATCATACCTAAGTGTTAGATGCTGTTCTATTGATCTAGAAATAATAGTAATGGATTCATTGTTTTCATGAGCAAAATTATAATGCTGAAAATTATGTTTAGTGATTGAAAAATTAAACATCCTCTCTAGGTTTATTTTGGTGGCTAATAGTCTATGAAAAAGTTACTAGTCCTTCTTTGTGTATTATTTCATAAAACGGTAAACCTAAAAAAAAAAAACAAAAAAACCCCAACCCCACCTCAGATCCTACAAACAATGTCAGTTCTCATGTGCTTAAGTTAAGCAGCTGCTAGACCAGCAGCTAAGTGAGTCTGGATAGTCTTCAGGGAGAGGGTAAGAGTCCATGATGTTATTATGTAAATTGCCATAGGCAGCCTGGAGCAGTAAGCTAGAGGACATTATTTCACCACACAGGGGGAGCACTGAACTGGAACTAGTACAGCAAATGTGATTAAAATCTTGACATTTACTGCAGTCTGGTGCTTACCTCCATCATGGTATTTTCTGTGTTTTCTTTCTTGGATTGAGGGACACAGCAAATACAGGAGTAAATGTAACTCCTGAGCACACTAAATGGAAAGATGTGACTAGCACCCCTTGTATTTGGAAATGAAATCTTTCTTTAGTGCAGCGGTTCTCAAACTTCAGCAACCCGAGGACCCCCATTTTGAATTTAAAAATTTCACGGACCCCCAAGCCCCCAACTCAACCCCAAGACCTGCCCCCACTCTACCCCTACACCCAAGGCCCCACCCCACACCTCCTCCCGCCCCCACCCCAGCCCTGTCCCTCCTCTTCCCCTTCTCTTTCCACCTCCACCCTGCTCCTCCCTCTCACTCCCTCCCTCAACAGCTGTTCCACGGCATGCAGAAGGCACTGGGAGGAGGGAGGAGTTGATCAGCGGGGTTGGTGGCCCTGGCTAGGACTCACAGACTCCCTGGAGTAGTCTTGTGGACCCCAAGGGGTCCGTGGTCCCCAGTTTGAGAAACCCTGCTTTAGTGGAATTTACTCTCTCTCTCTCAGTGCAAATGGGAGGCTATTTGGAGTGAATTCTATGCAATTAAAAGAAATAAAAGAAAAGAAAAATGGACACAGAGAAAGATAAATGTACTGCAGTTCATTGCTGCTTCACCTGTAGCAGCCTTCCAGTAGGAACGAATGGCTGAACTGCCATGGATGTAGTGTTGATCTGGCTGAAACCTTGTAACCTTATTCAGACCGATGTGTGAACATGCCCTTAAGAGGCCACAGCTAAAATAAGGTCTAACAGAGTCTGCCCAGAAACTTGCGCTGTGTGGGCGAGGGGATCCACTGGTATTGTCACCAGATGGGTATGGGGTGAATGGAGGGGAGGGAAGAGAACACATAGAAACTGAGGCAAAAAGCAAGTAAACCAAGCAATTGCCTCTGAGCAGGGTGCGACTCTGGAGACAGAGGGAGAGCTTTTGGTCTGTTGACTAAGGAGCCATTGGGGCTGTAAGCTAAGAAACTGCTCCTTTTGTTCTTGCTTCCTCCTGTGTTCAGAGAAGCAGGACTTCATACATCCCTTGGAAATAAACAGGATTGCATCACAGAGAATACCAGACTCCATCAATTTCTACTTCCAACTGGAACATCCCCAGGGCACCAAACATTGACTAGCCACTTGGATCTAAAAAGGGCAGCAATCGCATGCTGAAGGATCATGAGACTAGGAGACCCACACAAAGACAGTCCAAAAACACAACCCAAGGGAATGGCTAAACAATGAGACAGTGTCTGTTTGGAGTCATTTCTGCCTCTTAATTAGATTTGAGCAGTACATGTTCCCCATGGTATGCAGATGGGCACACTGGATCTCACCTCCCACCTAACAACATTCCCTAGCTCCTGCTAAGCATGCATTTTTCTAGTAGTCTTAACATTGTGGTTGTGGTTTAACATTTTTCAAACCAAGCAAAAACACCAGTTCTTACTGTGGAGCTGTCAAGATTCAAACCTCAATGGACAGATCCGCAGTGGGATCTGACCACAGGTGGTATTGACATATCCCTGTTCAAAGGAGCATCTTCAATTTTCCTAACACAGAAAAAAGTGTATTTTTCTATTCCCATAAATCAAAAACAATTGAAGGAATTTTACTCAAGCCCTTTAAAAAAATCTCCTAAAAATGGAAAATTTCAGCCCCTAAAATGAATGTTTTGTAAAGTTCTGATGTGTGGAAATGGAAGGTTATGTGTAGAAAGGGTAAGTGGTTTGCAGAGATCCAGGATAATTATGGTGGTTTAAATAATCCCATAATTCCTGTGAAATACCACTGCCAGGAGCTTAGGAGGCAGGAACTGAACTGTGCTGTTACTATTAATTTTGTTCCTTTCCATTCATAGCATGCTACTGCTAATTCACCAAAGGAGGTGCACAGGCCTGCTGCATTTTGGTAGGTAAACCTATTGAGAATAGCAAAGCCCCTATAGCAGGGGTGGGCAAACTTTTTGGCCCAAGGGCCACATCTGGGTGGGGAAATTGCATGCAGGGCCATGAATGTAGGCCTGGGGCAGGGGGTTGAAGTGTGGGAGGGAGTGTGGTGTGCAGGAAGAGGCTCAGGGCAGGGGTTTGGGCAGAGGAGGGGTGCGGGGTGCGGCAGGGGGCTCAGGGCAGGGGGTTGGGGTGTGAGGTGCAGAAGGGGTTCAGGGTGTGGACTCCGGCCTAGCGCTGCTTTCCTGGAATGGCTCCAGGGTGGCAGAGCCGCTGAGCTGCTAAGGCAGGCTCCCTGCCTGCTCTGTCCCCGCACCGCTCCCGGAAGAGGCCAGCACTATGTCCCTGCGGCCTCAGGGAGGTGGGGGGGGCAGAGGTCTCCGCCCGCTGCCCTCACCTGTGGGTTCCACACCCGAAGCTCTCATTGGCCGGGCATGGAGAACCGCAGCCAATGGGAGCTTCGAGTGTGGAACCCACAGGTGAAGGCAACGCATGGAGCCGTCTGCCCCCACCCCCACCCCAGGGGCCGCAGGGACGTGGTGCCGGCCGCTTCCGGGAGCGGCACGGGGCCCACAGTGCCATGCGGGTGGCAATCCCACGGGCCAGATCCAATGCCCTGATGGGCCGGATTCAGCCCGCAGGCCATAGATTGCCCACCCCTGCCCTACAGATTTCAGTAAGAATAGGATCAGGCTGCAAAATCTGCCCTTCACAGTTAATCATCATGGAGTCATAATATACCACTCTGTTGACTGAATATATTCCTGACTGGATCCCCTATATAATTTTAATGCAAAACAGAATCATGGGTTCAAATTCAATTTTGGACAGAAGTGAAATGTGCTTCATGGTGTCACTCTAGCTCCTAGTGGATTTTCTCAACCTTCTAAAAATCACCATACAAATTGGTGTTATGGGAAGTCTCTAGACTTGTAGGATCTAATGAGGAGAGGGACTACAGATGAGGATGGAATTACATTGGTAGAGCTATTTTTAGGGAAGTCTGTTCACATACATGCAGCTCAGTGCTATCATAATCATTATATTGAACATTAAAATACTTGCCAGAGTAATTCCATCTTCCCTCCAAACGACCACTGATAGCTTCCATGGAGCTATTTTTCTCTTCCATGTGTAACATGCCCTTATATTTTAAGAAATACAAGGGTCTTGGTCCAATCCAGACCTTCGTTGGTGACTTGTTTCTGCCTCCTCTTCAGGTTTCCGAGCACATTCTGTGTGGAGCAGAAAGATGTCATTTTAATTAGATCCATAGGGTGTTTTAGCTGCTGGAAAATGGCACAATCCATTTTCACCTGAGATCAGCAGAGTGCTGATGTCAGAATGATTAAAAACAAACTTTTGCTTAGCAATACAAATTATTGCCATCATTCCCTATATCATAGGAGACATCCAACACTTTCCTTGAAGGCTTTGTCTTCACTTCTAAAAAATGGGTGTGTTTTTAACTGTGGATAGCTAAGGTGCGTTAGCGATTTAAGGCTGTAAAATCCTAATGGGAACATGGAACTGTATTTTAACGCAAGATAATCTGGGCAGGGTGTATCGTGTGGACCTTGCCTAACGACCACATAATAAAAAGTGCCTCGTCTCCACTGCAATCTTACAGTGAGATAATATTACAAGATAGCTAACTCACTATCAAAAAGCTACCATAGCTGAAGTATATAAATGTATTGTGTAGTAACCTCCAAGTTAACAGGTGTAGCAGAAGCACAAGGGTATCATTTGTTTTCTTATTTGTGGATTTCTGTCATGCAGATTTTGTCCAAATTAAAGCAATTTATTGCTCACTCAACCGTTTTTGCAGAATAATAATGGCAGATGGAGAGAACAAAATCTGGATTTCTTGCTTTCAAAGAATCGCTGCTGAAGCTAATGAGGTGATGGTGACTGTTCTGCAGTTTTAATTCAATCAGGTCTCTGTACAGTGACTATGTTACGTCCTCTTTCTCTCGAGGATGGAGAGAATAGAATATGAAAGGAGTGAACCTGAGTCACTGTATTAGGCGACACTAGTTCAGATGCATTGATGCAAAAATTATACACTGGGGGTGGGATGGGGGGGAAGCAATTTTTATTGTCATTTTATTCCATTGGACTAGATTGTACCACTATGATACGTGCCTTAGAAGCATTCACTGAGGTTGAGACACTGAATCACAATATAATAAGATGTTTTATTGAGATCAGATAAATATATGTTAGTATTTTTGTAACAAGACTGCCCCCTCAAAGTCTAAGGGTACATCTACACTACAGCGGGGAGTCGGTTTAAGATACGCAAATTCAGCAACGTGAATAGCGTAGCTGAATTCGACGTATTACAGCCGACTTACCCCGTTGTGAAGACGGCGGCAAAATCGACTTCTGCCGCTTTTTGTCGGCGGCGCTTACTACCACCTCCGCTGGTGGAGTTAGAGCGCCGATTCGGGGATCGATTGTCACGTCCCCACGGGACGCGATAAATCGATTCCCGAGAGGTCGATTTCTACCCGCCGATTCAGGCGGGTAGTATAGACCAGGCCTAAGGGGCATTGACTGTATGCCTAGTCTCTGCACACTTCTCAACTGGAACAATTCATTTGTGAGACTCAGTGTTTTTCTAGCTGAGTACAATGGGCAGGTGTTATTTTCTCACTGGTGAAAATATTAAACTATTTCCATTCATTTCAACAGACATTTTGACATCTCCAGGATTTTATTGAGGGTTCTGCCAGAGGTGTCTGAGAAACATGCCTTTACCTTCTCTAAGGATCAGACAAAATAAAAACCCTTCCTGTCAATTGTATTTGACATGGTAAATAACTAAGACAGATGGGTATGTTTAAAGCAAGTTTTCCTTCTCCATTCTGTCATTTTCTGACCTTTTGGAGGCTGGAGCTTTATAATGGATGAAGCCTTCATGATTAATAAGCATTTACTCTGTTGTTTCCTAAAAAGCCATTCATTAGATTAACAAAACAACAGTTACGAGCTAATCAAGGTTCTCTCAGCTCAGCTCAAGGGAAGGGCATGTGCCCTTGTTAATGCCTCTAGGCAAAATGTTATTTAAACCCCAGTGTCAGAATTGGTCACAAAGAAAGACTTTGACCTATAATTGTGTCCAGTGACTTCAAAAGCTTGAGAGTTTACTATGGGTGCGGGCGGGTAGATTTTCAAAAGTGTTCAATGCCCACAATTAGGGCCAGACTTCCTTAAGAGCTCAGCCCTCAACAGCTCCTATTGTTATGAATGGGAGCTGCTGGGAACAGAGTACTTTTGAAAAAGATGTATTACTCTGTGTGCCAAGTCGGGCATGGAAGATGATCTTTGGGGACCTAGGTCTAGATTCACAGAGGACTAATAGCTAGAGATATTTCACTTTCCCAAATTTATAGACTAATTGGCATTTCTATTTCTGATCAACTTAATTTAGGACTTTAACTTTAAGGGTTGGGGCAAGTGGTTCCCATAAAATAAGCACTGACCTGAATTTGCATCCAAAATGACAAACCAAACCAAACCTTTATAATATTTTAAATATACATAATGCCTATGATCCTACAGCACTTAATTGTATATGATTCACTTCACCACTGAAATGTAGCCAGCTCTGTCTGGGGTGAAATTTGGCATGTAGTGCACAGCAACACTACACCGGTTTTAAGGAAGAAAGAAAGAAAGAAAGAAAGAAAGAAAATGATGCTGGATTCCATTGAAACTAAGGAGAAAATTCTGGTAGAGAGAATTTGACCCCCAATTCAAATTTAGCCTGCGTACTCATATTCTCATTGAAAGTACCATAGTTAATTACTATAAGGGATCCGGGCTTTAATGTTACTTCATATGAAAGATGACACCTCCAGCACAGCCCCCTGTCAGCCCCATGCTGGTATTTTTGTTCAACATAAATTTCAAGAGAAGGGCACCATCTACCGAGTTATGAAAACGACTTCCTGCAGCAAGAATCTTGAATCTTCACTGGAAGTCTTCCATCCACGTCCATGGTCTTATTATTGTTCTTCATTATTGGGATTTTCCTTTTTAAAAGGATCTGTCCTGTTACCCCTCTCTTAAAACCTTCATCAGTACAGATAAAGTTTCACAACTGTACCTTTTCCTTTTGTATTTTCTTTCATTTCCAAGAGGGTTAGGTTTGTACTCCTGTTTGAAGGGTGACTGACTTTTTAAATCTTTGAATTCTCTTCATACACAGCTTGCAGCACTACAGAAAGATTTGTTGATGGGGCCTTTTCATTGTGCTGGTTTGTATCTGTGAACTTGCCATGAATAAATCTGGTCAGCCTCCTGACAGCAAACTCTTTTGCTCAGACTGTTTTCTAGCTGCAGTGCTTTTCCTTAATCCCAATGACAGAGTGTTAAGGAAGGAGGCATTACAAATACAAATCATAGTTCATATGTTTTGCACTCTTGAAGGCTAGCAAGATATGGTGAAGATAATTTCATTGCTCTCCCTGACAACTATTGCAGTAAGACCAAAAGGGATCACTCTCTAATAGACTTTAAAGATTTCAGTCCATCCAGAGTCGGTTCTTGACTCCCAATTTTATTAATTAAAGTTGTCCCTCAGTAGCTACAGCAGAGTGTTTAGAATTATGAGCTATTAAGATGGTAGATTCCCCCCCCCAATAATTTATGGGGGAAGAACAGGGAATTGACATTAAAGAACAGATTCAGTCATTTGTGAATGCATAATATTATACAACTGCATCCAAGTAAATTCAAGGATTTACTTTTAAACCAAGATCTCTGGCCTGCAATAAAATCCTTTAGGGGGGCTGTGTCTCCTGAAGAAACAAAATGTCTTCAGTGATGATGAATAGATTCATTAAAAAGCAAACTCATATATAAAAAGAACCCTCCTGCTCTGGCCATAGAAGTGGTAAAATGGGCCATGGAGTATAATCCACATACATATGTCGACAATGAAAATGCTTGCATTAGTACATCATAATCATAAATATTCTAACTCCAAAGCCAAGCCTGGATGCAGATTCCATTTTCCCCTTTGTACGCTTGCCACTTTGAAATGGTTCAGAAGTTTTATTTTCCCTCCCTCACCCCCTTCCAGCCAAATCCCTGAACACAAGCAAATGACATTTGAAAACCTCCACTTTTCTGTGATTTCTTTCTAAAGAAAATGGAGCATGTTTTCCACTGCGTGCCAGATGGTGTTTGTGAAGACTGGACATGCAGAAGGTTCCTAATTAAAGCACTAAATTTGGGGATAAAAACCGTCAGTCACAGATTTTTTGATACCCTGATAGTGAACATGCAGGCAGCCTGCAAAACAGCCTTTTCAAGTGCCCCCCTCTCATTGATCCTTGGGGAACATATAATGGCAAGCAGCAGTTAATTTAAATCTAATTGAGAAATCTCTGTCCTTTCTTCACACAATAAAACAAGGTGTCAGGCCTCAGCTGGCATTTGCACCTTGACAGGAAGAAAATGGCTGAAATCAGACTGGAAAAGCTGCCACCTCATTTTCACTTCACACAAACAAAGCTTCCTATGTTTATTGTTTCAACAGCACCTCAGCCCATAAATAAGAACTGTCAAGAGGAGTGGCTGCAGCTAGGGATGAATCCTGGCAGTAAATAAAGACTGCTACTTTAACAATAATACCTCACAGAACCAAGCCGACAAAAAGTCATGGCATTCTAAATCAATAACCCACTGAGGCAGCACAGTACCAGACCCTATATCCCCACAGGTGAAGGAACAACCAAAGCCCCAGGTAGCCCATTGTCATGAGAAACTGGTCACCAGGCAGATGCAATCCCTTCATCCACTGAAAACAGTTGCATCTTATCCTACCAATGCTGCTCCCCAAAGCCTTCCCTAGCATATGTGGGGAGAACAGCTATACAACCCAGATAATCTTCTGAATTCCCCTTTAGCAGCAAGGATTGCTGTTCCAACTATAAGTAAATACAGCAAACACTTGCTGTGACAAGGCAATGGAGGAGGAGGAGTGATGAACGTATCAACAGACAGCAAACAAATAGCATTATGTCCTGGGAAAAATATACTTCAATCCACCTAGCACACAGAGGGAAAAACAGCCTGAAACTGACCTAAGGTATGTTCTTATTCCAGGTGGGCAAAGGTGAGAGTACCATAGATGCATCAAAGTAGAAGAGAATTTCCCCTGGAAGTACAGTAACAGCAGTCCCTTTAGGGGTCAAGTGCTGTGGACACTGGCCAGTCATGGTTCACAACTGTTGATCTGCTTAATCACAGAGCTAGTAACTGATTGCTGGCTATGGTTCCTAACTGGGACCGGTGACTTCTGAGCAAGGTCCTGGGGCACTGAGTGAACTAGTCCCATTATTATGGAACCAAACACTCTTAAGCTCCACACGGTTCCTCACTCCCCAGCGAGCCTCCCGGAGTCCGCTCTACTGTTAAGCCCGCTTCCACATATTCCACACCTTGGAACCTGTCCCCATCCCGGCTTGGCCTTCCTGCAGACCTTCTAAATTCTGCATGACTTGCTGTGGACCTTAGTTAAACATATGGCTGATGATGACTTTAAAAACTCTCCATGTAGCTCCATTGACTCAGAAGACCTGCTGCCCATGTAGTCCCTCTTAGTCAATGGAACTGCTCCAGTTTACACCAACAGAGGATCTGGCCATAAAAGTTCCCCATGAAAGCACAGCTGGGACAGGGCACAGGATTTAAGGGGGCAGGAGAGGATTACTCAAGAAGGGCTGCAGAATTCATTAGCCTTGAAGAGTTTATGAGTTCCACAAACACTCTGAGCTGTGAGGAACAGACATTTAAAGTTAGTCAGACTTCTAGACAACCTTCCAATGCCCTGTAGAGCCCCCTGTGTTCCTTAGGAACCTGATGGATCATTCCAATGTCTTTGATTTGCAGCTGAATAGCTTTCCATTTATGCCTTTCCCCATTTTAGAAATGGCCCCATGCACCAGACCTCGCCACTATATTTAGAACAAACTTCATGTCAAGTTTTTAGGACAAATCATTCAAAATAAATAAATAAATAAGACGTAGCAAAACCAAAAAAACCACAAAGGAATTTACAAGTGATGATTAATATCTATCTGTTGTCTATGAAGCAGAATGAACCTTTCTTGTCTAGGAACAGATGGCAAATTGGAACCAAGTATCAACCTTAACTATGGAACAGACATTACTGCTGAGTAATGTATGGTTTTGATCTATTGTTACTGTTGTTTAGTCCAGCAGTGAATCTTGTGAACTATCAATATTTCTGCTGGTTTTGCCAATAGTGAGAGGTTTTTTTCCACACAACCCTAAAGACAACAAAAAAGAATGCAAATTATGGACCAGCGTCTTAGCTGGTGTAAAATCAATGTAAACTATTCAAGTCATTAGAACTAGGACTTAAACTGTTATATCAGCTGGGTAACTGGCCCTCAGACTCAACATCCCCTTATCCCAAATAATGATTCTGGATATTGACACGATTTTGCAAGCTGCAAGGAATAATGTAATAAAGAAATCAATTCTCTTATTCCTCTTTCCAGGTGGATATGTTGGTAAATACTACAAAGGTGCAGGAGTAATGGTGATCTATAACTACATATCATTTCAACTTCTATATTCCTACACAAACATACTATAAAAATAGACTTTAGCAATTCATAACCTTTGGGAAATCGACTGAGGGATAGGAGCAGTTTATTTTTTTCAGGGACAGTTTGTAAATCCCTGAGATCATTATGAAAGGGATTTGCGAAGTTAGAATTATCTGAAGTCCTCCTGTAGCAGAGGAAAGGGAAGTAGCCACAAAAGCAATATCACTGAAATGTAGAATGAACCTGTCTCACCAGAGAGCTGTGGAAATGAACAGTAACCTAATCTGCAGTGTGCAGAAATTGTGAGATTAGCTCATCTGAACAGGAAGCTTTAATTAAAAGACATATCCAAGCCAAATTGCAAAGTAAGTATTATTCTACTTTTGAAGAGCCTGGGAAAGAGAATCACTGGGGGAAGATGGGAATGAAGGCTGTCACCAGCGCATCCAAACTGAGAATAGTGGGGGTTGTCAGTCAACTACTGATTGCACCAGGGGGGAGGTTAGAACTGAGAAGAGGAGGTTTTGGGGTGGATAGAGGCAGCTGGGGTGAAGGAGATTGAAAATTCAGATACAAATAGATTCATCAGTGTCACTGTGGGTCTGTTCCAACTCCCCTGAGGCCAATGGAAAGACTCCCATTTGATTTCAGTGGGAGCTGGCTCAGGCCCCAGCTGAGCAAACAGCAGAGAGCATCAGGAACTGCACTTTGCACTAAAAAGACAAATTATTAAGGGTCACATTCTGTTCTCAGCTACACCAGTGCAAGCCCATTGGCTTCAGCGTAGTCAAGGGCAACATTCTGCCAATACCATACAATTATATGTGTGAGCTGAGCACTATGAACGCATGAAAGGTTAGCTGTCAATTCCTCCTAGTTTATTAGAAGCGGAAGGTCGTGCACTATATCAATCAAAGGGAATTTTCCTTAGATTTATAATAATGCCCCTATTTTAACTTATGGCTTCAGTGTTCCAGTGATCTCCATACATGTCATATGCTGGGAAAACAAGTATCATTTTGGGTAGCTATGCTAGTATTTGAGCAATTTACAATACCACATTCAGCAGAGCTCATCAATTTCAATAGGCTCAATTGTGCCTTTAAGGGACTGGCACATATTGGGAGTGGGTGCCAAACCACACTGACCTGTAAGAGTTCTGTGCAGGCATTCGAACACAGAAGCACAATGCTTCTTCAGAATTCCCAGGAATTCAGGAAGAGCATGTCCACTCCAATACATTGAGGCAGTGCATTCAGCGTACAGTAGCTAGCCAACTTTGCTGGTTGATGGCGAAGCTGGGTGGGCTCATGGTCTCTTCTCCTCCCTGCCCCTTTGGGTGTAGACTTGCACGACCAGAGATGTTAGCAGCAACTGAGCTCAGGGGAGATCAAGGATGGCTATTATTGCCAGATCCTGTGCAGGAAACACAAGGCGGGGGGAAGCTGTTTGCATACTCATATAGGGGCCAGTCACAATCTGATTCTAAACTCTTATTTATTTATATTGGTTAATTCTTCAGGTGGGCACTGTAACTCAAGAAACAACATAACTAGATATTAGCGGTGGGAGAAACTGGTAAGAGAAAACAAACCAGTCCATAATCAAAATTGGGATTTTTGGGGGGTGAAAAGTTGTTACTTGTTTCACAAAACAAAATCACTTCTATTGTTTGAGCAGTGAATATCTTACTACTCATAAATAATAGTGACACATAGGAACATGACTCTGGGACTCAAGAGCTATGGGGAATGAAGTACTATACTTTGGCCTGATTATTGAAAACATTTAAAGGAATGAACATTTGATCTTTGGGAGATTTTCAGTGAGCTGGATTTTTGTTTTGAATATTTTGCAAATTACAATTTCCCAAGAAGCAGAGTATTTGAGAACAAGAGGAGGTACCAATAATCTTGGTTTCCCCAATACATTGAATTACATCCCTCAAGGAGGCGTTTGATTTCCATTCTGCTATGTTATTTATCTGTTATTGCTTTCTGTCCAACCCATTCCTGTTACTACAGGATGGGTCACATTTTATCTTATTGCACGACTGTGAGAGCTCACCTTAAATGGCGACCAGTGCAAGATGTAAAGAGAGAGAGAGAGAGAGAGAGAGAGAAATAAAATGAGGTAAGGAAGAATACATGATACAGATAAAAAATACTAGACCTTTTTGAAAACAACTCAGAGGCAGCCGGAGGGGCTCATGCTGGTGATGAGCAATGTGAGCGGAAGGGACACCATGTGTCAAGCAGAGGAAGTGTGAGATGGGAATAAAATTACAATGTCATTCTCTGAAAAGTAGCAGGCACATGTGGGATAGAAGCAGAATTTATCTCTGTCCTAGGCATGGACTGTCCACAGGGAATCAGGAAATGCTGCTCCTACCCTGCAAGTCCCAGCTACTATATTTGTGGCTGGCATTGTGCCCATGGCCAAGCTGTGATTTTGCACAGATGCAGGAGGTACATGCAGGCAGCAGGCTGTGCTGGGCATTTTAATACCCACCAATCTCCAACTGAAAAGGCACGTTTTGGTGCTCAATTCATCCTCTCTCTCCTTTCCTTTCTCTTTCATTCTGTTTGACACAGTCACCTCCAGCCCCAGGCTCATCTCACACACATTAAACAAAATCCTGCTCCAGATGAGTTCAGTGTCAGCAGCTCTGCTGGCTCACACACTTGAAGCCGTTTGAATTTTCTGGCAGCTTTTATGTGTAGTTTTATGTGGCTATATATGTGACAGGATAGAAGTTCTTTCTTTGTAGAACGGCTGCATTAAAGATTTATGGCAGATGAATAATAGAAACAGTACAGACAGTACTGTGTAGATTTCATTTCTTATAAAATTAACATGAATATTTCCAGGGACTCAGACATATATACAAGCTATCTATCTATAGATGCACCAGTAAAATGGTTTTGACAAAGACCATTATAATCCTGCAAAACATACATATAGCTTAATTTTTCTGTAAAATTTCCCCCAACAGCATAGAATGCCTCGTTTCTTCTACTCATGTAGGTTTCTTGTTTGTATACCAGAGATCACAACTTTATTTTTCTGATATACAAACTTTGGCTCCTACATCAGATATTGTGCCACTTCCCTCAGCAGTTGACAAGTAAAAGAATTACGAATACTAATCAAATACGATACAAAATCATCATCAATGCAAAATGAACTCTTCCACCCAAAATCAAATGAAATAAAATGAATTGTGACAATCATTAAAATAGGGAGTCCTACGGAAGGGCTAACATTAATGTACAACCTGGAATGAGAGATTTCAGATGATTTTTGAAAATGGCTGAGGTAAATGTCTGGAGGGAGAGAACACTGGTTCTCCACTTGCGAAGTAACTCCCTGCTCTCCATGTGTCAGTATATAATGCCTGCATCTGTAACTTTCACTCTATGCATCTGAAGAAGTGAGGTTTTTACCCATGAAAGCTTATGCCCAAATAAATCTGTTAGTCTTTAAGGTGCCACCAGACTCCTTGTTGTTTTTGTAGATACAGACTAACAGGGCTACCCCCTGATACTGGAGGGAGAGAGGCTCACATGTTGGGGGTCATCGCAGCAAGGCTACACAAGACAGGATGGAGTAATCTTATAAAATGTGGCTGTTGTCAGAGTTAAGTTCCCTTCTACAAACATGTCTGCTCCTCAAACAGTATATGGCAAAGTCTGGATAAGGATCTGGATTAGGTACAGGCTAGAGTTCAGGTCTGAGACCAAACTGGGACTAGGATTCAGGTGTGCCAAAATCTCATGCTTGTCAGATTTCATCCCAAAATAGCAGAAATCCCATGAGAATAATTGATCTTGCAATAACTCTGCCATCTTGAATAATGGAACTCTCCTCCATTTTGAGCTGCATCTGAATGAGAGCCACAAGATAGAGATAACGGAAGCCACAAAATCTGGTGGTGGGTCAGAAATTCCCCAGGGATATTATTTTGGGGGAGCAGAATGGGAAGAGAAGAAATATTTTGAATCTGGAGTTTTGTTTTAGCTCATTATCAACAAAGTCGACAGCTAAGAAGTTCAGAACCACATTTGGAGTTCCCCAAAATTAAATGCATTCAGGATAGTGTAGATCCAGGGTTATAGTTCAGGAAGGTCTGACTTTATGGGGAAAAGAGTTACAGAAAAAAGGGATGGGGCGTAATACTACACAAAACTAATATATGTGTGTGTCTGAGCTCACATGTGTGAGAACATACATGGACACCCCCCCTAAAATAGACAAAAATATATACATTCATAATACTTCTTATACTACAGCACATTATTTTCTGTCATAATGTAGTCAGATGAGTATACTCATTTCTAGCATGTGTGATAACACTATCCTTCTTGTCTTGAGCAAATTGTTCTAAATTTAACTTTCAGGAATATGTATGTAACCATAAATTAAACCATGATGATCTTGATGCTGCTGCTAAGAGATCATCATGGCGGGCCCCCAGCACTACTGGCAAGCTTCTGAATGGTTTTGAGTATTTAAATTGCTGGCTATATGACAGTGTACATTATTTCTTTTATAAAAACCCCATCTCTTTTAGGCTCTTTTTTGATTTAGGAAGAAGAGCAAACTTGAATGCTACCAATACAATTAGTTTAACCAAAAGCCTTATGTCTCAATAACAATTTAGTTCCTTAATGGCACTGAAATAATAGTTCCAAAACGATGTTGAAAAATTAATTATCTCCCCTGCAAGATGCCTTTAATGTTTGGGTTTGATGGCTGTCACACTGATTGGCTATTGAGCTCTTTATTGTGCCTTTTTGGCTAGGTGTCCGTCTGGCTTCATTGGAAGAGTTCTTGCCCTGGGCTAGCTGCCAATCTCAGAGACAATGTGCTTTAGAAAAGGTCAAAATTACCAAAGGTTGATTGAGGGCACACAGCCCTTAATTGAACTGAGAAAGGCACTGACTAGAAGGAGAATAAATGTTATCTGAATTTCCTTCCACCAGACAGATATCCAGTGAATGATGAAAAAATACATGAGGCAGTTGACCCATTCTTATCCATTTTAGGGATTATCACCAAAAACTCATGGCTTGCAGCAAAAAGGACAAATGTTTGCTAGAAGAGAATAAAACTGGAAGTGGCTGCAGCAAGTCACTAGCCCAAGCCTGCCGTCCCTGGCACCTCTCTCTGAGAGCCCATCTTGCTATCCCTGGCCCTGTTCTCTCCTGTCTCAGCTCATTGGCACCTTTTGCAGCTTTCTGGAGGCTCAGCTCCCATCCCTCATGAACCTTTCCACAATCCCAGCTCCTTGGCCCTGGGCAGCTTTTGTTAGGCCCAGCTTGCCATGCCCTCATGTAATTCTCAGCCGGGCAAACTCTCGGTTCCCCTGTTCTCCATGAGAAGCATTTCTGAATGCCTTGGAATATTCTCCATTGTTCAGATGTGTTTTCTTCTGAGCAGCTTTCCACAGTGCAGATAATCCATTATATTCTGCTAATTCCAGCTCCTTTGAAGTCTACTGTGTGCTCTGTTTAGAAAACCGCAATACTATGCATTTATATAGCACCTTCCATCAGAGGCTTTCAAAGGTGGGAAAGAAGTAGCATCCCCTTTTATGAATGGCAAAAATGAGGCAAGAGAAGTTAAGGCTTAATTTTTGGGACGTGGTCTCTCATTGTGGGTGCTTTTGTTTTTGGATGCCCAATGGGAGACACATCATGCCTGATTTTTAAGAGGTACTGATCACCTGCAGCTCCCCTTCAACTTCAACTGGAGTTGAAGTCCAGTGCCTGTGAAATTCAAGTGCTGAAATTGGGCATGCAAAAACTGAAGCACCCAAACTTAGAGGTCCTTTTTTAAAATGTGGACCTAAGTAACCTGGCCAAGATTTTACAATACCTGGTAAAGCTGGTGAGCAGAACCTCTCTGCCGAGTCCCTCTCCCCTACTCTAGCTATTAAACAATGCTGCCTTTGAGCACTTTATTGGATTGCAATTACTTCACTTACCTGTGGGTATTTCTATCTGTTTATAATCTTCAACATCAACCCAAACCATTCTACAACAAACACTGAAGCATTATGTCAAGACAAAGCACATAGGAAACTTTGGCTCCCAGGACCATACTTTACTGAAAACGTATGTTCAATTTAAAAACACCCTGTGCTTACATCTTACCTTCATATTTAATCAGATGTGGTCTCCAGAGGACCTTTCATACTCCTCTTTACAAATGACTGAATTCTATCCACAGAAAGATTTCAGCGGCATGTTCAATAGTAAGATCATTTCACAGATAATTTCTTTGACCTTTTAGGCTGGGTAAAGGAGGGGAAAATGTTGACTTCATTGTGTATTCACTCAGCCCTCTGATTTTCCATTACCAGCATGGGTTGGTTTTTTTACTCTGTTGGACCCCTTATGAATAAGCAGAAGACCACAGTTAACTTAAAAGAGAAGTTAAAGCAGATGTCTGCTTAATTATACAGTCAGCAGGACAAAGGTTAATTATAAAAGACCTAGCTGAGCTATGGTTCAGACTGGCTAGAAGGATCCCTAGTAAATCTGTGGATAATCTCATAATTTGAAGTTTCAAAGCAATCTGTGGTAGAACAACACTGTGAGCTGATTCCCAATTAGGAGTGACTCTATTCAGTTATACCACACACAGTTGTTATTAGATATTTTTCATGGTTCTAAATATTTGATTCTGTCACTTGGATTCTTTTTCACTTGAAGTCTTTAAATCAAGATTGGCCGTCTTTCTGAAAGAAATGCTCTAGTTCAACCGGGAGTTATAGGTTTGATGCAGGAATAACGTGGTGAAATTCTGTGGTCTATGTTAAGCAGGAGGTCAGACTAGATGACCGTATTGACCCCTTCTAGCCTTAAAATCTTTTAACCTATTTGTGAAAGACTGTGATAGTTAAAATAATCATGACATTAGGCATTGCTAGAACAGACTTTGAATGCCATGGTCAAGACAAAGTAGAATTAATAATACTTCCTCAAAACACAGTTCTCCATCTATCACAGACAAATTTATATTTACCATAGTATCTCTGACACAGCCTCAAAGATATTTAGGCACCTAAATACCTTTGAGGATCTGGGCCTATGTGACTTGCCCAAGGTCATACAGGAAACCTAGAGCACCATGGGGAATTGAACCAAGGTCACCCAAGTCCCAGTCTAGCTGCCTAACCACTGGGACACATTTCCAACGTAGCTCTATGGGCACCTAAGATGAGTTTGGGGACTGTACTTCACCCGGTTTTGGCATTGGTGTCTTGAATTGCAGCTGATGGGCAGATCCTCAGCCCCACTAAGGCTGCTATATGCTGTTCTTGTGGTACAAAACAGCCTTAAACCCACTTTAAAGGATTTCCCCCAGTGTAGAGAGACCTCCATTAGCATACAGTTTTAGGCTCCTAAGCCATACATTCACTGGGGATGTAGCTGAGGTGTCAACAGCACCTTAAAACTCCTTTACATTAAGCTGGGGATTGGCCCAGTGCATGGTGCCACCAGGATCAGGTAAAAGCAAAAGATTACATAAATTTATCTTTCCACACCCCTCCCATTCCTCAGATTGCGTTAGGCACTAAAAGGCTGGATCCAGGATCTGACCCAATGACTTTAGCCCAGGGGTTCTCAAACTCCATTGTGCCATGACTCCCTTCTGACAACAAAAATTACTACAAGACCCTAGGAGGGGGGACCGAAACCTGAGCCCACCCGAGACCCGCTGCCCTGGGGGCCAAAACCGAACCCTGAAGGCTTCAGCCCTGGGGAAGGGGGCTGTTACCTGAGGCCCAGGGCTGAAGCTGAAGCCTGAGCCCTGCCACTCAGGGGTGAAGCCCTTGGGCCTCAGGTAACAGCCCCCCTTCCCCAGGGCTGAAGCCTTGGGCTTTAGCCCGGGGCGGTGAGACTCAGTCTTTGGCTTCAGCCCCAGGCCCCAGCAAGTCTAACACCAGCCATGGCGACCCCATTAAAATGGGGTCACAACCCACTTTGGGGTCCCGACCCACAGTTTGAGAACCACTGCTTTAGCCTCATTTGACCATCTTCTATCTTTGATTCAAGGCCGAATGTGATAGTATCTCGTACTTTATGATTGTTTCACACACTCACTGAGCTCTTACAGGAACTGCAGCTTTCTTAATGGCACCTCCTAGGAGCAGATTGTGCACTCTACCTCCTTAATCAGCAGAGAGATTCTGCTCACCAGCTTTACCAGTGATTGTAAGATCTTGGCCAGGTTACTTAGGCCCATATTTTTGAAAAGGGCCTCTAAGTTTGGGTGCTTCAGTTTTTGCATGCCCAATTTCAGGCACCTAGCATTCGAATTTCACAGGCACTGGGCATACTCACAACTCCAGTTGAAGTCCAGGGGAGCTGCAGGTGATCAGTACCTCTTAAAAAATCAGGCATGAGGTGTCTCCCATTGGGCATCCAAAAACAAAAGCACCCACAATGAGAGACCACGTCCCAAAAATTAAGCCTTAACTTCTCTTGCCTCATTTTTGCCATTCATCAATGGGGGTGCTACTCACCACTTTTTAGTTACCTCAGGCCAGAGGACAGCACTAGCATCCATCAGGCAACCTTCCCCATCCAAGTAGAGCAGTTGCTTTTCATTTCTTAAACCACATCATTGTTCAATATCAGCAGGACTAAAACAGAATACAGGAGACCTGGCACAGGAAATCAAATCCCAAACATAACAGTGAAACCCTGTCTTGGACAAATTTATCATATCCTCTTCTGACAGACTCTCCGGGTTTTCTTGGTTTACACTTGGCCAACACTTATTATTTATATTACTGTAGAACGTGGGAGCCCTAGTCATGGACCAGGACGCCTGGGTGTACAGCTAGGTGGTGTACAAACACAGAACACAAAGACGGTTCCTGCCCCAAGGAGCTTATAACCTAAGTATAAAACAAGAGACAACAGATGGATACAGAGAGACAGGGGAGTACAAGGAAACAATGAAACAACACTGGTCAGTATGGTAGGCAGTGGGCTCAGCACATCAGCAGACCAACAATTGTAAAGCTCTTTGCAGGCATCATGGCAAAGGAACTTGCGCTGCCATTGAAGATATTTAAACTGAAATGACCAAAACAGAACCGATAGCATAAAGAGATTTAAAAGATGTTACACATTAAAGGGAGAGATTCTATCACCCTCATGTCAAGTGGTATCTTACTAATAACTAGACACACTGACTTCAATAGGACGAACTGTGGAGTAAGGTACGATTCAGCATGACCCAGGGTAGCCCTAACTGTATTACTCAGGAGCCTAGGAAAGTCTAGCAAAATGATTCTATATACATAGGCTCTGATTCTCCACCACCTTAGACCTGTGGAGTTAGTTATGCTGGACACTGGGTGTAGAATGTAACCATGCGGCACAGGTGTAAATGTTGACACACAGTGTGAGGCAGTGGAGAATCAGGCCCATGGTGTATATTTCTACATATTATCACACACACAGGCCAAAATCCAGGCCCTCCCTCAGCAGCACCAAGATGCCCCAGGCAGGCAAACCAGTGCGGTTCTGCTGCACAAGAGGCTGCGTGTGGGGGCTGCGCTGCAGGGCATGTGCACCCGCTACTTGGTGTAAAATGAACCTCAGTGGAAGCTTCTTGCATAGCAGCTTGAGAGCAGCGGCGGCACCAGGCACCAACGCTCCAAGCGCGTGCCTGGGGCGGCAAGCCGCGGGGGGGCGGCCTGCCGGTTGCTGTGGGGGCGGCAGTCAGGCAGCCTTCGGCGGCATGCCTGCGGGAGGTCCGCTGGTCCCACAGATTCGCTGGCAATTCAGCGCCGAAGGCAGCCCGCCTGCTGTGCTTGGGGCAGCAAAAAAGCTAGAGCTGCCCCTGCTTGAGAGTGTGGGCCACAGAAAGGCCAAGGAAGCTTAGGATCATCTTCCTCCTCATTTGGGGGCCGCCTACGTCCCCAAGGAGCTGCTCCAATAATTGGGCTGCTTTGCTACACACAAACACTAGGATTGCAGGAGGGAGAAAGAGAATCATTCAATTATTTTTGTAATTGTCTGCACAAAAGGGAAATGGACATCCCACCATCTGTCACTCTTCCAGGTATACAATAGTAATTATTAATGTAATCAGTTTTCTGCTCATGCTTTCAATCTTTGCACCAAAGCTCTTATGCTATTCTATATGAGTAGGTCCCCAACCTCCTCCTCCCAGGTATTTTGCCCCATTTCCTATACTACTGGACCAATTTTTCTAATATGAACATTTTAATTGAAATCGGAATTAAAATATGATTGCAATCTAAATTGGATAGAGGTGCTTTAACCTTCTGGTTTCTAGCAATCGTAATATTTTATGGCTGAAAGAGCTAAATCTAATTGTGTTTTTTTTCTGCCCTCCATCCACCCCATGTTTCTGAACTGTGGATCCTAATAAACCTAACTCAGGAGACATTTCTAACCAAATGGCTAGAACTTCACGTATTATTATTGATGTGTTTCTAAGGCGAAATAATTAGGAGGGGAGTGGTGGGTGGAGGGGCATTTCTAAATGATATGCATCTAATTTCCCCTCTGTTGATCATATTTTCGCATTCCTTGGTTATATTTGATTTATATTCAGTGCATATCTTTCAACTGACATGGACTGATAGATGCACTCCTATGACCTACAGTGAAACTGTCAGTTTTGGAATACAGCACGCAGGAGATTGTGTGTGGTCGGTAAGGAAGGCATAGTGCCATTGAACTGCTTTTGTTCACCTACGCCCCAGTCCAGCAAGGTGCTTAATCATGTGCCTAATTGTTAGCACACAAGGTAGGTAGTCCCACTGAATTACAAATGATGCAGGAATGACCACATAAGAAAGCTAAAAATAGATTGGGGTCGGGGACTTCATTTTTTAGCGGCTTGAATGGTAATGGTTTCTGTGGGACTACTCATATGCCAAAGTCAGGCTTGTGATTAAATAGATTGCTGAATCGGGGTTTTAGAAGTCATAGCAAAGCACCCATTCACTTCCACAGTGCAGAGTTGGAGCCTTAGGGCCTGATCCAAATTCCATGGAAAGACTTTTATTGGGTTCCGTAGGCTTTGGAACAGGCCCTTAGGGCTGATCTGATACAGAGCTGAGCATCTCCAACTTCCACCCATGTCAGAGCATTCAGAAGCCTAAAGGTGCTGGGCACCTCACGGGGTTGGACTATTTTTGGGTCCCATAGATTAGAATGATGATTAGTAGGAAAAGTCTTTTAGCTGCTCTTTCAATCATTCAGCTATCAGTTGGAAAATATGTCATTACCTACTAGACACACTAATACAATAGTGACAGAAGTGAGTGCCATTCAGTTTGTCCTTATTGCTCCATTTGGATGAATTAACAATTCCATTTAAAAAATATCTGTGTGAAAATGTTTTGGGGCCAACTGCATTAGATTAGAGCCTCACTATATGGAACGTGCAAAGAGTGCAAAGTTACCTGCAGTAGAAACAGAAATTGCTGTTTGAACCATTCCTTTTTAAAGCAGAGTTTCTGGTGGCCAAAGAATTGTGCTGTTCCAGTTGCTCTAAATTGGCTGCTTTAGGCAAAGGTCACACTGTGGTATCAATTACTTGCTACTACCTGGAAAATTTAATTTCATGCCCTGCAGTAGGTCTGCTTTCTTCTCTATTGTGATTGGCAACTGTTTCCCTGTTGGTAACGAGAATAGCTCATTTACTTGAAGTGATTAAAAACCAGAAGCTCACTTGTTCACAATGGCAGCTTCAGGTGGCTAGCATAACCAAAAGAGCTGTTGCACTAATGCATTCAGATTAATGCAATCAAAGCCATTTCTTGCTCTCTTCATAACCTTTTATGGTATTGTATTGTGTGTGTTTTGTAATCATGTCAATCTACTCCCAGTTGTCCAACTGTTGTTTAGGTTAACATGCAGTTCCTGCAGGTTAATAGAAGAAGGCAAAGAAAACCAGAGGAAATTAGTGAGCTAAAAAAGCCTCTATTTTTAGCTAGCACAAGTACAAAGTAACTGAAGTCTGGTTAAGTCTACATATTTTTTAATTTAAAAATATATTTTGTTTGAAAATCACTTTTCAAATCTCTCTCTCTCCTTCCTTTTAAGATACAGGGATCCCCTTAAAGTTTGAAGTATGTTTTCTGTTTTATGGGTCCACTTTACTACTGCTTACAAGACCCAGTGATTCAAAAAGCTGCTCCTTCCTTTACTCCCAGGAACTGCTTCCTTCCTTTGGGACACGTTATGCCATAGATTTTTAGGTAGAACACCTAATTGATTTAAATAGGGATTTCTGCTTAAAAATTGATTGTACAATATGGCCTGGTGACAGAGAGCAAGAAAGCACAGAAGTAACAGTTTGATCCTTCTTTGCACGTATAGAAGATCTTGGTTTATAATTCACGAAACCCAAGGAGTGTGTTTTGACAGATGAAGAATTATTCCAACCCCACAATGGGTAAGTATTGGAGAGAAAATATCTATGAAGGTGAATACCAATATATTAACTATGTCATGCCTCAACCAAAAAAACCTATTACCGGGTCTCAGCAACTGGAAGAGATGTTACATGATATTAAAGATCCAGATTCTGCTGCATGAAGTAATATTTTACTCCATGAATAGTCACAGTGGGACCAGGAATATATCCCTCCCCCAGAGAGTTTACAGGATAGGGAAAGTCAACAAAATGGCTCTCACTGACCTCAAAGGGCTTTGAATCAAGGCCTAAGGGCCCAGTGTAGAAATTCTTATTGAATTCTTATTCAGGTGAAATGCCCATAAGAATAAGGAATGAGTATGGAATCCAAACCCACATGCCATGCTTGCAACTGGTGCTAAGTTGAGGTAATGGAAGCTTAAGGTCTGTATTAACCATAAAGCAGGCACAGCATGGGGTGATAAAATAGCTCAATCTCCATGGCTATTTCAGTTCTTTTCTCTTCTGAGACTGCCAACAAGGGAGCCATGTAGTGCTTTTTGTGATGTGGACATTAGTCTATTAGAAACTGGAAGGAGACCATCAGCTCATTTCATGCCTACTTACAGACCTAGGAACCTAACTTTAGGCTTGCTTACAGACAACCCCCCAACCTGAAGCAAATACTCACCAGCAACTACACACCACACCACAGAAACACCAACCCAGGAACCTATCCCTGTAGCAAACCTCGTTGCCTACTCTGTCCCCATATCTACTCTGGCAACAGCATCAGAGGACCCAACCACATCAGCCACACCATCAGGGGCTCATTCACCTGCACATCCACTAATGTCATATATGCCATCATGTGCCAGCAATGCCCCTCTGCCATGTACATTGGCCAAACCGGACAGTCCCTCCGCAAAAGAATAAATGGACACAAATCGGACATCAGGAATGGTAACATACACAAGCCAGTAAGTGAACACTTCAATCTCCCTGGTCATTCTATCACAGATTTAAAAGTCACTGTCATTGAACAAAAAAACTTCAGAAACAGACTTCAAAGAGAAACAGCAGAACTAAAATTCATTTGCAAATTCAACACCATTAATCTGGGCTTGAATAGGGACTGGGAGTGGCTGGCTCACTACAGAAGCAGCTTTTCCTCTCCTGGAATTGACACCTCCTCATCTATTATTGGGAGTGGACTACATCCACCCTGATTGAATTGGCCTTGTCAACACTGGTTCGCCACTTGTGAAGTAACTCCCTGCTCTCCATGTGTCTGTATATAATGCCTGCATCTGTAGCTTTCACTCTATGCATCTGAAGAAGTGAGGTTTTTACTCACGAAAGCTTATGCCCAAATAAATCTGTTAGTCTTTAAGGTGCCACCAGACTCTTTGTTGTTTTTGTAACTTTAGGCAGAATTCTCAGCCCCAACCTACAGCAGCAGCCATGGAGCAGCTCCAAAGCACTTGCTACAGGATCTGGGTGGGAGCATAGCAGATACAGCCCTATGTTTCCTTCTCCCTGTTCACATTATTTTGAGCCCAAGTAAGTCCTGTGACCTGCTTGCAACCCTCCCTTTCCATGCTCTGCTGGAGAGAACCACAGCTCTGCTCTGGGAGGCATAAGGGACTGCACAGACCCCCGTTTGGCTTCTGCCTGCATCCCTCATTTGGCAGAAATCTAGAACCTTCTAATGACTCAGCATTTCACCCAAACAGGAGACTTTTGTTTCTAGGGCTGATGACCAAGTACTTTTACAAGCTCTAATGCCTCTATCTAGCAAAGCACTCGAGCACCTTAACTGCATTTGTAGTCTTTCTGAAGACAATGGGATTACTCACATACTCAAACCGAAACCGGTCCTTACTTGTTGTGCTGGATCTGGGTCTCAGTTCACCATGGGGAAAAATAATCTCCCCTCTCCATCCCATCCTTATTTGTTTTTACACCTTCATACAAATTAGAAATCTATTTGTAAAACAAATGTGCCAAATACTTCTACCAAATGTGCTACCTAGAGTTTCTCCTAAAATCAGCATTATATTGCCAGAGCTAGGAGATGCTGCTAGGAATTTAAATAATCATTAGTGAATTATAGTCCTGATATCCTCATGATGTCAGAGGCAACCTGGAACAAATTTGCATCCCTCACAGAAAGGCAAAGATTCTGGCCCCCAAAAGAAAAGTCGTTTCTTTCCCCCCAGAGCTGCTGCACCCCCTTTCTGCAACTTGAAAATATTATTATTATTACTATTCTGATGTAGTAATGCTCTCAATTTCTTGTTACTTTTCAGTTAGTGAGAAATTGTTATGGATCTGCTTTCACAGTATGGAGCACAAGCATTCAAAATGCAATTTAGCAATTTAACCAAAAATGATAAGTCATTTCAAACTGTGATACATTCCCAGCTCTAAAGGAATTGCAGGCGACCCCAGTGACTCAGACATGCTGCCTCAACCATAATGGGATGAATAATGATTTTGTTTGGGGGGCAACATATTAAACTACATGGATTCTCTGTAGACGGTCAGTGAACAGGGAAACCAAGCAGGTCTCAGAGAATGTTCAGACTTTAAATCTTCAGTGTAACATGTGCCACATCTGGTTAAAGAGTTAAAGAAACAGACGCTTTTCATTTTCTTGAGAAGATGAAGTCACTCAGGGTACTTAAGTTTAGGCCGATACTTCGGGAACACTCAATATTTCTGACATTTAATAAATGTCAAAAACAAAACAAATGCCTGTAAACTCATGGGCACCCGTTGATCACTTTTCAGAAATGTTCTTTAACTCTCATCATCTTGCTTTGTATATTTAAATATCAATTATTACTGGAACTCTAGCAAAATTAGCTATTTAAAAGAGCTGAAACATGATAATTACTTTGTTGTTGTTATTGTTGGGAATCTCCAATGTCATAAATCCAGCTTCACATCTGGAAATGGGTTCTTCAGACTGCAGGGTGCACTCATCTAGGGGAATATTTTCAAAGGCACAAAGGGGAGATGGGTGCCCAACTCAATTTGGGCACCCATCTCCCCTCTGTGCTTTTGAAAATCTCTCTGCTAACAATTCTTTAACTAAAAGGAAAGTGATGGAGGACTCTGGTATAGATACTATCTGAGCAAGGATCACATTGTTAGGGGGATTCCAGGTAGAGATGTGAATATTGCAGTATTAATTCTCTGCATCTTTTGCATTGTATAGCTGATGTGTATTTGGTGAAGAATAACCATGGAGGTCACTTCCAGGAGGAGGCAGAAAAAGTCTTGAATCGTCTCATTCAACTCTGGTGCTGCTCACATTTTCCTAACTCAAGAGCTGGTATTGACAAGTGTCCTGAGGTTTTATTTTTTCCAGTCCTTCTTTCACTTTGTCTTTCTGCCTCCCTTTTCTAGCTGAAAGGGAAGATCCACAGCTGGAGGAAATAAAATGGCTATATTTCAATGCCTTAAAATTAGTCTGGTTCAATTTTAATTTAGCACTGAGACAGCTCTCTGCAGAAGGCACTGACTCTCTCTCGCTTTCTCCCCTCCCCCCAGTTCTCTGCCTCTCTTATAATGGAAAGAACATAAACAGCTGCTGTATAGGAAAACAGGAAAATCCACCTCCCACCTCTTCCTTCCACTCAGCAACTAGAATTCTTCATAGCATAGTAATGACAGACAATTCCATCCCATCAATATCACATTATGAGTGGCTTATCATTGTCCTAAACTCTGAAAGAGGAAAATAGTAAGGTGATCAAGGACAAATTATGTAACAAGTCCTTTGGGATTTTCTTTATTGGAATTTCCCTTTTTAGGGTGCCCTATTTGTTCTATTGCAACAACAACAAAAACAACACCTCACCTTCAAAACCCTATAACCATATGGCCAGGGGCATAAAACGTCAAGGCATCAATCACAATCCCATTAAAAAGCCAAAATAGGGCCCTTCACCCATTGATTATGCTCCACTGGGGACAACACCAGTTGGAGTGTGTGAGAAATCTGCCATTTATTAATATTAAATGCTAAGAAGAGACCTGAACAATTTGGCTTTAACACACAAAAGCAAGAACATCCATTGTAACTAAAGCACAGCCCAGCAACTGATCAGCATAAGAGACAGTTGCACAACCTGGGAGGAACAGAGCCCAGTGCATTTCCATAACTAGCCCTTCTGCCATGGGGTGGAAGCAGGAGACCTGGGGACTCTTCCCATAATCCTCTGCTCTGAGAGGGAGGGCTTAGAATTCCCACCAAATATTTCTGCTGCTGTTGCCAGTACTGTGGGGGAAGCATTCCCACCAGAAAGGTCAGAAGATGGTAGAGTCACAGACAGGGCTTGAGTAAAGCAATCTGGGTCCCCCGGCACACCATAACATGGGGTTCCTGTGGCCCTGCCCCACACCTGGAGTGACAGTGGTTTCTGGGCCTCCCCTCCCAGAGAGGCAGGAGTAGTGGTATGGAGCCCTCTTATCAAACTGCAGGAGTAGTAGCATGGCTCCCTCTCCCCTCAGGGGCAGCAGGAGTGGAAGCTAGTGCTTACCAGAGAAGTTGGGGTGTATCCAGTTAGGTTGATGGGCCAGGCTCACCACAGTTTTCTTGTACCACTTAGTCTTCTACTGCTGATTGGGTGGTTGGAGTTAATATCCTGTTGAGATACATGGAGTGGTTCATTCCTCTCAGAACTAGTTTTTCAGGTTGCCTGCAGACTCAGGCAGCCATCCTTCCAGCAGGGCTACAACCTGGGACCATGGGGGTTCTGGGCCACTGACATCGCCACACCAGACTTAGGCTAGGCTGGCTCCAGCAGGAAGTACTGCCCAGCAGGACCTGAGTGACAGCTCCTCACAGCCCACTGATTGGCTGGCACTGGTACTTAAGCCAGGAAGCCATGACAGGGAGTTGTCCAAGCAACAATATAGACTGCCAGCCTGCCTGGCTTCAGACCCTGCACACAAGAGATCCCATACGCTGGCTTCTGACCCTAGCTGCCTCTTGATGCCTGATTCTTGGTTTACCATCTGGCCTACCTCGGACCCTGACCTCCCAGTAAACTGACCCTGACTGCCTCCTGGTGCCTGACTTCTGGTTTGCCCTCTGGCCTGTCTGTTACCCTACTTAGCCTGACTCCCAACTCCCACTCTGACTGCTAGGAATGACCACCCATGACCCAGTCATGACAGTAACGATGCAATATCTGTGTGCATCGTACCACTGCTGATGTTGTTCACTATGCAAAATCCTCTAGAAATCAATGGCATGCTTCAATAAAACTTTAGCACTTATTACAAAATTATTCCCCAAATGCCATGGGATGAGATTTACTACATGATACAGGGTAGGCTGCTTCTGTTACTCCATGGGGATGTTATATACCAGGTAGCCCTCTATGCTTTGATTTGTATTACAGGGTGCAGTAATGAAGCAGTTAATTCAAAAATGCCATAAGAAATTTAAAACATTGCTTTGTTTTAAAATGGGGATCTTGGCAGAGAACTTGAATGGAATACTGGGTGGTAGGGCAATGCAATTTGAAGTGGCTAAGATGCAGCAAGAAACGAAGAATAGAAAAAAAAATCACACTGCAGGTCAATGGGCTGGTTTCAATTTGGCACTGATGCATGACAAGAAGGCTACTGGGCATGCTCACATTTTTCATTATCAGCCATTTCAAAGCAATTTTTGAAAAAGCACGCAGGATTAGTTTGCTTGAAGGGTTAACTATCTGCAAAAGCGCCTTTTTTTTTTTAAACGAAGCTATTATTAGCCTGACAGGTTGGAATCCACATCCACAGAAACCCTAAGAATTGTTTGCCAATCTCTAGATCAAAGTTTTAAATTGATTTAAATACCTTTTTGGAAAATAAGAATTCACATCTGGACTGACAACCTGCATGCCAAGTTTCAGCCTAATGAACTTTGAAATGGATGAGATATTCTTTTAGCAAGCATCAAAGCCCAGAGTTTCTAATAAAGGTGCTTGGCAATCATTTATAGCCACAGAGGCACTTGTATAATGACAGTGTTCTCTAGCACTGCACTAGCACTTAATTGACAGAATCCTGTTACAGAGTGTCATTTCATGCTGACAAAACTCCATTTAATTTGTCCCTCATCATTTATCAGCTGGCACATGAAGTCTAGACTCTTACGTTTTATCACATCAGGACGAGTTAATGCAGCCATAAGCACAGCTGTGGTCTACATATCAGCAACGATCTGTTTATATAAAGCAGCTCTTCAGTTATTATCCTATTTTTTCTCTTTTATTGATGCTTGCCTGATATTGGCAGAAAAATAGAAAAGGTTTTTATGAGGCTGGAGTTTGTTGGAAACACCCTTTTATTTTTTTGCTTTCTTGCATGCCAGATGTGAGGAGCGCTGATACTCTTAAAGGAAACCGCACCCATTTTGCTCAGCTCAGCTGTCAGAAAGCTCAAAGAAACAGGCATTTCTCACCATGATTAAACTGGGAAATGTATTAGAAAAGGACATTTTAAAAAAGCAATTGCCATTTTTGAGCCTCCCATTGGAGGTAGATGTCATGCTGAGAAGTAATGTCACTTATGACTGCAAAATTTGCACAAGCAAAACAAACAAGTAAACAGCTTAAGTCGTATGCATACAATAGCCTATTTTGCAAATGCAAATACCCATTGTGTGCACAAGAAAAATTTTCTGTGGAGACGTCTCCAGACCAGAATCACTTATCTGGACCCCCACAAATTTAGGGGTTCAAATAAAATGGGACATAGATCCAAAACACATTTGGATTGAACTAAAGAAGATGACTGCACAAAAACCTTGCAGATCCTAGCTACAGGGTGCCAGTTCAGAATTGCTAGCTGTAATTGAAGAACACAGGACTTGATCCTGCCACATGTCTTGGGAGAAGCCGACCCATACAGCCTCCTATACATGCTTAGTGAGGTCATACACAGCATCCATGAACTGTGATAAATAATGCACCATGCTTAGTATGGTGAGCCAGGACCTAACTCCACAGCCATTTCACAAGGTTTCATAGCACTCAGAAGGAAGTAACTGGGCTGTAGACAGGTGCCAAGCCCCTGTCTACAATATGAAAATGGAGTGCTCAGAATCCATTGCGTTGGAAAGCTGGTTCCCTTGATAGGAAAAGTACAGCTGGTGTCAGGCTCTCCATCACCGACCGCCCTAAATGGTGAGTGGTACCTCACTGGGCCAAGAAGCTCCTGCGTGCCCCTTAGTGATTCTCAAAATGCACATCTGTCCATCAAGTGATTTGTTGTCAACATGTTAATAATGGGCTCCAACAGACACATCCCTGCTTAGACTGTAATGATCCCATGTCATAGGAGTGTGATTACTTATGGGAGGCGAGATGGGGGAATCTATTCATTTGATTTCTTAAAAGCAGAACCAAGAAAGGTGGTAAGGACAGGGCCGCCCAAAGGATTCAGGGGGCCTGGGGCAAAGCAATTTTGGGGGCTGTGATGAACTGGGCCTGTTCTTACTGTGGTGTGTGAATGCTGACAGGGGAGTGTGGCTAGGATAGTCTGCATTGGGGGATGGGAGTCTGAGTCTGCCCGAGGGCGAATACCTGGGCGTGTAGCATGGGAGCCCAGGAAGGGGTTGGAGGCCAGGTGACACCTTGGCCCGGGAAACTGAACAAAGGCTGTGGGAGGGGTCGCTGAAGGCAGAGTGCTGGAAGCGGGCTGGAGAGATGGCTGGGAGGCAGAGATGGCTCTGACTCCCCAAAGGGGGGTGGGCTGGGATGCCCTGGGACCCCAAGCTGGACCTAACTGAGGGGGGCCCTGTTGTCTGTGCCTGCAAGACCTGTCTTGGACTGTATTCCTGTCATCCAAATAAACCTTCTGCTTTACTGTCTGGCTGAGAGTCATGGTGAATCGCAGGAAGCCGGGGGTGCAGGGCCCTGAGTCCCCCAATACTCCGTGACAGGGGCCCCTTCCATAAAAAAAAAGTTGCAATACCATAGAATACTATATTCTCGTGGCGGCCCCTGTGGGACCCAGGGCCTGGGGCAAATTGCCCCACTTGTCCCCCCTTCCCCCCGGGTGGCCCTGGGTAAGAAACATATATTAAACTGCACTAGAAATGATTAAACATTGTTCCTGGAAATAGGGTGACCAGATGTCCTGATTTTATAGGGACAGTCCTGATTTTTGGGTCTTTTTCTTATATAGGTTCCTATTGCCCCCCACCCCCTGTCCCGATTTTTTACACTTGCTGTCTGGTCACCCTACCTGGAAAATATGCCACGTTTGTTGATAGTACAGCACAGCGTCTGGCTTGCATTATCTAAAGAAGGGGACTGGGATGAAGACCTTGTAAAGGAAGAAAGGGGGAATCCTGGGGAACAGCATATTGGCATACTCACCATAGGAACATTTTACAGCCAAACTCATCACCATCTCTATGTAAATGAAAGGGATACAGATTTGTAGATTTCCTATGGTAACATACTTATCATATTGATTTTCAAACTTGAAAGCAGAGATCTGCAGAACCTGTCGGTAATGGAATTTAAAAGAGCTGCATTCCAATAAAAGCCCTGATGTCAAAGTGTTTTGTTCTTTACTGAAGTGCTGCTGCATTGGATTCTTCGGTGTTGTGCAGTGCTTTTTATTCACACTCTCCCCCTTTCCCCTCCCCGCCCTTTGAATCAGTTTGAAACCAGCAACACAACTGCAGCCCCCTGGACAAAGGCCTCCAGGAGTATATTTTTCCAAGTATTGCAGAGCAGATAGATGCACAAACCTTTTTTACAGGCAATTAAATGTGTGCATTTTTTTCCTAAATATGGATGACTTTGTCCAATCAATTGTGCCCAGGGTTTTACTGAGGTAAAATAATTGAGCGTCATGATCAGTTAAAGCAACAATGATGCAAAGCCCAACTATATTAAAAGAAATGCAATCCGTCAATTCTTTCCCCTAAAGATGAAATTAAAAATATAAAATCACAGGCCCCATTGTTATGGACATAATGCTGAGTGGACACAGGTTTGCAGAAAACACCTGGAAAAGGATACTGGGAAAGAGGTCTCCTAAACAGACAAAGAACACATCGCTGACACAAGCATGTCTAGCAAATGGTAGCTGGTAACACAGAATCACTTCAATCTATGCACAGTGAGAATCATTGTGCTGACCTATTCCTTTGGGTTCTGCTGACGGTTGAGTTTGCAGGTTTCTGCAGAGCAGGTCAATGCATTGTAATTAAATTTTCCTGCAGAACTCTGCATTACCTGAGGGATCTACAAGACTGGGCTCTTTTTCAGTGATGACTATTAGAGATGTTTTATTTTTGCCCTGTGAAAACATGTATATAAACAACAGAGGACGTGGAGATTGCAGGACCATATATTGTTATTCTATATATTGCACCAATCGACATCAGGGCCCCATCGTGCTTGGGGCTGTACAAATACAATCATGGTCTTTTCCCTGAAGAACTTAAAATCTATGAGCAATATAAAGGGGCAGATTCTCAGCTGGTGTAAACTGACATCGTTTCATTCAAGTGAATGGGGCTGTGACAATTTATGAGTGCTGAGGATCTGCCCTGGGGTCTTTCTAAGGCTGCAGAAAGGGGATGGAAACAAATCTGAGTGGCATGGTAATAAATTACAGCATTTTGGTTATCTTTGGAAACGTTTGTAAAGATGTTAAAACGGACCAGAACTGTAACAAGCAAAACCAACATACTATTAAAAGGAACAAGCTGTCCACCCTTTTAATGAATATCTTTTCTTTTTAGAACCAGCTAATGTAATGCATGCGTAACAACAATGACCTATATTACCAAAGGGGACTAATGATTCTGAGTGCCTCTATTTTGGGTGCCGAATTGGAAGCATCTGCTGAGCAGACATCCTCTGAATATTAGATCCCTTTAAGATTTTGGGCATCCAAAAATGGAGTCATCCAAAAATCACTGGTTATTTAGGAAAATCTAGTGCAGTGAGCCTCTTACATGATTTTTCAAGTCTTTTAACTCTCATCTTCTCTAGTCCCTGCTCACCCTTTGTTCATTGTTGTGTTATGTCTAATTCAGACTGTAAACTTCTCTAGCGTTGATTCCTGCCCTTTTTAAATTGTCTGTAAAGTACCATGCACACTTATGGCTCTTTATCAATAAAAAATAATAATTAGATACCAGGATAAACCGACCATCTGGCATTTTGAAGAGCAGCAAAAGAGATGTAGAGCTGGAAATGAAGCATTCACTTTTAGGAACCATCTACTGTCTGAACCGCTGATAGTAACATTCAAAATGACAATTGCACTATTCCACACAGCAGCATGCAAATGTCAGTCCGATAGAATGTTTTAGGCTGGAATGTACCTTACAGGCACCAGCTAGTTGGGAGAACGACCAGGGGGCATGGTGCTTCCTGATCATTGTTGCTACCTCTTGTCTAGTGCAAGGTGAGTACAATTGCGCTCAGTCTGTGAAAAGGGATGGAGAGCATCCCTGAGCCCTCTCCCAGCACCTGCTCTGCAGCTGGGCATGGTCTAGTCCTTTATGTTTTGAATGTCCTCTTAAAAAGCAAGGGTGTTCTGGGTGATCTCCTTCTTGCAGAGCTACACATGGTATCTGAAATACTCACTTTGGAAAATTCAGCCCATGTCTACGAAATGCTTATCTCCTGAGAGGAATTCTCCATAAATATCTGGGAAATGTCACCATAGGCTTGTGGCTAAGGCAAGAAGTGAACCTTGGCTGACCTCTTGTGTAGTTAGCTGTAATCCCTCACTTCCTCATGGAGTTGGCCGAATGGTCTAAGAAACCCATGGACTTTTCTGTAAATCATAAATTCAGTGGGCTGTTGGTTTGGGGGATTTGGGGAACAGATTACAGGAAGTAGCAAGGAATAATGATGTTCTGGGCTGCTTCATCATTTTCCATACGCAAAAGAGTTTACATATGTTGTCTGCTACTTCCCCTGTGGATTTGTATTTCCTCCTTCGAAGAAACTGAACTAGCTTCAGAGTGACATTAATCAAAACTGTATTTTAAATGACAGTACTTGGTACTATGGGAATTGCCATCTCGCTAACAAAAGAAATAGACTGTCCATTTAAATAATAGTCAGATCTGGGTAAAGGATAGGCCAATAAATATATATTTCTGTCTACATCATTATTATATCCTTTCATTTTGTCATCTGGCACATCTTTTCAATACTTGCAATATGCACATTAAGAGCCTGATTCTGAAGACATCAAAAGAGCAGTGATATATGCAGCTCTACACATACAGTTATACAGTTTGCACACACTACTGTGGTAATTGCATCCACAGATCTTAGCCTGCAGGTACACACTTTTTGCAGACATCCTTAGGGTCTTCTGGCATTTCGAAAGCTTAAGAATACAACCCATCTAGCTTGGAGAGTTTGTAATGAATGACCAAAACCCAGTCACAGAATGTAAAAATATGTCTTTTTTAAAACACAAGCTTCATTTATCCATGTTTGAACATTTTTCTTGAGTTGCAGAGGTGCTGAGCACTTACATCTCCATCTGAATGTAAAGAGGTTGCTCAAAACCTCTAAAATCAGATCCTTACTGATTTAGTCTTTTAGGCCACATTCTGGTCCTATTAAAGTGAATGAGAGTTTAGTCAATGACGTCAGTGGATCAGAATTTGGCCCTTGATTTGTGAGGAATGTGTGTGCATAATTTCTGAGAAATTAAAATACAGTTAGCAATGACCACTTTCATATTTAACTAGATGAGCTCTGTGTAGAATTCTTTCAGTTCATTAAGATGGGATAATTTCTGAAGAACAGAAACTAAAACAGTTCTGACGGTAGCAACATCTGCAGAGCCATAACTGTCTACTTTAGGGTCTCTAACGAAAAGAATTCAGAGGACAGTTACACATGTGATAAATGGTGGGGGGGGGGAAAATCGATAGATGACAACTGACTAAAAATACATTGAGGGGTATAATACAGAAGTATCCATCATGGCCAATATTTTCAAACCTGGGTATCTTATTTATATTTGGACCCTAAATAAAAGTGGTCTGGTTTCCAGAGGTGCTGAAAAGCCACCTTTGCTCCGCAGCCTTGGGCCTTCACCAAGCACAATTCAGCTAAAGCTGAAAATCCAAACCTTAATCTTCTGCAGAAGTTCTCTTGTCTTTTCCATAGATAATAAGCTTAGGAATTTCTGTCAACATTTGGCTGTTATGGAAATCAATTTCTTTTAAAACATTTAGGCCCAATTCTGTCCTTGGATGAGTGCACATTGCTTCCATAGAGTTCTTCTTCGTAGGATAGTCATCACCTTTTATAACAACAAACAACAACAACAACAACCCTATTATATCATCAAATTCTATTACAAGAAACAGAAAAATTCAGGGCAGTAATAGCCTGTAGTTTATATAGCTATATCCTTTAATCACACGTGTACAGTTAGATCATACTGCCGGATTCTTATAAACCCACTAAATAAAAAGCAGAGGGCAGATTTTGGATACCATTAGGCGATGAGGAAGATCTATGGATGTATAAATTAAATAGACATTTTGAGGTAAAAACCATGTGAACACAAATTCAGTGTTTTTTCTCAAGTAAACATTGCTGGGATGACTTGGCTACAGATCAATTTAAGTAGCAAACATTTTTAAATACAGATCTGCTTGTGTGTAAAAGTTAGACAAACCCTAATCTTCGGAAGGGTATTCCAGAGGTCACTAGAACCTGGATCATATCCAATTATATAAACCCTTGTATGTTTGGGAAAGCTGTCTATTTAACTGAGAACACTCACTAAATTCTGCTGATAGGTGGGCTGAATCTGGAATAAAACACAGCTACAAAGGCCTTTATAAAGTTATCCATGGGCTTAAGCTCAACTAAGTAATTGATAGCCTACAAACCTTGAAGAGGCTAGGTTTTGAAAAAGTTGGAGAACTATGAAAGAAACGTGCTTTGATTTGTTATTAATAGCATCTCAATCCTGGGATCACAAATTATTATCTTAATGCTTTAACTGCTTCTGCTTACTCTTGACAAAGAATCGCTAGATCACACTGTTACCTTTTTGGACAAAATGGTTTCTCTAGGTGGGTGATTTGTACAATTGTGTTACTCTTCAGTTTTCTTTTCTTTTTCTTTCCTTTTTGCGTTAGTCTCTTTGATGATCATTAACCAGCATTTCAAGTTCATACCTTTGTACAAGCTTTCAGCTTCCATCTACCTGCAGCCAAAAAGCCTGTGAACTTCTCACTCAGAAAGGAGATGGGTACGACACCTGTGAATTTATACCTGAACTCCTCTGGGAAGGGCTGAAAAGTCCTCGTTCCCCCACTCTTGTCAGTCTTCTGTTTCCAAATCTTGTATAGAATGAGCTGAACCAGTGTGGCAGCTTTTGGGAAGATTTATATTATGGCTGAGCTATAAGTGGTGCACATGTAATTAGTTAAAATGATGACGGTGGTAACAGTTTTTGAAGTACTCTCTGAAGCAGCCTGCTTCTGTCACATGACATCCTTGTTTCCCTTTCCACACACCCCAGACCAAACATCTGAAACAGATAGCCTGACTTCACTTAACTTTAGTCAGTCACAGTTAGGTCATCTGGGCCAAGGATTACCCTAGGGAAAGGAAGGAAACTGACTCCACAGGAAGGTGAAGAGGTTCTCCCACTAGGTTTGGAGGAGGGGAACTAACTCGGCCCAAGCCGTCTCATCATAATTCACGGCTCTAGACACATTAGCAGGGCTGTTCAGCGGGTATTCTGGCTAGCTACAGCGAAATCTGTTTACACGGTGAGGGTCCTGGTGCAATCATCAAATATTTGATATGCCGTCAGTTTACTTACAGGCTAAGTTTTCTTTTGTGTAGAACAAAAATTTGAAGCCTGACTCAAATAATGCCCCCCACACCTAAAAAAAATTAATATAAATCTACATTATTCCTATTAAAATATAGATGTCTGGGATTAATTTATCCTTCATTTCACCCATGCAATCCCAATGATTTACCTACTATTCTTCACCATCTGTTATTGTTCCGGAAGTGGCTATTATATATAATAGTATCAGAGGGGTAGCAGTGTTAGTCTGAATCTGTAAAAAGCAACAGAGGGTCCTGTGGCACCTTTAAGACTTAAAGGTGCCACAGGACCCTCTGTTGCTTATTATATATAATGTACTCTATACCATATTGCTGCTGACTAAGGAGCCAGGTATATCTCGGTCACAAAATTCCCCCCAAAGTAGATCTTTTCCTGCTTAAATAGTTTCTACTTGGTACCTGTACTCCCTTATCTCTTCCTTTCTCAAAAGAAAACTTAAATTTATCAAACATGAGGTGAATTTTACAGAAATGGTGAAGTACTGGCTATGCAGTCGAATGTGTGTTTGGATATTTGGCAGTTGGGAGACCAATGCTCTATTCCCTCCTCTGCCATATACTTCTCATGTGACCTTGGGCATGTCCTTTACGGCCAGATTTTAAAAGGTATTTAAGTGCCCAAAAAAGCAGATAGGTGCCTGGACTGGAGTTAGGCACCTATGCGTTTTTGAAAATCCCACTAGATGCTCATCTGCATCCAGAGGGGCTGGAACTAGGGGTGCTGCCACACCGCTGGGGTTGAAGTAGTAATTACAGCCACCAAATACATGGTTTCCATCATCAGCACCCCCACTGGATAAAAATAAAAATTGTTCCAGCACCCCTATCTGGATCTTTAAAAATCTGGCCCTTGGTCTCTGTGCCTCGGTTTTCTCTGTGTAAAATGGGACTAGTAATACACCCCTTCCTCAGTGTGTTGTGAGGATAAATACATTAAGGACGGCGAGGTGCTCAGATACTATGGTAATGGGGGCCACACAATACCAAGTGAGATATAGTTTTATTTATTATATAATGGGAGGTGAGTGTGTGCGTGGGAGTGGGGTCAGTTTTGTTTCTGGGCCATGTTGTCTTTCTCTGTAAGCAATGTTTTCATTATTTTTTGTAAGGCACCCAGACACAGGACACCCTAAAACACAAACATATGTCCTGATCCTGTGAACGCTTACCCTGCTTAGTTTCACTCCCGTGGCGTGAGTGGTCCCATTGAAGTCTTAGGACCACTCACGTGACTCAGGCTAAGCACATACTTAATTGTTTGCAGGAACAGGGCCTCATTCTAATCATGTATTAAAAACTGCCCTCAGAGCGCTGACTCCCCAGTATGTATGTTACATGCAGTAGATTCAACCTTGCAGACTAGAGGGGCTATGATTAAAATTTTAAAGTGTGTATTTATCCTCGTGAGTTGTGTTCAAGGTTTGAAAGGTGGCCCAAGCGTCAAACAGCGAGTTGTTTTCTGTGTGAATTCAGTACAGAAAAGTTGCCTTTGTAAATATAAAATAGTGTTCCCTTACATTTCTCCAAACATTTGCTGCTGCTGCAGCCAGATCTGTCACATGTCAGGCATCTCACATGATACTCATGAAGTTGGCTTCTCTGTCCTGTCTGCATTGGGGGGTCAAGTGTCATTTCTGAGCGAGACCCATACAGCAGTCTCTAACAGCCCAGGAAATCATGAGTTTTAGCCCCATCTTCTTCACTGGCTGCTGTTAATAGTTCCGTGAAATTCACAACCCTTGTTATTGTAGTAGGAGGAGCCAAACATCTAACCACAGTTATTAACCAAAGACTCATACCCCATTCTGCAGAGGACTGAGAGACTGCACAAAGTCACTTAAAGCAAATCCGGGGCTAGAGCCCTGACCTCTCCATAAGAGGGATCTCAGTCCCAGCCATCTTGGCACACTGCCTTTTAGAATAATTGAGCCAAATGATATGCTTGAATGTGCTGTCTCTAACCACTTGACCATACACTACTCCCAGTGCCAGGAAGAGATCCCAGGAATTCTGATACTCAGTATTTCATTTCTGTCTCATTAATAGTTGTGTAACCCACTACTGCAACAACACTGCATATAGCAAAGGGAATGTCATATCCCCATCTATGGACATCTATCCACACAAAGGACAACACCCTTAGCTGTCATGGTTATTCCTATAGCTCAAGTGGAAACATTTTCTACTGTGGATCTGAAAGTGCTGAATTCAAACCTTGCTGATGACGCACCAGAAGGAGGGAAATTAGTATGTGATCACATGGTCAAAAACTGTATCCTAATGCCTGCAAACTGAGGTTGTACCGGTCACCTTAATTCTGGTATTTCCTAATGCTTGGGTGCCTCACTTTGCAACCTCCATGTTCTTTTAATGTAGTATATCTACCATTGAGAAAGACAAAGTAGGTGAAGTAATATCTTTTATTGGACCAACTTCTGTTTGTAGAAGGGACAAGCTTTTGAACTTCAGAGAGGTCTTCAGGTCTGGAGAAAATGTCTATCACTGACAGATGGGACTGCCTCTTCCATTAGAGTGAGGACCCTGTAATAATTGGCATTGTTGAAATGCTTTTATATTTCAAAACTTTGCATTTTGAAGTGATTTGGAATGTTGGGTTAGGGTTGGTTTTATTACAGTTATATTTTTAGTCTTTGCTTTCTTGTTAATGAAGTCCATGCCTGGTGTTAATGTTTTGCAAATTCCGGCCATCATTGTGCCTTTCTTTTTAGAAGTCCAATTAACTGATTTGCGTAAGACATCTCCAAAAAGGAAAATCTTCACAATTTAAATGGAGATTGTAAACAAAGAGGGAGTGGGGAGAATCTGTACCTGGCTTGGTGTTAAAATATGAAAACTTGGTAACTGAAGCCAGCGTGAACATGCTTACCACAAACATAAGCGGGACAAAGCAGACATTTATTGCCTCCATCAGCACTAATGCAGAATCCCCTCGGCTATTCCTTTAATCCATAAAGCTTCCTGGTAGATCCAAGATGTGAGGCCTTTCTGTAATGACTTGGCAAGAGAAAGGGTCCAGAACTTCTCTGCAAACACAATTAAGTTGTCAAAGACAAATACCATATTTGAATTAAAACTATAAATCTGTCATCTGTACCTACTCTACATCAAATAGCAGGAAAAGAAGCCCTCCCATCTAACTAACAGCCTTAATTACCAGAGCACTGCAGCCTTTGAGCATGACAGGGCTGATGACAGTTGACCTCGTACGCCAATCACAGAGTGGGATCAACTTGATGTATGAGAATTACTGCCTGAAGTATCGTAGCAAAGAGAGCAGGGCCAAAATGGGAAATTAAGTGCCTAACACACTGTTGGCACTATACAAATAAACAATAACCACCTTTGTTTGGATCCATTTATATTAGAATGAGCATTCTGAAGGCTGCAGTGTGAGCAAGTCCAACATTACATAATAATAGCCATTCCTTACCATCTCCATCCAGACACAAATACACAGAAAGAACATATTGCTGGGTCTTCCTCCCACTCCTGCATTGGTACTGGTACAGCTGCACTACGGGTAGAAGCCCTACTCTTGGGTGAAAACTCACAAAGGTTTCTATTACAGTATTATCCAGCACTGCTCAGAGCAATTCTAGGCAGCATAATGGTTAAAATGCCAGTGGCCACTGGAGGCCCGTCTCTGCTAGCAGATATCCCAGTGAGTGAGTTATAAGAAGCTAAAGTTATTGGAAGTTCCCCTTTTGTAGTGGTCAAGTTCCCGGTGAGTCAAACTTTGTGTCTGTTGTATTATTATTAGTGAATTCACAAGTAGTACAGTAAAGATGGAAACAAGTTCAAAATACAAAGTAAGGAAATAAAACAGAGAAGTAGAAGGCAAAAAAGAAAAATGTCAAAAGGGCTTACGTAGGGATCACAGATTTTAGCCTTTCAATCACCAGCATGGAGTGTGGTCAGCTTTTGAATATACTTTTACATCAGGGAATTATGTATTGGAATCCCTCCAAACTAGGTGTATTTGAAGACGGCACTTAGTTTGTCAAGTTACCTGGGATAATGAAGTGATCTCACATGGCTTTCTAGGACATCTCTGAAATATCCTTTTCTTTCTGACATTCCTGATTGCTTTTCAACTATCTTCAGTTTACCCTGACGATCTCCTTACCCTCTTCACTACTCTCCAATGGATCCTTACTGATCGATAATGTTGGATATTTTACTACCCCAGACTAATGGGTCAGTCACAGAGAGGGAGCAGTATATGCCTCCGATGAAACCCATGTGAAGTAAAATACAGCACTTCAGTGGTATAGCACAGAAACTGTTTGCTAATAATACACTTGGAATTTTGGAAAAGCCTTTGACATCACTGGAAAAGTCTCATGAACTTCTATAAGAAACTGCAGGCTTGGTAATAGGCTCAGAATCTCGCTAAGTGAAGATGATCTATAAAAAAAATTTGCAGCATATAAATATACTGAAATTCACATGGTAGTAAGTCACCTGTAGACTATGTTAAACAAGTCACAGAAAATGCACATATGGGGTCAAATTTTCAAAAGCAACCTCTAAATTTGCACAAAAACTAAGATTTGTGAGCACAAATTGCTTTTGTATGTGTAAATCAGGTACTCTAAATATTACATTCCTATATTATAATACACTTGTAATTTTGGTACACTGTATCATATTATACATATGTTTGTCTCTACGTTTATATCTATACATTGTGGGAAGGGGCACGTATGCAAGAATTTAATATGATTAATGAGAGTGAACATGCTTCCCACAAACACAGGATGGTGATAGTGAAATTTAGTAGAAAAGTACCTGAAAAGTATCCAAATGGCAGAAGAGTGATACAAGGCCCACTTTGAACCTGTGAGTCTTCCAAATTGTACCCAAGTGGATTACCATCGTGTCAGAACATGAGCATGTGAAAAAAATGTGGCTGTGAAAGATATGATGACAGTTCTCTGTCCTTCGTACATTCATCAATAGGTGCCCTGTTCATCTGTTATATATTTAGCCATTTTTTTATTAGCAGTGCTGGAGATGGGCTAGCAGGTAAGTGTTACACTACATAATCATCTGCTGAGGGATTCCACATATCAACAACCATATGCTAAAAGGATAGGAGAAGCTGAGAGGAGAAATGTGGCAAGAACCAGAGACTATGAGGTAAAGTGCTGAGACTGTTGTAGGAATTATAGACACAGGAGTTCTCTCCACTATTTGAGCTAAAGGAGATGCTTCTTTAGCGTGACAAGCAGGAGGGCATGTTGTGAACCAAAAGATCTTGGGTGGGATTTTGAACTCACTGAAGTGACTGGGATGTTGCCATTGAATTTATTAGGGGCCAGAATTTCACCCCTTGAGTTTATATTTGGTTGATGCTGTATATGACTAAGTGTGGTTATGTAAACCCAAATGCCATAAGTTGCCACAAAGTGAGACTGTAATATTAAAAACAATCTGTTTCCAATAGTATAACAGCTCTTATGGAATTTGAACCTGGAAATCATGCAACTGATTGCACATTCAGAGCCCTATATATATGGTATGCATCAGATGGGCCAGTTCCTCAGTTGATGTAAATGGGCATAATTCTGTTTACTGCAACCAGGCCAATTATATCAGCCAAGGATCTGGTCCCAAGATAACAATACACAGCATTAACAAGATGTAAGCTCTCTGCATTCAAAGCACAGTCTCCTCCTCCATAAGATAAAGAAGAAGTTGCTATATCTATAATTCTTAGAACATAGTCTCAAAACTTTTCTTTATATTGACTGGATGCTGGATCTTTTCAGTCTCTCAGCCTCTCCTGTCCTTTTAATATATCACTGTTGAGAGGTAGAATCCATCATTAGATGCTTACCTACCTAACATCTCCAGAGCACCTATTAAAAATGCTTAAATATATAACAGATGAACACAGAACCTATTGATGAATATGTGAAGGGCACAGATTTGTCATCATATCCTTCACAATCACGTTTTTTCATTTGCTCATGTGCAGTATAATTCACTTCTGACAATGATAATGCACTTGGGTACAATTTGGGAGAACCACAACTTCAAAGTAAACCTTGTATCTTTCTTCCTATATGTGGACTCTTGAGTTTTCCTCTATCCATCACACAGCTCCAGTGTGCTTTTCTACTTTGATTCATAATCACAGAATTGTAGGACTGGAAGGGACCTTGAGAGGTCATCTAGTCCAGCCCCTTGCACTCAAGGCAGGACTAAGTATTATCTAGACCATCCCTGACAGATGTTTGTCTAACCTGCTCTTAAAAATCTCCAATGATGGAGATTCCACAACCTCCCTAGGCAATTTATTCCAGTGCTTAACCACCCTGACAGTTAGGAAGTTTTTCCTAATGTCCAACCTAAACTGCTCTTGCTGCAATTTAAGCTCATTGCCTATCCTCAGAGGTTAAAGACAACAATTTTTCTCCCTCCTTCTTGTAGCAACCTTTTATGTACTTGAAAACGGTTATGTCCCCCCTCAGTCTTATCATGAATATTTATTAATGCATATTTGCTCCTATTGAATCTCCCTTAAATGTATTACATTTAAATGCAGAAATAATCATATACATTGCTAGATGAAGGAGAGCTATAATAACTTCTGAGTGGAGAAAGAAAACATTAATGTCTTCTTTACAGAAAGAAATCTAGCTCCACTGAGAAGCGGGCAATAATCTCCACAGACGTGCATGAAACTTTGTACTTCTACATGTGGGTGCGTGCACTTTTTGTGCCTCTGTACACACAATGCCTCTGTACACAGATAATAGAATCTAGTTGAGCACTGGGATGATTATATTTAAGTATAATTTACATATGCAAATTATGATGCCTGCCTGTTCAGGCATTAAGTGAACTAAAAATGCATTTGCAGGTGATTACATCTGCAAAGTTGTGTTCAAACAACTGGAGAACAGGTTGAGACACCACTGAATTTCAGTCCCAATAATGTTTGTATGCTGTGGGGACAGGTACATTAGAAATACTTTTGATTTTATGAATATAGATGTATATAAGAATATTCTGTGCTACTGTGTACATAAACACTGTATGTGTTTCACTAAGATGTAAATGTTCTCCAACATAAATTAAGTCCATCCCTAACTGCATCCAAGAGCTGTCCAGTACTATTCACACTTTATATGGAATTCTTTCATACAGAATGACAGTTGCTGAACTGCCATGTTTGTTTTCCATTTGCCTTCGGGAAAAAATTCAGATATATGTAATTACTAAAGGTCATAAATGCCCTGTAGAGTATTAAAGGTGGTGGTGGTGGTGGTGGAATGGAAACTGAGAGATTATACAGAGGATGTGAGACAAGAAAATCTAAGATAGTGAAAAAGGAACTGGAATTCTGAAAAGAGCATTCTTCTTTATCACTGTGAGTACATTCCTACATGCCTCACATGGTTATATATATAGGCCCTTGCAAAGAAACTTGGTTGAACTGGTTTCTCAGCTCAATCTCCTTAGCATATCCATCACTTGATCAGAGCACAGTCATCCAGGTTAACAACTCTCCTCCATTGTCCCTGGTCTGGTAAGAATGGACTACAGTCCCCATCAACAAATGGTGGATTCTACTGCTTAGAGGCATTCCACAATATAATAATAACTTCCTAACATCAACCAGAATTCATATGCTGTACATTGACAGATTCCCCATATCATCACAGTGTTTAAGTGCCTTCTTTTTGGGATCACCATAGTATCTGAGATGTACCATGGCATCGTATTTCTGATCTGAATGGGGTAGAAGTAATTTCTGATGTTCTAGGGAACTCAGACAAAAATGATCAGCCCTATAGAGAGTGCTTAATGTTCAGAGAAAAGGACCTTAAATTGAACAGGAAAAAATGCCAAACAACAAAAGCCACTTTACTGTTCTCCTTTAAAATTCTCCTTAGAACTCTCCTTTGCCTTGATACTTACACAAACCTTGATAATGGTTAGGCTAGTGGATTGCTGAGACCACTGCCTATCATGCTGACCAATGTTATCTCATTGTTTCCTTATACTTCCCAATCAGTCTTTCTGGATCCATCTGTTGTCTTTTCTCTTATATTTAGATTGTAAGCTCTGGGAGGCAGGTACTATCTTTTTGATCTCTGTTTGTACAGAACCTAACACAATGAGGTCCTGGTTCATGGCTGGAGCTCCTAAGTGCTATCACGGTACAAATAAAACAACAACAATTGGGCTAAATGGAATTCTAGTTATGTAGGACACATACTCGCTGACAGAGGTGTTTGACCAGATGCAAGGAAGGTGGAGAAAACTGTACAAATGTAAAGACCCCACAAACAAAAAATGAAGCTCTGGAATCTCTTCCTGAGATTCACGAGCTTGTTAACACATCTGAGGCAATTCATCTTTAATTTGGCAAAAGTAAGTGATCCCCTCAGACTGCTCTTTGAGGACAGTTTAGAATGGTGCTGAGATCAATGGCAAGATTGGTTTTGGGAATTAAACAGGCTTACCATGGAAGTAGGTTTAGTGAAATATTTTGAGATTAACCAGGGTCTAAGATCTCAGTCATGGAAGTTCACCTGGGCCGGGAGCTGTCCTACAAGATCAACCTCTAACAGCCTGTGCTTCCAAAGCTCTCACTAAAGCACAACAAAACAATACATTTTACTACCATATTCTTCATAAGCAGCAAGTTACATGTGAATCCTGAAAGGACCAATCCTCTTCCCACCAAAGTCAATAGGAGATTTATCTCTGTCTTCACTTGGAACAGGATGAAGATTCAGCTAAAGAATTTTGTTTCCCTAGCAATGGTGAATCATTGGGCTAAAATAGAAGGGATGAAAACTTCCACCTAAAACTCCAGACAAGACTTTGGGGAGGTTTAGCAAAACTTCAGTTATCCTTTTCCTTCCTTTCATTCAAAATTGTGTCTATTCCTGCAGTTTCTGGTTGTGACTGAGAATGGAAGCACAGATATTGACACAAAAGATTTTCTGCAGGTATTTCTAGCTCAAACAGAAGTCTTATTGAAAAAAAGGTTATGGCCCAGACCCTCAAAAGGTATGTTATGTAGACTTATAACTTCCAAAGGAGGATCTGGGTCTACATGTGTGAGATTTCCAATATAGTTTTTGTACATTCAAGAGAGGTGTATGATTTGGGTACATTTCAGTAAAGCAGCCAAACATTTATTTATCTAACCCAAACATCAAGAAGCCTTTGATGTCCACTCATCACTATCTTTTCTTCCAGTCTACTACCCTCTCTACAGTTTTAATAAGCTTTACCTACATGATGGGACAAATCTTGCACCAGTTCTCCTCTTCTGTAGCCATAAAGAAATAAGAACTACGAAGCCTGTGCAGGAAGTGCGTGAGCTTCAGAAGTCCTGTTCTGAATTCATCACAGGAAGTCTTTCCCCCAAAAGTTCCTCTTAGGTTCTTCTTCAGTTCTTGATGGAGTTCACTTGTTCAGGGTGATATCACTCAAGGACACAGAAGATTGAAAGAGAGTTAATCAGCAAATTTAGGGGTAAGGGTCACTCTCAGAGATGGAGATTGCAAATTCTGTATATATCAACACTAAGGAGCTGTCGAAATCAAGTAAGCCAATTGAAAGCACGGTGAACTAAAGGAAAATGCAAAGGTATCTGTCTGTACATTCCAAAAGATCAGTTAAACCAGGAAACTGCTTCAGTATCTCCTCCTAATCAGACGTATCTGTTCTGAGGAACCTAAGCATACTCTGGGTGAATGCATTCATAAGCTCAAGAACTCTTTAATACCTGTGGTCAAGGTGTCAGATCTTACTTTAACAGATTTCTAGCTTCAGAGGCCAGAATTTGAGTCAATCTTTGTGAGAGGAGGCTCTAGTCATCTCATCTCCATTTAATTCTGAACACTTATAACAGAGCAAATATTAGGTGCAATCAGACTCAAATAGAACGTGAATGTCACTACTTTGTCAGGAACTATGGGCTTCAATTTCCTCAGCTGAGCTTGAGTCTAGCTGGCTGAGCCCTCAAATTGGTTAATTAGCCCAGCAGGCTGTGGAAGAATCACCTGATTGGCCAGCTCGCCTGGTTGGCTACAAAGAGCCAACAGGTCTGCATTTAAGTTCAGCAGCAGTAGCAGCTTGTTGGCTGCCCAGTGTTTGTGCCCACAGCTGTGTTCTCGCTCATGCATGTCTTGTTCACCGCTTTGCTTCCCTTTTCTGGTTTCTAACTACTAGGTTAGAATGCCTACATCCTGGTCCCTACAAAGTGATCTAGGATTTCCTTCTGCCCTTGTTTTTTTCCTTATTAATGTGCTTCTAGACAATAAAATATTATTCAGTACATGACCAAAGTACATAGCTCTAGCTGGCAGTTAGTCTTTCTTCCACATTGATATTATATTGAGATATAATCTAGGGCCCTAGACACAGTGTGACCCAAGAACCTTTTGATTCCAACTGGCAGAGGGTCCTAGGGTATGTAGGGATACAAGGATCTCCTGAGTTCACCAGAAGAATATCATGTAAGGTCTCTAATGAAAGTCTTCCCAGTGCCTCCCTTTCTCCCACCCCCAGAGACTCCTCATTTCTCCCCTGCCCGAGCGGACACCCATCTGGATGTGCACTCCTCTTCCCCCCCCCCCCCCGCCCAGGGGCGCCCCACAGTTCAAAAACCAGTGCCCTGGGGGGAGGAATAGTTCAGTGGTTTGAGCATTGGCCTGCTAAACCCAGGGTTGTGAGTTCAATCCTTGAGGGGGCCACTTAGAGATCTGGGGCAAAATCAGTACTTGGTCCTGCTAACTTGATGATCTGGACTTGATGATCTTTCAGGGTCCCTTCCAGTTCTATAAGATATATATATGGAAATATACCTATCTATCTTATAACAAGGGGTCTCAACCAAACTAGTTGAAAACACTGGGGAAAGAACTTGGGGTAAGTGCTTGCAGGAGACAGGGAAGGCCTTGTTAGCTAAGTTTAGTCTCTAGAAAGTGTGTCATGATGTTCTTTTATATGTAACCATTTGTTCTCATATCTCAGATTGGTTTTTATTTGAATCTCTAGTCCAGGGATTGGCAACCTTTGGCATGCAGCCCATCAGGGAAATCTGCTGACGGGCCGGGACAGTTTTGTTTAACTGCAGCATCCACAGGTTCGGCCGATCGCAGCTCCCACTGGCCACGATTCGCCATTCCAGGCCAATGGGGGCTGCGGAAAGTGGTGCGGGCTGAGGGATGTGATGGCCGCCGCTTTGCACAGCCCCCATTGGCCTGGAACGGCGAACTGCAGCCAGTGGGAGCTGCAATTGGCCGAACCTGCAGACGCTGCAGGTAAACAAACCCTCCCAGCCGGTCAGCAGATTTCCCTGATGGGCCGTGTACCAAAGATTGCCAATCCCTGCTCTAGTCTTTCTTAAATAAATTTCCTTTTGTTTTATAATTGAACGCAAGTGCTGTGTGTAACACTGGAGCTAAGGTAAAATGGGTAAAACTGGGGTACCCTTCCTTTGGGAACAGAGGATCTGAGATTTCTGTGGGTATCCAGTGATCAAAAGCTGGATATCACAGGGGGACACTTGGAAGGGATTTGGCAGTTGGAGCGCATCTGTTGTCAACTTGCAAGACAAAGACAGGCTGTTGTAGCTTGGAGAAGAGTGTTTGAGTGGCTGACAGGCTCGTGGTGTTAGGAAGCTAACACCCAGCAAGTACAGGCAAGACTCCCACTTGCTGGAGACAGATGGTAATAAAGTGCCTCAAAGCCCTAGGAGCCCTGAGAAACATCACACACATGGTGACATGAGGCACCCTGTGGCTTCATTCCCATAACCCCTCCCATTCTGTGGCCCCACATACACCTGGGGCGTACCTGTGCAGGGGACCCACCTCCCCTCTCAAAGAGACAAGAGCAGAGTCATGTACCTTATCACCCGCCACCTTTGAGTGGTAGCAGAGGTTCTCCTCAAGATCAGCAGGGATGGCAGCAGAGTTCCCCTCCCCCCTCAGAGAAATAGGAGGGCAGCAGGGGAGCCCTCAGTACTTATATATCCTCAGCTGGGGTATATCTGCTTGCGTGGATGGATGGGCCATTGCAATCTTCTCATGCCAGAGTCTTCTGTTGGAATGGTGTTAGCAAAGACCCCAACCTTGTGGGTCTTGGAGTTCACACCCCATTGAGATGCATGTGGCAAAGCTAGTTTTTCAGGCTGCCTGCAGAGTCAGGCAGACACTACTGCATCTGTTACATCCAGGTCACGTTTTCTTCACAGCCACAAACATTAGCAACTTCCTTTGTCTTTTTTTTTTTAAGTGAAAGCTGAGATTCTCTCCTCATTATGTGACTCCAGGAGCTGTGGTCCTGGCACAGGACTGTACTGCCTATCCCTTAATCTGCCCATGGACTGGGGGCAAACGAGAAGAATGTAATGTGACCTCTATCCCACTGTGAGGTGGTAACAGTTTATCTACGAGAGCTGGCTTTGTAAATTGGGCTGTGTTGACCTGCCTGGTGGTGTCATTTGTTTAATAGCAACTGGATCTTGGATGTAGTGTAGTCAATTAGCAGTCTCAAAAGCATAGTGCCCGCAGCTGTCCTGAGGGTGTGTATGCAATGGGTGTCACCTTGTCTCCAGGAGTAAGTTCAATATGCATGGTACACATTGTTCTAAGGGTTAGTGAGGTCAGGGTACAAAAAGTAAGAAGAATTATTCTTAGTTGTTCTTAGTCACCCTGGGGAGAAGTTCATTTGGGACAGTTACAAAAGAGGGGAAGGAAATACTTTATACAGGAAACAGAAAATAAATGTACAAATCAACAATTCCCACCCCCCTGCCTGGCCATTCCCACAGTTGCCTCAGAATGTGACCTTACTAGTCTGACTAGAATTTGCTTGCACAGTTAATAGTTCTGTTCTTCTTTAGACTCAGATGGCTGTTGCTGAAGATACAGCCAGTAAATGGGAAACAGTAGGAATCCAGACAGAAATACCCTCAGTCCAAAATAGGTCTTGTGCTGAAGTTTCAGCATGTTTGAGTCCTGTATGAAGCAAAGACACAGTCTCCAGGCAGTCTTCCCCCTGCTGGTTCTCTGAGCTAACTAATCGATTAACTAGACAATGGTGCAGGGGCATCCCCTGGGGAACTCATAAAAGTAGCCACAACACATATGGGATTCAACTGGGCAGCTCAAGAACAGGAAAACACTGGCCAGCCCACAGCAGGCAAGTTCACTTAAACTTCCCACAGGAGTAAGTGCTGGGGCTCATTGTCCAACAGAGAATTCTTCTCTCTCAGCAGGCCAGGCAGTTTCCATGGACTGGAACAGTGGCTCAGATTAAGGCACAGCAGGTGGTTTGTGCTATGGACCCTTTCACAATCTTCTTCTCTTCTCTCCCCTCCTTCCATAAAGTAGGGCAGGTTGGAAAGCTGGCAGGATGAGAACAAAAGCTGTCACTAGTCCTCCCACAATCTGTTCCACTGTGTTCTTCCTTTTGTTTGTTCTGTCCCGCTCAGCTGTCCATCACCCCACTCACTCATCTTGCCTTGACTGCAAAAAAGGGAGGAGCAATAGGCTGCAAGAGCAAATATTTCCTCTTTCAATGATCAAGTTGTACTGGAACACAGGATTTCCCTCCTTAGCTAAACAATGGCTGTCCTCAGAGCCTCTCATATGGGTAAGAATAGATCCCCAGGAGGGGCTATAATAACTGCTTTTCATTTAGAGCAAAAGTCATCTGAGCTTATCTGAAACAATAATCAAGACGAGGAAGGAAAGTTTTGGTTTCTTCCAAAACTCAGGTCACATGAACTTCTTTGCAGATATACAGTGCCGAAACAGTCATGCAATGAGACACAAGGTAGACACATTACATCTTTAGAAGAAACTGTCAGTGGACTGATCAGCCATTGCGAAGGATGGACACCTATCTAGCAACTTCTAGTGTCTTTAGATTAACCCTTCCATGGGTGTCATACACTTCACAAAGGCTCAGGAAGGTGTAATAGTCTCATTGACTCATTACAGAAAATGTGTTCATTCATTGCAAACAATAAATGAAAGGGTTTTCTAGAGATTATATATGGGGATGTGACAACTTTCTACAAACCAAAGTATCACTCTTGCCCAGTTTGCTCTGCTGTCCTTGTGAGCCATATCCTGAGGTCCTGACAGAGTTTACTCAGTCCTTACTCAAGAGGATTTTGCCCAGGTGAGGACTGAACTTGCACCTCAGGATTTAGCCCATTGTTTGCACAGATAATGCTGTGAAACAAAAAACAGTGTAAATCCCCCATATTCACAGTTCTGCTTTGCAGAGGGCCATAGAGTCTATACCAGGGGTCGGCAACGTTTGGCATGCGGCTTGCCAGGGTAAGCACCCTGGCGGGCCGGGCCAGTTTTATTTACCTGCTGACGTGGCAGGTTCGGCCGATCGCAGCCCCCACTGGCTGCGGTTCGCCGTCCCGGGCCAATGGGGGCGGGCGAGCGATGTGCTGGCCGAGGCTTCTCGCCGCCCCCATTGGCCCGGGACGGTGAACCGCAGCCAGTGGGGGCCGCGATCGGCCGAACCTGCCGCGTCAGCAGGTAAATAAACTGGCCCGGCCCGCCAGGGTGCTTACCCTGGCAAGCCGCGTGCTGAACGTTGCCAACCCCTGGTCTATACTCTCTGTTAATGACTGATCCTGCAATGAGCCTTTCCATTGGCGGAGACCTGCATCTGCACAGAGGCCATTGCAGGATCAGAGTCTTAGAACTGAGCAGGACAATAAAAGCCTGTAACTAGGATTTTTTGGTAAGAAGCATCTCCCCGTTTGAGTGCTGAATTGCTGATGATGCACTTTTAAAAAAAACATTGTGTTTATATTTTGACTGAAGATTTCACTCTAGGCTCATTTCCAATGGAAGCTTGGACTCTCCTTCCTCTGGTTCTGCTAATTCTGTGGAATCGTCTGTTTGAGTCATACCCCCCACAGGTTCTGGGACCAGAAGAACTCTTTCAGTAACTGTGCCTCAGGGTAGCAAGTTGCTAACCTCACAGCATGTATTGGACTAAAACTCTCTGAAGATTTTGCAATGCTTTCTTTTTCATTGCAGGACAACAAGGCTCATTGCTTAATTACCACCTACAGGAACAATTCTTTTAGAATAGTGTTTATATAGCAGAAATGCTATTATTATTATAAAACCTGCAATATCAAAAGAACTATAAAAAATAAGCATTAAATTACTATCTGAGATAGGAGGTGACTTCACCAGCCTCACACTGAGATTTAAGCCTACCCCATTAAGTATGAAAATGGAGACCTTGCTCTTTGGCTCTCCCACTGTGATTTGGCCATGTCAGGTTTGGACAGTATAATAAAATATTTCAAAACATAGAACTGAAGATTTGAGTTTCAGACGCGAATGTACCATGATTTATGGCTCTGCACTTACTCAAACTGTCCTGTTTTGGTGCAAAGGAACTAAGACTAAGTAGGTTTGTGGGAGATGTGGGGTTATGCACATGTCTCCTCACAATCCTACAACAGGGCAGGATTAGCTACCTAGACATATGTAAATAGACAAATTATCCAGCTAGAAAGAAGTCATTTAAAAATGATGTTCTGTAGCAGAATTCAAATAGACATGCACATGGAGCAGATCTCTAGCTGTTTCCCATATGAGCACTAAGGAATTTTTGTAAGGTTTTTATTTTTGAATGAGACAGTCTTTTGTAGGAGACATTAAACTGAGATCATGCCCATTTGTGATCATTAAAAATCCCTTGACGTTCTATGCAAGCGTAGGAGGCGGTTAATCCACATGTTGGCCTATATCCAACTATCAACTTGAAGAATTAAATTCTGCCTTCCTAAAATTCCCTCTGCAATTTCAAATGGAGACTCCCTCACATTAATTTGGCTTCAATAGCATTACTCTTGTCTTACTAGAGAGAACAGAAATGGCCCGCCAGCCCTTACTTGAGTCTCCACGTGGACTGAGGGCACCAGGTTTTAGTTTTGTAAAATCAAACCACAAAACCAGGGAAAGTTCAGATCTGGATTCCATTTTATGTGAATCAACAAAGTTCAAGGACAACAAAACCCGGTCCCTGGCCCTGCACAACAAAACCCGGTCCCTGGTCCGGACCGGGTTGCAGGGGAGAGCTGCCCTTGTATCAGCACAAAGTGCTCTCGCTCCCGTTTTGCTACGCTGCATGGCAGAAACCGCTCCCAGTTGCAAAAGGGGAGGGCTGCACTTTGTGCTGAGACACTTGCTCAGAATGCAGGGCGGAGCTCCTCTCCAGCTGCTCCGGAGTCCAGCCCGGGACTTTCCTGCAGCCCTCCCAGCCGCTCACTCTGCTGTGCCGGGGGAGGGGGAGGGGGAAATCCCGGACATTGTGAGTGCTTTACAAATTCCCCCCGGACGCTATTTTTAGCACAAAAAGGAGGACATGTCCGGGTAAATCCGGACGAATGGTAACCCTAAATTAAGAGATGGCTGAACCTCAGAAAAAACTTTGCTTAGATTGAGATAAGCATCCAAAAGTGTGATTATGTATAGGAGAACATTATCCAAACTATCCAGACCTTTTGGGCTCTCCAAAATAGGGCTGGAAATCTTGTAATAAGTGGCTTTCTCTATCCCGTCATTTCAGAAATACCAATAGCAACAGCCTTTCTCCCAGTGTTCTAACACAGCCTTCTGGTCATCAGTCAAACTTGGAAATGCAGAGATACACAAGAATGAAAAGCACTGGAGAAAATATTTGGTAAACTCTTTCAAACCTCTATAAAAGTTCAGTTTGTGTTCGGGATAAAAACATTTGAGAAGATGGAAGAGGTTCTTAGGTTTTTTTGAACTTGTTCACCCCTCAGGGCTACAAACCTGCTTAATACTAGTGTGAGATGGAACCATTCTGCTGGAGGTAGCTGGGCTGGTTGTTGGGGAGGAGCCGAAAATGTCTTCCATTCCGACCAGCAAAACAGTTATGGCTGCTCCTGTCAAGGTAGAAACTTACTTCATTATGGCTACCTTCCACTGTCTATTCTTGTCCTTGGAACAGAAATTCCAGTGCACCAATGAATAGCTATTGAGATGGTCACACCCTGAATTAATTCTAAAAGAGCAAGGATTAAAGAGTAATCAAATGATTGATCTGACATTACTTAAGAGCTGTTTTCTGATGTCTATCATTTCACAGGAAGCTCTTGTGTTGTTGAAACCACGCTGTTTAATAACAAATTGTAATCAGTGCCTTTGAGGAGTGAAGAAGAAATGATATCAGCTTACCTGACGCAAATGCAAACCTCAAAATAAACAGTAACTTGAGGCTATCAACTAATTGTTTGGGCTACCATGGTAGTTTGATCAATTGGCTTCTGTTTTTAGGGAGTGTTATTTTCAAACACAGACTCGCCCTGGTATCTAGATTCCTTACTGGCCATTTAGCTGCTGTATTTTGATGTTGAAGGGCCAACTATGTCTTTAAAGAAATACGATCTCCCAAGAATTCATGCTTCATGTTTATACCCAAAAAATTTCAGTTCAAAATCTTAATTACATTCTATTTTCCAAGTTCTTTATATGTCAGATCTCTCTTGCCTACTATTACTGAATCACATGACATGTATTTTGGGAATGAAAACTGTGGTGTCACAACACATCTAGTGCTCATTTCATTTTTGAACTTTTTAATATAAAATCTGTTCTTTTTTCTAGTCTCAGGAAATTTAAGCACACAGGCCCAAATTCAGCTGTGATGTAAACTCAGCTCGGTTGTAAATGGTGTTAGTTACATGTCAGGCTTGAAATTATCAGAAATTCAGTGCCAATGGCAAATAGTTTAAGTTGCATTGATTTAGTGCATTCATTGGGTTTGCATGTGACAGTTTCATCCAGAGGGTTGGGAAAGCAGCCTGTAGAAGAAAAATATGACAGGACACTAATGTAAAACAGATTCCCTACTTTGTCTTACAGGTTTTTTTCTGCTCCCCAACTCACACTCATGCCAAGTTATACTACTTTACTACTAACATCCAAACTCTGCACCAGTGTCCATTCATGGAACCTCCTTAATTTAAATGGGATTGCATAGAGTGTAAACCAGACTAGAATTTGGCCTGTGTAATGTACTATGCCACTTCTGTCACCACTGGAATGTTCAGAAAAATCCATCGGGACTTGCACTTGCTTATACCACCCAGATATGGGTGTCAAAAAATGAAATGATCATATTGACTCAACCCTAGAGCTAAATGAACAGTGGGGGAAAACTGCACAAATATTCATTTGGATTCAAATGTAAATGTTGATTTGATCATGATTGTGACCCTTTCATGGTCACTTTCCACAGACCTTTGAGCACTCGATCCTTACAAGTGTGACTACTTGCACAAATGCATTTTAATCCTGAATGCTCAAACATTTGTTAAAAAAAAAAAGAATTTCCAGTCATATACTCAGTTGTAATATTAAAAATGTGCAGTTATTACTATGCTGGCTACTGGCACATAAGTCTCCCTGTCATGGAAGAGAAATCAGTGCTACAAGATGTATGTAACTAGTATATATGTAACTTATTTATTATTTGTATTACAGTAGCTTCCAAAGGCCTGAGTTATGAGCAGGGCCCAATTGTGCTTGGTATTGTACAATCACACAATACACAATACCATCCCTGCTCTGAAGCACTTACAGTCTAAAATAAACCAAACACAGCATGAATTTTGAAGTTTGAATATCAAATATTTGTGGCAAACTGTCTCTGTGAGGTTCAAATAGAGAGAAACATTTACAAAGTAATGTGTGCATAATCACAAATAATGAATAAATTCAAGATTGCTTGCAATAGCTTGTGAAGAGAAACAGAGGTATAAGACAATGAATACATTATTTTTTACAAATTATGTGTTCTGCTCTACTTTATACAGCAGCAGGTAGCCACCAGCAGGGATGTAGTAATGAATAATAATTTCTAACTAGCACAAGGTACTCTGAAATTGTTCTTCCAAAAGTCTGTAGGCTATTGTATTTATTTTATTTTGTATTTCTCACCAGACTGACTCAACTGTACTTCCAGAGAGTTTCAAGTAGTGATGTATGGTACTGTCAAGCTTGTGAAACCAATTGCATCAAACTGAATTATCTGCAAGCAAAGTACTGTAAATTCCAAGTTAACATTTGCAGTTGCTTTCTTTGTATTAGCTGGACAAATCCATTATTCGCTTGGAAAACAAATAATTCATAATAGACTGCTAAATGTTATTGTTAATAGATCCACTCCCAGTTTAAACAACGTTTTTCACATAATCCAATGTATGAAGGATTAAAAATAAACAGAAAATACTTTCAACAACAGTGACTCTAGTAGCATGTAAAATATGTTGGGATATTTCAAGCTGGAAACAGCATTTTGTTAGCAGATGCTGGTCATTAATTGCTGTAATTCATACTAACAGTTTCTTTCAAATGTGTCCTCTCTTGAACCCTCTCTTCTCTCATGTTCCTCCCCTCAATCATACCTCAGCTTCGCGAAGCCCATATTTCTTCCTGACAGACACTTCTTTTTGAGACCCTGTCATGCATTAGGAAACTAGTCAAGATCATGTGGCTTACACATGCTCATAATGATATGCCCCAAGTGTGTCAGCCGGTACCATCTGCAGTGCCTGGAGCAGTGTCTGGGAGACTGTGACAACTCAATTGCAGGCCAGAGGTTTTGAAAAACACTGGATAATTACAATTCCCTCTTAGGCAAGACGACTCCTATGTGCAGTGTAAGTGAGGCCACATCTGTTCAATCCATTACAAAAGTCTCTGCTGATGATCAATATTACAATATAAATAGTCATCAATCTGGATAAAATTGCAATTTCTTTTCTGTTCCAGCCCACTGATCTGCTCAGGTTGTGACTAATAAATTGAATGTGTGTTGGTCTTTTGTTAATCCTCCTTCTTCTGCCTTGGCATTTCTTTTTGGGAAGCTTTTCAGTGTCATATTATTGAACGATACCTGGCAATGAGATAAGGACGTGGAGGAGGAGTGTCAATATTATTTTTGTGTTTAGAATTAGGGCATCTGAACAAGTCTGCATTTTGAAAATCTAGTCCAAGTACGTGTTGTGAGGCTGCTTCTTTGGGTTAGATCTGGTTTCTGCTTCCAAATTAAGCACAAAATGAGCTACCCTATTAAATATCTTTCCCAGGCCCGAAGAAGAGCTCTGTGTAGCTTGAAAACTTGTCTCTCTCACCAACAGAAGTTGGCCCAGAAAAAGATATTACCGTACCTCACCCACCTTGTGTCTCTAATATCCTGGGACTGACGCAGCAACCACAACACTGCATACTACACTATTAATGTCACTGTACTTCCTTTGGTATATTTTAGGTGTGGCAATCAAAAGAGCTTCTGGGTTAGGGTCTGATTACAGAAGAGAAAAATCAGAGGTGATTTCTGCTACGGCTGAACCTCATTAGCTGGGTTTTAATTATGCAAAAGCAAAAAAAAAAAAAAAGGATTGCTTCTAATTGGAGTCTCATTTTATCCTAACTCAAAAACTTCTCAGTGATTCTCATAAATATGTCCATCTTTGGCCCATTTCTAATGCTAGCCACAAGGTTTAATGAACTAAACCTAATCCAACCTCCTTGTTTGTGCTCATTGTCCAGCACTGTAATGTGATGGCTTAGGTACTGCAGACTCTAGGGCAGCAGAATCCAAATGTTCAAGTTCAAGAGGCTAGAAAACTGCAGATTTGGATTCCTTCCCAAATGGTTCAGCCCGTCCATTTTACATTGAAACTAGCAGAAATAATTATGCAGGAAACAATCTTGATAGAATTCTATGATGCTATGATTGTGAGTGGGTAGGAAGAAAATCTGAGTTCCTATCCCTTTTAAAGAAATCTATTTGAAATAGCCAGTAATGTAAAATTGGTGAGGGAACATTCACGTATATCATTCTGAGTTGCTCTGCATTGGAAAATGCTGAAGGAAGGTATTGGGTGCTATGCCATTGCCACTGTGGTCTATGTTTTGTTTTCTTCATACATGCTAACAGACATAACAGATAAATATCAAGACAAATTTGTTAATATTGCATTACTGGCAGACAAAAAAAGATCACTTTACATTGGAATGCTAAGCTGTTGCCAATCACTAACAAGTGGATAGTTCAGATTGAGAACATATTGCCAATAGAAAAAAATATATACTTTATAAAAATAAAAATAAACTGAAGGAGTTTGAGGCAGCATAGGTTTCCCAGCCCAGTATTCTCAAAAACCAATCCTACTGACAGCATATAGGAGAGAAAAGCATATATAATAATAATGATACTTAATACTTACATAGGGTTACCATACGTCCGGATTTTCCCGGACATTTCCGGCTTTTGGGGGCTCAAATCCCCGTCCGGGGGGAAATCCCCAAAAGCCGGGCATGTCCGGGAAAATCGGGAGGGCTCGGCCGGGGCCTCTTTGGCCGGGGCCGGTGCAGGGCCGGGCCGGGGTCGCGGGGCCGGGAGCCAGGGGGTCCGCTGGGCCGCGGGGCCGGGGGGTCCGCGGGGCCGGGGGGTCCGCGGGGCCGGGAGCCGGGCCGGGCCCGCGGGGCCGGGAGCCGGGGGGGTCCGCTGGGCCGCGGGGCCGGGAGCCGGTCCTGGGCCGGGGGGTCCACTGGGCTGGGGGGTCTGCTGGGCCGCGGGGCCGGGAGCCGGTCCGGGCCCGCGGGGCCGGGAGCCGGGGGGTCCGCTGGGCCGCGGGGTCCGCTGGGCCGGGAGCCGGGGGGGGTCTGCTGGGCCGGGGGCTGGGGGGTCCGCGGGTCCGGGAGCCGGGCCGGGTCCGCGGGGCCGGGAGCCGGGGGGTGCGCCGGGCCGCCGGGGGCCGGCAGTGCTGGGCGGGCCGGGGGTGGTCGGCTGGGGGCCGGCACCCCAGGGCCCGAGCCGACCCAGGCTGGAGCCGCCGGGGGGCCAGCCTGGGCCGCGCCTCCTCCGCCCACACTCCCCCTTACCTGCTACAGGCTTCCCGCGAATTAAATATTCGCGGGAAGCAGGGGAGGGGGCGGAGACTTTGGGGAAGGGGCGGAGTTGGGGTGTGGGCGTGGGCGGGGCTGGGGGGCGGGGCCGGGGCCCGTGGAGTGTCCTCCATTTGGAGGCACAAAATATGGTAACCCTAACTTACATAGCTCTTTACATCTCCAAGTTCTATACAAACATAAATGAATTATTAGCCAAACATTGCAATACCTGGATGAAGTAGGTAAATATTATCCCCATTTGGAGATGGGGAGTGGACATAGAGCGATTAAGTGACTTGTCCAAGGCCACCCAGCAAGTGGATGGTGCAGGAATTGGTGGCCAGGGTCCAAAAAAAGTACTGGGGCTGCATGAGACATCATCAGGATGACGAGGCATAGCTCTGCTCCTTTTTAACAGACCCAGATTCTGCAATCTCCTTCTTCTCTTATTATCTGATAGATGTAGGATCTTAGATAAAAGCTAGCTGGCTTCACTCAATCCAGGTATGACTAAGGTAATGATGGCAGGAGAGAAATAAATCTAGAATCACTGGAGGGATATGGGATTGTTCCATTTATTTAGACAGGAATATGTCCACTTTTCATCTCAATGGCTTAAAATCTTTGGATTTTATTGGAAACTTTGCTGAACTTTGAATGCAAACCTTAACTTGGAATTTACACAGGGGAAATACAATACTGATAATGTAGTTAAACCAACCTAATTTTCTAGTGTAGACAAGCCCTTAGATTTATTTGCTCTTCTATGCAGATGCTGTAGGCTAGATTTTCTGGTTCAATGGAGAGAGATCCCTACAAAAGAAGGGGGGAGGGATAGCTCAGTGGTTTGAGCATTGGCCCGCTAAACCCAGGGTTGTGAGTTCAATCCTTGAGGGGGCCACGTAGGGATCTGGGGCAAAATCAGTACTTGGTCCTGCTAGTGAAGGCAGGGGGCTGGACTCAATGACCTTTCAAGGTCTCTTCCAGTTCTAGGAGATAGGATATCTCCATTAATTATTATTAAGAATTAGATAATAGTGGCAGCCTTAAACTCAGTGGTGCCACAATTATAACACAGGGCTCATTGTGCCGCCTACTCTATTGTTCAGTCCACTATACTATCCACGAAGGCACTGGACTAGGAGTTCTGATCCTGATTCTGTCACAGACGGGGCCGGCTCCAGGCACCAGCCCAGCAAACAGGTGCTTGGGGTGGCCAAGGGGAAGAGGCGGCATGTCGGCCTGTTCAGCGGCAATTCGGCAGTGGGTCCCTCTCGGAGGGAAGCACCTGCCGCCGAATTCCTGCCGAAGAAGAAAGTGGTGCGGTGGAGCTGCCGCCGGAGTGCCACTGATCGCAATTGTGATCGCGGCTTTTTTTTTGTTTTCACCGCTTGGGGGTGCAAAAACCCTGGAGCAGGTCCTGGTCACAGACTTCCTGTGTGAGCTTGGGAAATAACTTAGGGCTTGTCTACACGTACAGCTGCACCGCTGTAGCACTTAGTGAAGAGGCTACCTGCACCAACGGTTCTCCCAAGAGCCAGTAGCTATGTCAATGGGAGAAGGCCTCCTGTTGACAGAGCTCTGTCTACACCGGAAGTTAGGTCGGTATAACTGCATCGCTCAGGGCGGTGAATTTTCCACACTCCTGAACGATGTAGTTCTACCAACAAAAGTTTGTAGTGTAGACCAGGGGTTAGTCACTCTGTGCTTCAGTTCCCCATTGTAAAATTGGGATAACCATCAGAGTTGATCAGCAATTTTGACAACAAAAAAATGGTGTCAAAATTCCTGATTCATAAAAACTGAAACTGTTTACAGAAAGATTGGGTTCATTGAGACAACTGGTTCAAAAATGTTTGGTTAAAAAAAAAGTTTCAAGACCAGAAAGTTTTGTTTTTTCAAGTCAAATGCCTTTTTGTTTAGAAATTTAAGTAAATTTATATCAAAAAGTTTAAAAAATGGGGGCTGGGAGGAGGTCAAAATTGAAATGGAATATTTCAAAATTATGTCGGTCAATTGAAACATTTCATTAAACTGAAATAGGTTTTGTATTTTCAGTTTGTGGAAATTTGAGATTGTGACTTTTTGGCCCTGTAATGCTCTCAATGGTGATGAACCATGTGAGTACCAACCTCAAGGCAGACTGTTAAAAACCAGAGCACAATCCCCTAACTGGCTGTGAGTGCTCAACTTAGATTTCGCCAACCTACTGCACCAAGTGCAAACTCCTTAGGCCTGGTCTACACTACGGGTTTAGGTTGACTTTAGCAGCGTTAAACCGAATTAAGCCTGGACACGTCCACACAACGAGGCCCTTTCTTTCGACTTAAAGGGCCCTTTAAACCGGTTTCTTTACACCACCTCCGACGAGGGGATTAGCGATAAAACCGGCCTTTGCGGGTTGGAATTGGGGTAGTGTGGACGGAATTCGATGTTATTGGCCTCCGGGAGCTATCCCACAGTGCTTCATTGTGACCGCTCTGGACAGCGCTCTCAACTCAGATGCACTGACCAGGTAGACAGGAAAAGACCCGCGAAGGTTTGAATTTCATTTCCTGTTTGCCCAGCGTGGAGAGCACAGGTGACCACGCAGAGCTCATCAGCACAGGTAACCGTCATGGAGTCCTCCCAGGATCGCAAAAGAGCTCCAGCATGGACCGAACGGGAGGTACGAGATCTGCTCGCCATATGGGGAGATGAAGCAGTGATAGCTGAACTCCGTAGCAGTAAAAGAAATGGAAAAGTATTAGAAAAGATCTCCAAGGCCATGAAGGACCGAGGCCATAACAGGGACACACAGCAGTGCCGCGTGAAAATTAAGGAGCTACGGCAAGCCTACCACAAAGCCAGAGAAGCAAACGGAAGGTCCGGGGCAGAGCCGCAAACTTGCCGCTACTACGCGGAGCTGCATGCGATCCTAGGGGGTGCAGCCACCACTACCCCAACCGTGTGCTATGACTCTCTCACTGGAGAAACACACAGGGAAGACGGTTCGGGGAACGAGGAAGATGACGATGGAGGTACTGTAGGTAGCTCACAGCAGCAAGGAAGCGGAGAAACCGTTTTCCCCAACAGCCAGGATATGTTTGTGACCCTGGACCTGGAACCAGTAACCCCCGAACTCACCCAAGACCCTCAGGGCACACAGGAGACCTCTGGTGAGTGTAACTTTGTAAATATTTGTAAACATTACAAAAAAAAGCAAGCAAGTCTGTTAACGTGTATGGGGATGGAGCGGAAATCCTCCAGGGACATCTCCAGAAAGCTCTCCTGGTTGAAATGGGGTGATTTTATTAAGGGGGACATTCAGAGGCGCCCGTTCCTGCTATTCTGACCAGAAATGTTCCCCGCTGTTAACCACGCGGTGGGGGGGAGGGGTGAAGTGATCATCCCAGAGAATCCTGTGTGTGTGTGTGGGGGGGGGGGGGTTTACTTGTGTTTGTGCCGCATGTTAACCGGGAAACCACAGCCCCCTCCTTTTACATTGAAACCCCATTTTAAATGGACAACCCAATTCATCCTTGATATGGGAAATGCGCTGCTGTTTGCAACCTTTCCCGCATGTTAAGAAGGTTAAAAAAGCCAAAACACTGTGGCCTACGATGGCTGCCTGCAAGCCGAAATATGCGACCTTGTAATGAAAGAGTGTACCCATTGTTCCCTAAAATGTGTCTTTTTTAACCACCTCTCCCTTCTCCTCCACCAGCTGCAAATGTTTCTCCTTCGCAGAGGCTCGTGAACATTAGAAAGAGAAAACGTAAGACGAGGGACGAGATGTTCACGGAGCTGCAGATGTCCTCCCACGCTGATAGAGCACAGCAGAATGCGTGGAGGCAGTCAATGTCGGAGATGAGAAAAGCCCAACATGAACGAGAGGAGAGGTGGCGGGCTGAAGACGATAGGTGGCGTCAGCTTGCAGACAGACGGCAAGAGGCAATGCTCCGTCTGCTGGAGCATCAAAGTGATATGCTCGAGCGTATGGTTGAGTTGCAGGAAAGGCAGCAGGAGCAGAGACCGCCGCTACAGCCCCTGTGTAACCAACAGCCCTCCTCCCCAAGTTCCATAGCCTCCTCACCCAGACGCCCAAGAACACGGTGGGGGGGCCTCCGTCCACCCAGTCACTCCACCCCAGATGATCGCCCAAGCATCAGAAGGCTGGGCTTCAATAAGAGTTAAAGTTTTAAAATGCAGTATGTCCTTTTCCATCCCTCCTCCCCCACCCATCCCAGCTACCTTGGCAATTATCCCCCTACCTCTGTAAGGAACTAATAAAGAATGCATGAATGTGAAAAAACAATGACTTTATTGCCTCTGCAAGCGGGAGGGGAGGGGAGGGTGGGGTGGGGTGGTTGGTTTACAGGGAAGTAGAGTGAACCGGGTCGGGGGGGGGGGGGGGTTGGAGGGTTCATCAAGGAGAAACAAACAGAAGTTTCACACAGTAGCCTGGCCAGTCACAAAACTCGTTTTCAAAGCTTCTCTGATGCGCACCGCGCCCTGCTGTGCTCCTCTAACCGCCCTGGTGTCTGGCTGCGCGTAATCAGCGGCCAGGCGAGTTGCCTCAACCTCCCACCCCGCCATAAAGGTCTCCCCCTTACTCTCACAGATATTGTGGAGCGCACAGCAAGCAGCAATAATAATGGGGATATTCTTTTCGCTGAGGTCTGAGCGAGTCAGTAAGCTGCGCCAGCGCGCTTTTAAACGTCCAAATGCACATTCCACCACCATTCGGCACTTGCTCAGCCTGTAGTTGAACAGGTCCTGACTCCTGTCCAGGCTGCCTGTGTATGGCTTCATGAGCCATGGCATTAAGGGGTAGGCTGGGTCCCCAAGGATCACAATAGGCATTTCAACATCCCCAATGGTCACTTTCTGGTCCGGGAAGAAAGTCCCTTCCTCCAGCTTTCGAAACAGAGCAGAGTTCCTGAAGACGCGAGCATCATGTACCTTTCCCGGCCATCCCACGTTGATGTTGGTGAAACGTCCCTTGTGATCCACCAGGGCTTGCAGCAGCATTGAAAAGTACCCCTTGCGGTTTACGTAGTCGGTGGCTTGGTGCTCCGGTGACAAGATAGGGATATGGGTTCCGTCTATGGCCCCGCCACAGTTTGGGAATCCCATTTCAGCAAAACCATCCACTATTGACTGCACGTTGCCCAGAGTCACTACCCTTGCTATCACCAGGTCTTTCATTGCCCTGGCAAATTGGATCACAGCAGCCCCCACAGTAGATTTGCCCACTCCAAATTGATTCCCGACTGACCGGTAGCTGTCTGGCGTTGCAAGCTTCCACAGGGCTATCGCCACTCGCTTCTCAACTGTGAGGGCTGCTCTCATCTTGGTATCCTGGCGTTTCAGGGCAGGGGAAAGCAAGTCACAAAGTTCCATGAAAGTGCCCTTACGCATGCGAAAGTTTCGCAGCCACTGGGAATCGTCCCATACCTGCAGCACGATGCGGTCCCACCAGTCTGTGCTTGTTTCCCGGGCCCAGAATCGGCGTTCCACGGTATCAACCTGCCCCAGTAACACCATGATTTCCACATTGCTGGGGCCTGTGCCTTGTGAGAGGTCTATGGCCATGTCAATTTCCTCATCACTCTCGTCGCCGCGCTGCAATCGCCTCCTCGCCTGGTCCGGGTTTCGCCTTGGCATGTTCTGGCTCTGCATATACTCCAGGACAATGCGCGTGGTGTTCATAGTGCTCATAATTGCCGCGGTGATCTGAGCGGGCTCCATGATCCCAGTGCTAGCTATGGCGCCTGGTCAGAAAAAAGGCGCGAAAGTAGTATCTGATGGACCAGGAGAAGGAGGGAGGGAGGGAGGGAGGGAGGGCCGAGTGACGACATGGCGTACAGGTACAGGAACAGGGAGAAACACAAACAACTGTCACACAGAATGGTGCCCCCAAAGATTAAACTGGAAACCCTGGGCTTAGCAGGCCGTTGATTTCACGGAGGAAGGGGAAGCAAATGAACACAGAACAAATCTATTTTTTACATCTTAAGGTGGCAGCCGACGCTGCAGCATGAGTGACAGCCATACCAATACGACGACGACGGGTACCAATCATAAAATACCATCATCTGCCAAAAGGCAAGGGGCTGCTGCTGTGTAGCAATGCAGCCCCACGTCTGCCAGCCCCACGTCCGCCAGCACCCAGCATCGCCCTCGGCCTCTTCTGGGTGCTTAGCAGACAATACTGGGCAATTGGCAGAAAATAGTATATTATGACTGGTAACCGTCATCATCAAAACAGTAGCATGTCTGCCCAGGTGGCCATGATTGACAGCCATACCAGTATGACGACGATGGGTACCAGTCATAATATACCATCGCCTGGAAGGGGCTGGTGCAATGCAGCACTACGGCTGCCAGCCCCACGGCTATCACTCATGCTACACTGTCTACCGCCAAAAGGCAGTTAGCAGCTGCTGCTGTGTAGCAATGCAGTCCCACGTCTGCCGGCACCCAGAGGACATATGGTGACGGTGAGCTCAGCTGAGCTGAGCGGGCTCCATGCTTGCCGTGGTATGTTGTCTGCACAGGTAACCCAGGTAAATAGGCGCGAATCTATTGTCTGCCGTTGCTGTGACGAGGGGGGAGGGGCCTGACGACATGTACCCAGAACCGCCCGCGACACTGTTTTGCATCATCCGGGCATTGGGATCTCAACCCAGAATTCAAAGAAAAGGCGCGAACCGCTTCTCGGCTCGAGCTGTGGCGCAAACGTAGTATCTGACGGCCTAGGGGAAGGAGGGAGGGGGGCCGAGTGACGACATGGCGTACAGGCACAGGGAATTAAAATAAAGAACGGTGGCTGTGCATCAGGGAGAGACACAAACAACTGTCACAGAGTGGTCCCCCCCAAAGATTAAACTGAAAACCCTGGGTTTAGCAGGCCGTTGATTTGACGGAGGGAGGGGGAAGCAAATGAATACAGAGAAAATCTATTTTTTTACATCTTAAGACGACGGTGCAGCGTGACTGATAGCCCTCGGCATCTTTCTGGGTGCTTGGCAGCAAATACGGGGCAGTGTATGACGATGGTCTTCAGGCCTATTGCACAATCGGCTGCTCGGGGAAGACTCTGCTAACGTGCGATGACCCGACTTGTAATAGGCCGGCTAACAGTCATAATACACCATTTACTGCCAAAAGGCAAGCCCCACGGCTGCCAGCACCCAGATCGCCGATGAAGGCTACCAGTCTACTGCACCGTCTACCGCCAAAAGGCAGTTAGCAGCTGCTGCTGTGTAGCAATGCAGTCCCACGTCTGCCGGCACCAAGAGGACATATGGTGACGGTGAGCTCAGCTGTGCTGAGCGGGCTCCATGTTGTCTGCACAGGTAACCCAGGTAACCCAGATAAAAAGGCGCGAATCTATTGTCTGCCGTTGCTGTGACGGGGGAGGGAGGGGCCTGACGACATGTACCCAGAACCGCCCGCGACACTGTTTTGCATCATCCGGGCATTGGGATCTCAACCCAGAATTCCAAGGGGCGGCGGAGACTGCGGGAAGTGTGGGATAGCTGTGGGATAGCTACCCATAGTGCAATGCTCCGGAAGTCGACGCTAGCCTCGTACTGTGGACGCGGTCTGCCGACTAGAGCACCTAGAGCATTTTATGTGTGGACATACACAATCGGCTGTATACAACCGATTTCAATAAAACCGGCTTCTATAAATTCGAACTAATTTCGTAGTGTAGACATACCCTTAGACACTTTAACAGCCTTAACACGGAGTCACAGACTGTCCCTTGGGTACTCTGGTCTGTCTTGCCACCCGGGTGAGCATATTTCTGTGATAGATTATGTCAGCCAACTAGGATGAGAGCTGTCTAGCCTAGTAATCGGAGTAGGTGGCAGGCCTAGAGCCGTAGTTAGGAGCCAAAGCCAAAGGTCAAACTGGAGGGCAGGAACTGGATACCAGAGCCGAGAGTCAAAACAAATGGCAGGAACTGGACACTAGAGCAAAGGGTCAAGCCTGACTCCACAATCAGGAGCCAGAGCCAAGGGTCAAACCGGAGGTCAGGAACTGGAGTGAGCACGATATCAGGCAAGGAGGGGTTCAACGCAGAGGCAGGACAGAGGCAAGGCTGAAGGCAAAGCAGGAACAGCAGGAACCAACTCACAGCGGTGGGTATGAGCATTGAGCAGCCTGCAAGCAGCTGGTGCTGCTGGCCCCTGCAGCCAATCGGGTGTTGTGGCTAATCAGCTGTACTGATGAGGGTGCCTGAAAAGTAGCTAGGCTGCAGGCTCTGATTCCTGACAGCTGACCCTTACACCAAGAATCACATCAATATTCAAAGGACCAGTCACTTACCCCAGGTCAATTGCGCTTTGGATCTCACACCAAAGACACCGCTTATAGCCAATCCTGTAGTAAACTATTTGAAGATTTATTAAGTAGGAAAGGGAAATGAGAAAGTTAGTTACAAGATTAAAGCAAGCAAACACAGACAAACACAAATGAGTTTCAGGTTTAGGTTTCAGCAAGCAATAATCAGCAAGCTCTATTTGATCTTTAGGGCTAATCCAGGCTAAGCAGCTGGGGATCCCTTGCTTTTGCTTAGAAACACCTTGTCCCCTCAGAGTCCACGCAGCATAGAACTGCTTAGATCAGAGGTGGGCAAACTACGGCCTGTGGGCCACATCCGGCCCGCGGACCCCTCCTACTCGGCCCCTGAGCTCCTAGCCCCCGACCCCTCCCCCGCTATTCCCCCTCTCCCACAGCCTCACCTCACTGCACCACTGGCGCAATGCTCTGGGCAGCGGGACTGTGAGCTCTTGCTGGGCAGCGCAGCTGCAGAGCCGCGGCCTGATCCGGTGCTCTGTGCTGTGCGGTGGCGCGGCTGCCTGTCCTGGTGCTTTGGGCGGCGCGTCTGTAGGGCTGCCAGCCACCGGTGCTCCAGGCAGCGCGGTAAGGGGGCAGGGAGCAGGGGGGGTTGGATAGAGGGCAGGCGAGTTTGGGGGGGTGGTCGGGGGAGGGGGAGTGGATGGGGTCAGGGCGGTCAGAGGGCGGGGAACATAAGGGTTGAATGGGGGCAGGGGTCCCAGAGGAGCAGTCAGGAAGGAGAGGGGGGGTTGGATGGGGCAGCAGGGGGCAGTCAGGGGCAGGGGTTCTGGGGGGGGCAATCAAGAATGAGAGGAGGGGTTGGATGAGGTGGCAGGGGCAGTCAGGGGCGGGGAGTCTGGGGATGGTCAGGGGACAGGGAGGGGTGGATGGGGCAGGGGTCCTGGGGGGGCCGTCAGGGGACAGGGAACAGGGGGGATTGGATGGGGCTGGAGTCCCGGGGGGGCTGTCAGGAGGCGAGAAGCAGGGGGGTCAGAGATGGAGCGGGGGCCAGGCCACACCTGGCTGTTTGGGAAGGCACAGCCTCCCCTAACCGGCCCTCCATAGAATTTCGGAAACCCAATGTGGCCCTCAGGCCAAAAAGTTTGCCTACTCCTGGCTTAGATCCTTTGGCCTGGGGTTTTTATCCCCTCCCTGCTGTTATGTGCTCTGAGCTGCAAACTCAGCTGATCAGAGGAGTCCACTTGCATGACTCATGATCGGGGGAGGAGAACAGACCAACAATAAGAGTCTTTAGTCCTTTTGTTGACAGTTTCTCAATCAAGATGTAGGGGATTTCCAGTTGTAAGAGCCTGAGCCAACTAGAACACATCCAGTATCGATGGGTCTCCTCTTTTTGGAGGGATATAACAATTTCTGTAGAAGAGTAGCTCTCCACACTACTTAATGTCCCTCTCCTGTATGGGGATTCATACAGTCACAGAGGCCCACTATATAACTGCTCAAATATTACATTACAGTATGGAACACAGATATTGCAAGTAAGATTAATGCATGCAGCAACTCACAAGCATCCAATAGAATCCAAACACTACACACTTTCTCACAGTTCTAATACCTAGTCTATCAATATTATCCTACCAGCGAACCAGACAGATTCCAGCTATGCATCTGTCAGTGTTCATTTGAGGCATGGGGACCTTGGCATGAGCTGCACCTAGTCTGTCGCATCACAGTCCCAATTCAGGATAGGAAAACATTTGAAATGTCAAAATTTTTCACAGGATAGGAAAACCGTTTCCTGCCCAGCCATAATTATAATACTTCCCCTACCTCTCAGGGGTGTTGTGAGGATACATTTATTAATGTTGGTGAGGTGCTCAGATACTATAGAGATGGGGGCCATATAAATATCAAGCAGTGTAATCCGTTCACAGCAAGAAAGAGCAAGTTTTAAAAGATAGATGTCTGGCTAAAATATATTCATGTAAAAATATTGTAAGAGTAATTACATACCTACAGCCTGATTGCTCTCCCAAACTTGGATGGGAAATAAATGGCACCCTTAGTCAAGAGAATGGAACAGTGCCAGAAGTGTTATTTGTCTCTGGTGACTAATACATTTTATAAATGTATGGGGTTTGTTTTTTTCATTTTATGCCCCATTTTTTAAAAAAGGAAATGAAGGACACATTTTGATTGATCTAGTAAACATGGATGTGGCTGGAGCCTGAAAGAATAAATCGGAACAGTGATGGATGGGCCTGATTATGCTCAGAACAGGCGTCTACTTGTTTTTTCCTATGACGGCACACAGGCCCTTGCTCTTCCCTGTCTTTATGTCTGGCACTGCCTACGCTGTTTTCTAAACAAGGCCACTGAGACAAATAACGATAGCTAAAGCATTATAATTACAAGTCTAACGGTCAGCTGGGATTTCCATTGTCAAATCCCTCTTTCAAGAGACAGGACCTAGCTTTTTTGAAGCTTATGCTATACGCGCACATAGTTAGCCCAGATGACAATATTTATTTAATCATTTAAATTTTTCGTTTAATTGTTCCAGAAAAAGTCAAGATTAAATATGGCGTTTTCTGTCATGCTCTGATTAAAATATTAGCTGTTTTAAAACCCGTCTGCCTTGCTGCTTGGTTTTTGTTTTTCAGTTAAACGGACTACAATATTATAGTTTTAAAGTGTCCATTGCTCATACCTAGTCACTTCTTACCAGAACATAAATGGTCGTAATTAAAAAACTTGTCAGTGGCATTGGATAACTAAGGCTATGTCTACACTACAGACCTTACAGCGGCATAGCTGTACTGCTGCAGCTTCGCTGCTGTAAGGTCTCCAATGTAGCCACTCTATGCCAGCGGGAGAGAGCTCTCCTGCCGGCATAATTAAGCCACCCCACAAAGAGCGGTGGTAGCTATGCCGGCGGATTGCGCTGTCCACACTGGCGTTTTTGTTGGTGAAATTTAGGGGTGTGTTTTTTTCACACCCCTGACTGATAAAATGTTTTACTGACAAAAGGGCTAGTGTAGACAAAGCCTAAGTACTGCTACCTCAGCATTTGTAGCTTCCCTTGGTAATCTCTATGCTAAGTACACGGAAGTACAGGAAATGCTGCAAACACAGAGGCACAGTAAGCTAAGAAAATACTGAAAAGCTCTTAATTATTTTTCAAGCACGCCAAAAATATGCCGGGTGACTCATAAAATAGGTGAAGATACAGGTCCTGATTCTCCATTACAACTTAAGTAGTAGCTACAGGAAGCTGGCTGTGGCTTCCTGATCCTTTGCAGACCCCAATGGAAGTTAGAGCAGTAGGGGGCCTGCTCTAGCTCATGTCACGGGCATAAGCTCTTGAAGACTAGGCAAAGTTGAGCTAGGTTATGATGCACCTCTTACTTTTCCTTTTGCTGAGGGTGGGGGAGTGCAGCTGGCGTAGAAGGTATCTATGTCAGCTTTATGACAGTGGTGAATATCCCTATACAGGGGAAATTCTTCTGTGGGGATCGCTCTCCATTGAACTTGACAGACTAGAAAAATCTAGTCTACTGCATCTGCATAGAAGAGAAAATAAGTCTAAGGCCTGGGCTACACTAGAAAAATAGGTTGATTTAACTATATCTGTCAGGTGTGTGAAAAATCCAGACCCTGGGCAGCATAGTTAAGCCAACCTAAGAGTAGACAGCGCTAGATCAATGGATGAATTTTTCTATTGACCTAGCTACCACCTCTCAGGGAGGTGGATTACCCATGCCGAAGAGACAATCCCTCCCATTAGTGTTGGTAGTGTCTACACGGAAGCACTACAATGGTACAGCTGTGCAGCTGTAGCATTTAAAGTGTAGACAAGCCCCAACTTCTACATGACACAAGTGAGGGTCATAGATCAGCAGAGTGGACGGCGATGAGGAAGGACAAAGGTGGCAATAGCAAGAACCTGTGGTATCTCAATAAGGCATGTAAACACATCTTGATGGCTCTTTTCATTGTTTTTCTACACTCACTTTTTATTGATGAGAGGCCAGATGTGAGTCTTTTGGAAGGATTTAAATGAGACTAGAGAAGCGGCTGAATGAACAGCTTTTGGTAGAGCATTCCAAGAATAAAGAGCATCATTGAAGAGGGCACACAGACTTTTGTGAGAGGAGACAGAAGGAGTATCCAGGCTGGCTAAAGGAGACAGCAGGTTGGGGACAACTGGTCAGGAATATAAACAGAAACTGCACAATGGAAAGCCTTGAAGGCAAGGACAAATCATTTGAATTTGATCTGCAGAGCAATGGAGAAATAGTCAAACATGTAGAGAGGCAGATGACATTGTCACAACAACAAGAAAAATGACTTTGGCAGCCGCATTTTGACAGACCAGAGATGGATCAAGGAGTCCGGAGGCAAGGAGATTGGCGTAGTGGGGGGAGGGGAGTGATTTGGCTGTAGGAAGGGATAGATTTTTATCTATCTGTAGGTGTGGTTTATAATTCCATCCTTAGGAGGTGACAGTGGCTCTCTCAGAGAAGGAACCAGAATGCTAAGACAGATATTCAGGAAACCCTAGGGACAGTCAAGATCAAGGGGGAAGGCGAGTGTGAGATTTATGTTTTGTTCTTGTTTTTCTTATAATTAAAACCAACCCCCAGGAAGAGGGTAACTTTGGATGCTAACTTAGAGTCTCTGAGCTCTGTTAAGGACTATGTTCATTCACAGGAAGACTATTCTCTTTTTCTCGACCCACCCCTCTGAGCCTGTCGGTGCAATGCCACATTCACTGCATTGTTGTGCAGCGTAGACTCCTCACTGGTAGATCAGACCATATACAACTTTACCCTGCAGTGGCATACTTGGTGTCTGGCATTTACACATAATTGCTGTGACCCAATACTTGTGTAACTAGAAGATGAAAATGCTTTGCTTTATCTGAAATGGATTTTCCATGTAATGACCATATAACTAAATTAGGGATGGATAAACTGGCTGAGATTTAATATGAGCTCATAGCAAAAAAATGTGTTTAAATAAACTTTATATTCAGATAGGTCTTGACAACCGACAAAAACCCTATTTCTCATTCTTCACTAAGATATGATCTCATTACACATGAATAATCACAGCAGCACATGCAGAAAATGGCATAAGAAAAACCCCTTTCTGATATTATCTTTGGTTGTCAAGTGTTAGATGCAAATCTAATGAGCTTTGCTCCAAGTGCCAACCAATTTAATTCCTTCCATTATCTAAGCTGAATAGGGGATATTTATTCGGTTTCCTCACACGTGCTTACTGTGGCACAGAAGTAATGAATCATTCTTATGTCACGATAACAAAGCTGGGGCTTGCTCAAACCACCAAGGACCAAAGCTCAGATTCTAGTCTCAGAGCAAAGGCACAGAACATGGCATAACTTATAAAATCAGCTTTCAGAGTTCCCCTCAGGAACTAGAGGGAGCCCCGTGGAGTTTTTGGTTTGTTTAATTAGGAGAGAAAGCTTAGTTAACAAAGCCCAGGCTTGTTGTCAGAGGTTTGTTTCTGGCCTGGTGGGGAGGAAGGTTTGGTGATCAAAATTTATCTATGGATCATTTTTACATTTGGGCACGGCTCCGATTCAGTGGGAAAAATTCTCTCTGACCACACCACAGATCCCGTATCCACAGGGCCAATCACTATTACATATTCTGCATTGCTAAAGCACACAGAAGGCACTGCCCCACTGAGGCAGACTCTGATACTGATCCACATTGTGGAGAATGTTGCCCAGTATTTGTATCCCAGAAATGTTTGGGGATATCCCATGAGCAGGTATAATCATTTTTGGACTTGAGTATGAAGCACAAACCTAGCACCAAATCCTGAAGTCTTCCTCGGGATTTACCCCATCCTTACACGGACGAAACTCCCATTGAATGCAATGAAGGCTTTATGGGAGTAAGGATATCAGGATGTGGTCCTTAGCAGCCAGCACATGCTTTTTCTAACTTGTCTCCAACTGGCTTGTTGTTTTGGTTCTGTTAAACTAGAAAATGTATTCTACAGATTTCTGCCCAATATCCTTGTGATGGTGATGGGGAACCACCTAATGCCAGGAAATTCAAAGTTCCGGGAGTTTTTGTTATTCTTCTCACAATGCTGTGGTGACTCGTGGATGGAATGCCAGCCTGAACTTTAAATATCTTAGCTTCTGCCAGCTATGTTTCCTTAACATTATTTAAAGATAATTTGGATATTTAAATGATTGTCTGAGGCTCCAAAATGTTGTTTTTTGGAATGGGTTCTCGCCAAGCCATTAGACACTAAGCGGTGTGCATGTTCTCACACACTTGATGTGCCAGCTATAATGCGCAAAGATAACGGCTTCTTGGAGGATTTTCAAATATATTCCATTAATCAAATCCACACAGAAAGTCTCTTCCCATCTGTCTCCCATAGATTTTACAAACAGCACGTATTACCTAGCATAGTTTTCTACTGGGTAGGAAACACCTGATTCAAATAATTCACCAACAAGCCAGGCATTACAAATGGGTATTTTTGTCTAACTGGAGAGATAAAAACAAACTCTTGGGATTTTCAAAACTTGCAGGTCTCCACTTGCAGACCCCAAAGCTTTAACTTGCATGAAGTTTTATCAGTATTGTGAGACTTCTTAATTGGAATCTCTTAATGAGAGGCATACAGCTAACAGCCTGTACAATTCTTCAGCAATGTAAGTTAACGACAAAGAAAAGAACTTAAACAAAACAAAACCCTCTAAAAGGCCAGTTATGGAAGATTCAGACAATACTTCATCTGGGAAATTCCCCTGGAGGAAAGGGTCATAGACAGTATATCAGTGAATTATACAACCACTGAGGGAAGCTGCCCTATCCTTTCACATGCCTAAGATCTTTTTAAGACCACAGATGAGACACCTTTTTAATATCCTAATCTTCAAAGCAGTTCCAACATCTTTAATAATGAAATAACATTAAAAACAAACAAACAAACAAGAGGACTGTACAGCTTAATAATTCATTTCACTTGAAATGTCACTTTGAGATCACTGCTTGGGTTTTTTTTGTGGAGACAAGGAGGAGACTCCATAGTCTCTCATCCATCCTTATCAGACAGTTGGCAAGCCTGCCAAGTTTCGGTCACGTAAAGGAGTAAATTTGAAAAATGCACTCTATGAGTGATGGTTCACATTTTCCATTTAAATGTTCTGTGAATCTTCTGAGTTTTATGTGAACCTGCTTCAGATTCCAGGTAACTCAAGCCAAAAATGGGTGAGATACACAAACTCAGTGAGACTTGGCAGTGCACTGACTGCTGGGGCAGGAACAAAGGTTCAGTGAATAGCATGTGCTATCTATTAAACTTTGTGTGCAGAGACAGAGTGACAGAGGTAAGAACTACAGTTCTCTCTTCTTGATTTCAGACTAAGCTCTTGCCCAGATTATCTGACAGCTGAAGGAGGCTGATGAGAGCTAAACATTTTGGAGAATCATTTCACAGACTGAAGTTTGAATTTGTTGGTATTTTTGTCTAGTAGGAAATGAATTCATCGACCACAGTCTAAACAATTTCATTTAAGAAGAGATGCCTGTGGGTCTATTGTGACAGTCATCTGTTACTGAAATAAAACCTCATGGTAAAAGTCAGGAAGTTGTTCTGTTGTTAGTAGACACAGGATGTTAATAATTAGGAAATTTACCTGCATCTTTGAAACATTTGGATAATTTAACTGGGAATGGCAATGAATTCATAGATCAGCTGAAGAAAACATAATGGGTCAGTTTCAGCCTTGGAGTAATGCCACTCACAACAGGGATGGATCTGTCCCAGCACTTTTCTCTCATGTAACATAAATATGGATCATATTCCAAATGCCTCTTTCTCGTATAAAAAAGACTTTAAGACATTTGTAGAGAAATACCCGGGGTGAAATCCTGGCCTCCTTGAAGTCAGTGGCAAACCCCCTATTGATTTCAATAGGATCAGGATTTCACCCTTGAGCCAGAAATGTTAGTACCAAGAGCATCTTCAGGCTGCTAGAACTGGAGAGTAAAGTGTTCCAAGGGTCTGAGGAGGGTCTGCCAAGAAAGGTTATCCAAAAAAGATAGTAGTTTGGAATTAGGGCTGAGTTAGATGGTATAATGCCTACCGGCCGAAGCAGGCTAGGGGCAGTCCAGAACCATGGCCAAGTGGTGCACAGTTGGCCAATTCGGATTAGAGGCCATCCGAGGCAATGGCTGGAGTGTGTGCAGCGGGTTGGTAGCTGGGAGATCCAATTCAAGGAGCATGTACGCAAGGCAGCAGCAACTAGCAGACAACGGCCCGTTACTCAGACAGCTTCCTCTTCCTGTTGTGGTCTTTATATAGTCCAGGTACCCAATGAGGAATGCTGTATGTCCAGCCAACCAGCGGCCTGGGTCATGGCTGCTGTGGAGCTGGAGACCTTGAGCTCTAAAACTATTAGCTAGCCCACTGTCATGGTGTAGCAGCTAGGGATTTCATCTAGGGACCCTGCGGGATGGGGCTTGATACTGGGGCCCTGACAAGTGGTAACAGTGGTAGGCCAGCATCATAACTATATTGTTTTTCGTATATAGTTAAGATAGAAGTAAACTGTACCTTTAAGAAATATCTTATAATCTAGACTGTCAATGAACTATATAACTTCTTGAGACTCAGGGTACACATCATTTACATTCACTGAGCAGAGTTGCATTACCAGCAGGTATTCAATAAACGGTTCTATGTTTTTAATAGAAATTATTGTATGTAGCTTATGCTAGGATGTCAGACATGGTGAAGTGAGATTTAACAACTACTTGCTACTCTACATCTAACAGAAAATTGTTTTTGTCCCTGGTAACAACAGCTGAATGTAGGAACTGCTCTACCGTGTCAAACCACTGGTCCACCTGTTCTGGTATCTTGCCTCTAAAAAGTGGCCAAATAATTCAGAGAAAGGTGGACATTCATTGCATAATCTACCCATAGGATAAATTTCTTATTAATCCTGTTAGTTTATGCCTGAAACACAATGATTTAAACATTTCACACTTTTGTTCTTATGTAATAAAATTGTGGATGTTCTCATGTACATGTCTAATTCTTTAATTATGTGTTATGTAAAAAGTATTATTTTATCAGTTTTAAGTGTGTTGTCTTCCACTTTCCTGTCTGTCCCCATGTTTTTGGAGAAAGCTTAGCTTCACTATAGCATTAATTATTTTATATACTTCTGTGTTGTCTTCTTTTACTCATTTTCTCTCTAAGCTAAACAACCCTAAACTTTCCAGTCTCGCCTCATAAATGTCTTTCCAGACCTCTAACCATTTTTGCCACCCATCTTGGGACCCTTGCTATGTCTGCTGTATCTTCTTGGAGATGGGATGTCCAGGTGAGGGTGTATCTGATTAATATAATGGCATTATACTATAATTAATATTATTTTCTATTCCATTCCTTCTGTGTCCTAACATTTTGCTCACATTTTTGCTGTGCATTGAGAAAATGGTTTCACTGAAATGTCCATAATGACACCCAAGTTTTTTTTCTGAATGGCTATGGTTAACTCTGAACCAAGCAATGTGTATCAGTAGTTCAAAACATTCCTTCTAATGTGCATTACTTTTCATTTGTCAGCACTGAATTTCATCTGCCATCAGGCCCCTGAGTTTTGTCAGCTCGCAGAAGCTCTTCACAGTCTTCTCTAACTTTGACTATATTAAATAATTTGTGCCCTTTGCAAATTTTACTAGTTTACTGAGCTCCCCACTTTCCAGATCATTAGTGAATGTAATAAATGTTATCAGTTCTAACATGGCTTTTTGAGGCACCATACCATTAACATTTTGATGTGTTGAAAATTGGCCATTTAGTCCCACTCTTCGGGTTTTGTTTTTGAGCCTTTTTTTTGCGAATACAGACTAACACGGCTTCTACTCTGAAACCTGTTTTTGAGCCTTGTGCACATTAGCAAAAATACCTCTTGTGGACAACAGATGCAATGAAATGGCACTGAAAATTGTTTGACCCCAAGTGTAGCCAAAGATAAATAGTGTTCAGCATGATGATTTCATCTGATTCTCTGTTCATAGATCTTGCGTTACTACACTGTGGTTTGAGATTGTTGTGCTGGAATTCTCACCCAAGCTGCCTAGGAGATGTGAAAACCCGTCAGCCTCAAAAAGAGGGAGAGAGTCCTCTCCCACAAGAACAACGAGGAGTCTGTT